>NC_056749.1:415065201-415372701 GCF_019279795.1 Protopterus annectens
TAAGTGGTTAAGGGAATCCATAACTTTCTTCTACAATAAGAAGAGCATGCAGTTACCAGTATACCAGTGAGGGCACATTCTACAAGGGCAACAGCCACGTCTGCTCTTTTTCATTCAAAGGCTTCCATGGGAGAAATATGTGCAGTAGCAACCTGGTGTACTCCACATACCTTTATCACTGATTACAAATTGGATCTGGTCTCCAGGGGAACAGCATCCTTTATGATTACAAATTGGATCTGGTCTCCAGGGTAAGGGCATCCTCTGGCTCTGTGGTGCTCAGGAATAGCTTTCCATAAGGCTTCCCAAGATATAAGGTAGCTGGGGACTCTGTCCCATACGTCAAGGATAAATGAAGATTGACAACATCGGATAAAGAAGTAATGTACTCGCCATTAATGTTCCATCTGTGCTGTCGATCTTCATTTATCCTTGACACCCCATTCACCTTCCCCCTCCATCAGGCTTCTTGAAGGAACTAACACTAGTCCTGGTTATCTGTTATTTCATATATGACCTTGGACATAGCCTCTTCAGTTGCATTAGGGCTGTCTTTCTTTATAGCTGCAAACTCAATCTGAGGTAATGCAGAGAGGCATTCTGGGTAGGGGCTTAGCTTGAGAGTTTTTGGTTCTCGCGATCTGTTATAAGAGCCGCTGTGTTCCGAAGGTCAGAACTGAGTACCATACGTCAAGGATAAATGAAAATCAACAACACAGATGAAACGTTATAGTGAGTACATAACATCTTTTTATATCTCTTTGCAGGCTGCAGGGTATCCACATTTTTTCTATATTTAGACAACTTGCTTATACTTGCAGTCTTTTTTAAAGTGTCAAGAATTCTCACTTTGGTGACAGATCTCTTACACAAGCTGGGTATTCCAAGAGAACATTCAATATATATTTTTTTGTTTTCTTTTTTTTGCCTCTTTCACACAGGTTTGTGTTTCTGGTATATCAGCTAGACACCTCAGTTCAAAGAGCTTTTCTTCTGCACAAATAAAAAAAAAAAAAGGTTCGCCACTCAAGACTTTGGTTACTGTGAGGGAATACCTCAGGAATTTGGGTGTCATTGCATCAGTGATTCTCATGATATCCCTGGCAAGACTCCACGTGAAAAATAAAATGGTATCTGAAGTCACTTTGTTCCCAGCACCAACATCCTTTGTTTTCTTGGTTTGTCAGAAGAGAAATTTATTGTTATACACAACAATTATGCTTAAATCTAGTCTCCCCTTCTCCCTCCCTGTTCCAAAGCAGTCAGTCACCACAGATGCTTCAGACTTTGCTTGGAGAGCAGTTTCAAGAGGGGATATTAATGCAAGGTATATGGGACACCAAGGACAGATGTATGGCTTTATTAAGGCACTTCACTCTCTGAATCAACTTTGTTCCCTGTTACAGACAGTACCACAGTCATATGGTATATCAGCAGTCAAAGGCAATCCAGGTTGTGCTCCCTTTGCAGGCTACCCATGTTAATTTGAGATGTACCTTTACAGCACATTGCCACTCTACAGGCATCCTATATTCTATCAGAGCAAAACTGTGTGGCAGACAAGCTGAGCAGGACAAGGGAAGATCTTCATGAATGCAAACTAGATCTGGGATCTTCCAAGATATGATAGTCTGTTGGGGAGTTCCTCAGGTAGACTTATTTGCCTCCTCCCTGAACAATCTGCTGGCAAGATTCTGCTACAGGAATGTATGCACAAACGTCTGGAAGACAGATGCCTTTTCTTTGTACAGGAATGTTCCTGTATGCTTTTTCACCCTTTCCAGTGATATCCAGTGTAGTTCAGAAGGAATTTTCCTTAATCATTGTGGTGGCTTCCTTCTGGCCCAGGCAGCTGTGGTTCTCCTGCTTTTGGATATCTCGCAGACTGAATCTACTCATACAAGAATGGGGTGTTTTGGATACACCCCAACCACAATCAACTTCATTTGACTGCCTTGGGGATAGGCTCTTAATTTCCCTTTAGATACCTGTATGCTGAGGACATACGTTAAGTACTAATGGAGGCAAGAAGGCCTGTTACTTTAAATTCCTATATTAGTAAATGGAAACATTTTTCCAGTTGGCAACAACGACATAACCATCACCCATTCATGGATAGTTGTTCTCTGGTTTTTCAATATTTTTGTAAGGTGCTATTCTTTGACCATTCTTACTCCTCCATCAAGGTTGATTATTGGTCATCTCAGCATGTCTGCCTGTTGATCCTCCTGATGTTCTTCGTGTTTCACTGTTGCAGTCATTGCATTTGGGTAATCTGCTGGCAGGTTGCCCTCAGTCGGCCTGAATTCCAAAGTCTTGGGTCCTGCGTCAGTTGCTGTCTCCTCTTACATGACAACAGGTCATCAGGGGTATAAAACATGCAGCCGACGCCTTTTTCTATAGTCTTTCTTGCCGCGCAGTGCCCAAAGCAGAAGCATTTCGCAAGTGCCGGTCGGCCGACTACTGAAATATTCGCGTTTGAGTTTCAGAACCGAAGTCTTCAATAAAGCTAAGTACCCCGTTGAGGAAACTTTTTTCTTGCTTGTTACCGATGTCAGAAAAAGTTAATAATTGTATTACTTGTGGGAAGCAAATACCTCATAAGGATTTACATTTATACTGTATTCCTTGCCTAGGCCCTGATCACAACATGCTTGGTTGTCAGTTTTGTGCTAGATTTAACCAACGCACTATTGCTCGTCGGTATATTTTTGCATCTAAGTATTTTGGAAACAGATTTAACTACCCAGATATGTCGGATAGCAATCCGACTACCGGAGTACATAAAAAATGCAAAGAAAAGGACAGAGAAAGGCAGTTGAGATCCAAAACTGACGACGAAGCTTCTTCTAAGCCAGTCGCCGGTACTCAGTGAGGCACTTTCACAGCCCCTGATACCCACTACCTTTGAGTCGCAGGCCTCTACCAACACCCATGTGGAGTCCGGCATGCTGCAAGATACTCAAGGTATTGGACCGATGGATGTATCTCCCTCAGATGAGTCCAGAGCTGCTGAGCAGGCACCAGCTTCTGAGGGTGTATTCAGACCTCAACATTTTTATATGCAAAACCAAAGGCAAAGACACCTTCTAAAGCAAAAAAAAAAAAAAGACGCCTGAGCCACATGCACAGGCCTCTATGCCTAAAAAACAGATGATCAAAATGGCTGAAGACCTTATTACCTTGATCAGGGGTACCCATCCCCCTCCAGATAAGAGGCCTAGGCAAGACACTGACTATGAATCTTCAGATCACGTTTCTATTTCTTCTGATTCCTGTTCTGATCAGGAATTATCTTTACCTTCCTATGAGGATTCTGATGCTGAGGAGTCTATTCCATCTGCATCTCCTCCTGAGGATTATTCATTTGGAGAAACTTTGCATACTTTTAGGGAGCATTTTCACTGGGTGAGTCAAGACTTCTCAGAATCAAAAAAGAGGCTCAGGGATTTCCTCCTTCTCCCTCAGCACAAGCCTTTAGCCATTCCCCCTGTCTTAGACATTGTGGATGATGTTTTTTCGGAGTCAAGCCTGACCCCTGACTCTCTACCTCCAGCTCCCAGTAACCCTGACAGGTATTACAGGGTCCCTGACTCTCATAAATTTTTATTTAGAAACCCTGCTGCTGATCCTGAAACTATTTCACAGGGTCCAAAGGGAGTTAAGGCCTCAACAGCAAAAAAAACGTGCCCCCTCCGACAGAGATTCAAGGGCGCTGGACAGATGGGGAAAAAAGGTTTATACATCTGCAACCTTGGCAATCAGGGCCTTAAACTGTCAATTTCATATGCTTAAGTACCAACAACATGTTGAGATTGCTGAAACAGAAAATTGTTGATTTCAGAATGTGCAGAAAATAAGGAATTTCAGAAATTATTGCATGCAGCTGAACAAGTTGGAAAGCATACTTTGCAATGTGGTTTAGATTCTTTAGAGGCCTCCTGCAGGGCCGCAGTTACTGGATCTGTGATTAGGAGGCATACCTGGTTAAAGGAACAAAATCTGCCTTATGTTAAAGCTAAATTGCTAGATGCACCTTTACAGCATGATTCACTGTTTGGTATTAAGGCAGAAGAGGTTTTAAAGAAAATGGAAGACAAAGATAAGTCTATGCAAACTGTTAAAGATTTCTTACAAGTGCAGCCACCTAGATTCAGTAGACACTGGCTTACAAAAAAGTGGTCCTTTCCTGTTTCAGACAGAGCTCAAAGGGGCAAATCCAGGTGCCCTAAAGGTTCTAGGTACCAAGCTCAAGACTCATACAGGTCAAAGCAATGGGGTGCAAACACCTCCAAATCTGGAGGAGATAAAGCGCAAACCTGCAGAAAGCAATCCCAATGACTTCCCTCTGCCTACACCAAGCACTTATCTTTTGGCAGCACCCATGGGGGAAAATTAGTACTTTTTGCTCAAAATTGTCAGTTAATAACCCAGGACAAGTGGGTACTGAACATCGTATCACAGGGATACAGATTCCATTTCCACACTCTGCCAATGACAGATGGTTGGCCAGACCTGCCAAAAAAAACAATGGGCATAGGCACAGAAACTGGTTACGTCCCTCATGGATATGGGGATCATTCAGAGAGTATCAGAACAGGAAAAAGGACAAGGTTTTTACTCGACTGTTCTTGGTACCCAGAAAGGACAAAGCCTGGTGGCCAGTACTGGATTTATCGATTTTGAACACATACCTGGACATTCCAAATTTCAAAATGCTCACTTTGCAACAGCTTCTGCCCATGCTGGGCAAGAATGCTTGGCTGGTGACTTTAGACTTGAGGCATACCTGCATGTCCCAATAAGACAGTTGTGCAGAAGATACCTCAGATTCAAGGCTGGATTAATGCATTACTAATTCTCTTCACTTCCCTTTGGCTTATCTACTGTGCCCAGGGTCTTTACAAATTGCCTGGCACCAGTAATTGCATTTTGCAGACAAAGAAGTATTCAAATATATCCTTACTTGGACGACTGTCTCATTCAAGCAGAGAACAAGGACACTCTTCTACAACACCTGGCGTTTGTGAAAAGGCTTCTAGCCTGCCTAGGGTACAAGATAAACAAAAATAAATCATAACTGGTACCCTCTCAGAAGATAACATTCCTGGGTGCAAACTTGCATACAACTGCCCAGATGGCTTACCTCACACAAGACAAAGGCAACTGACTACTTACTTCAAACTGATGGCAACAAAAACCCAGTCTTCTGCAAGACAAATTCTGCAGGCTCTGGGCTTCGTGGCATCCTGCATCCTACTAATTCCTGCATCCTACTAATTCCGTATGCAAGACTGCATATGAGGAAACTTCAATGGTACCTAAAAGGTTTATGGAGTCAACATTCACACAGTCTGAAAGCAATGATTCCTCTCATCCCCTGCCTGCAACAGGAGTTTCTATGGTGGGCAAGGGCCTGTCACCAAAACATGGGACGGCCCTTCACTCTACCCCCTGCCAGCCAAACCTTAACAGATGCATCAAATTATGCTTGGGGGCCCCACATGGCAGGAAAATGCATTCAGGGCACATGGGCACCAAATCAAATGCATCTGCATATCAACCAGAAAGAGATGCTAGCTGTTCAAAATGCCCTAACAGCCTTCAATGACTTACTTCATCCAGGACAACTACTGATAAAGATGGACAACACCACAGTCATGTGGTATATAAACAAGCAAGGGGGCACACACTCATACCCCCTTTGCAGATTAGCCATGGCACTGTGGGACACAGCTTTGACCTACCACATAAATCTTCAAGCTCAATTCCTGCCAGGAAAACAGAACACTCTGGCAGACGATTTAAGCCAAAACCTTATGGATCCTCACGAGTGGAAACTAAATGTACAAGTATTCAGCATGATAACAGAGAAATGGAGGAGCCCAGACATAGATCTATTTGCTTCTCCTCAAAATTATCAATTGAAAAGATTCTGCACAAGGATTTATCACAGACAAGCATGGAAAGTAGACGCCCTATCCTTCAGTTGGAAAAACCTGTCCATTTACCCCTTTCCTCCTCTGCCTCATCTTCCCAAGGTCCTCCTAAAAGACAGACAAGAGAAGCCAAAAGATGATATTAATTGCCCCGGACTGACCCCGCCAATACTGATACCCAATCCTAAGGAACTTGTCTCAATACCCAGCTTGTGGACCTTGCCTCAAAGACCACAACTACTGTCCCAGCAAAACAATCAGATCCTGCACAATCAACTACAGACTCTGAACCTGGCAGCATGGCTAATCATGTAGTTATACAAACGACACCTCTCAGTAAAGCTGTGATGGATGTCATTTTGGAAGCCAGAAGGCCTAGTACTAGAAAATCTTATGCTGACAAATGGAAGAGATTTGCTTGGAATCAAGCACAAGGAACTGATACCGCAGAACCACATATTCCTCAGATATTACAATACTTAACTGAGATGCTTGACAAAGGCCTATCTTTCTCATCAATCAAAATCCATGCCTCTGCCATTTCGGCTCATTACAATACAGAGCCACCAATCTTTTCTTGTCCTTTACTAAAGCAATATCTTAGAGGAGCCAAAAACCTAAGGCCTCCTAGATGATCACCATTACCTGAATGGGACCTGAATTATGTGTTGGAAAAGCTCACCCTGCCTCCATTTGAACCAGCCGCTACTGCTGATATAAAGTTCTTATCATGGAAGACAGCTCTGCTACTAGCAATTACTTCAGCACGAAGAGTTTCAGAGCTACAGGCCCTCATGGCTGTAGAGCCTTTTATCATATTTTACCCAGACAGGGTGTCTCTGAAGACAAATCCTACTTTTATGCCTAAGGTGGTTTCAGTGTGGTTCTTAACCAAACAATTCATCTGCTAACTTTTTATCCAAATTCGCAGAACAAAGGGAAGAGAATTCTGCATTCCTTGGACGTACACAGACAGCTAAGATTCTACTTGAGCAGGACAAAAGCTCTAAGAGAAACTGAGCAATTACTAGTGTCGTATGCTGCAGGGTCAGAAGGAAAGGCTATCTCAAAGCAGACAGTTTCAAAGTGGATAAGCCACTGCATCCGTTTCTGCTACTTACACCATGGGAAACCGGTGACCAAGGGCATTAGGTCTCATTTCACCAGAGCTGCAGCTACTTTGGCAGCCTTTCTCAGAGGAGTACCAACCAAAGACATTCTAGAGGCTGCTACTTAGAGTTCTGTTCACACCATTACAAAGCATTACCATGTGCCTCTCTACTCTAAGTCCGGGGCAGGCTTTGCCACTGCAGTGCTGCAGGGCCTTATAGCCACACCTAATGCTGTTTAGCTCCAGCCTCCCAACCATAGCTTTGGAATTCTACCCAAATATAATGACTGCAACAGTGAAAGATGAAGAACATAGTACAGTTGTGTACACTTACCATAAATTTAGATGTTCGAGTGTATTCACTTTTGCAGTCCAGGTTACCCTCCCGCCCATCCCCCTGTCATTCTACAGTTTATCTGTCCTTCTTTATCTTCTACAACCTATGTGGTGTATTTGCTTGTAGATGAAGGTAAAGTTTATATTGATGCATGTATGTATATATATATATATATATATATATATATATATATATATATATATATATATATATATATATATATATATATATATATAAATAATAATGCTACCTTTTTGGGGGCACCTGACATTGGGGGCAAGAAAAACTAAAGAAAATGGCATTGGCTGCATGTTTTATACCCCTGATGTCATGGAAGAGGAGACAGCAACCGATGCAGGACCCAAGACTTTGGAATTCAGGCCGACTGAGGGCAACTTGCCAGCAGATTACCCAAATGTAATGACTGCAACAGTGAATACACTCGAACATCTACATTTATGGTAAGTGTACACAACTGTACTTGTCAGTGCATTCTCATGTCAAAATGTTTTTGAAAGGGGTTTTGCCCAAGAGGCGTACAGTAAAACCTAGGTAGCCCCTCCTTGGTATCTTAATTTTGTTTTAGAGAAGATAACACTTGGTCCATTTGAACTAGCTAAACTGACTGACTTGAGGTTTTAACATGGAAAACAGTTTTAGTGATTGCTCTGAACTCTGCAAAGAGGATATCTGAGTTTACTTTATACCATACTTGCCTCACCAGTTTCTTTCCTGTACCTAAAAATGAGATTGAAAGCATACAAGTTGCCTGTGGACATATCTTCACATAACTAAATCTTTCAGATCTTTGGGTCACTTTTTCATTTCCTATGAAGATCAGATGTGACATGATGTGTTAGACTATTTCCAGATAGAAGTCTATAACCTATTACCTGTGGTTATATTCACACAACAAAACTGTACCAGGCAGGGTCAAGGCCCAATATACCAGGGCCTTGGCTTCTTCTGTGGCTTTTTGGAAAATGTTGGATTCTTGGCATATTCTATAAACTGCTACTTAGTCCTCAGTAGATACATTTGCAAAGGACTATTAGCTTGACTCTTTCCCTAGGTCTTCATAAGGCTTTCCTAGTACCATTCTCCAGGGACTCCTGGACTCTTCTTCCATCACTCAGATGTAAGCTAAGGTATTCTACCCATGTTGCTTTGGCTACTGCAGCAGTGATCAGTATGATGAACATAGTACAGTTGTGTAAGTAAACTTACTATAACAGTATACGCTTAAGTGATCATTGCTGATTGATTTGGGTGTGTGGATGGTGCCCTGAAGATTTGGAAACTGTCCAACTCTTATATTCTATGCCCATGCATCTAAGGCTACTGCAGCAGTGATCACTTGAATATCTACTGTTATGATATGTTTACATACACAATTGTACTTTCTTCCTTCTTCAAGAGGATACTGCTCTGAAGCTTCACAGGTGCAGCAGTCGACTTCAAGCTTCAGTTCTGGGAGATAAATCCTTATAGGGGAACCCTTTTACACAGAATTTATTGCCCTTTTAACAAAATTAGTATATTTTATTTTATGACTAAAAGTGGTATTTCCACTTTAAGAAACTCAGTATTTTTGTATTGGACATTTCCTCTTGGAGATAGCTATTTTTAGCACAGGACTTAATGTTAAATGCTTGTGTACAATTTGTAACAACTTACGTGTTTTTTTTTTCTCTGCAAGCACTTCATTAAAGGATTTGTGTATACTGCTTGTACTTTTAGCTTTGAAAAGGAACTGTGTGTAGAAGTGTAAATCTGTGTGTGGTGCTTTTGCACACTTGACAGATAGCTTGCTTTCTACTCATTCCAGCAGTTCTTGCTTGGCAATCAGGCTTCTTCCTTGGCTGCAGAATGGACACAACTTCAGTCCTTCTGGGTCTTGCCCCACTGTATCTAAAAAAAGAAAAAAGTGACACTGTAGGCCCAGGGAGTGTCTCAGTTATTGGGTGACTCTGTAATGACAACCGTTGTTCCTCAGACCTCCCTCACTCCTCTGAATTCCTGTCTTGAAGCCCCCTCAACCACATCCTTTCCAACTGTTCTTGTCCAGTCTGCGCACGGAAGAACCATCTTCCTTGGGTTTGAGAGATAATTCATAAATTTCTTCTCAGGGTGGCTTGGGATAGACATTTTTGCCAAAAGGTAAGTGTCATCTCCTAGTCTGCCTTCTTTCAGGGAAGTCATTGCTAAGAAACAAGTGTTTGACATTGCTCATCTGAGGAGATGTTGGTTCATAAAGATTTCCTTACCTTAATATCTTAGCCAGGAAATAATTACATGCTGTTAATGCTGAAACTCAGAAATCCTTAATAGAAAACAACCTCAATAAAGAATTTCCTGAGGAAAGTTTGTCAGAGGATTCTGTCATTGACAGAGACAAGACTTCCGGATATTCTCAAGCCCGAATCTCTGATTCTGAGGAAAGTTGGTAATCTTCAACTCATTTGGAAGTTTTCCTTTTCAGAAAGTGTTGTTTTGGATCTGTGAGGTATTTTTGTGGGAACAGATAGATGCCCTCCAAACTGAGGAGATACTGTATGTTGCAAGTGGATGTACCGCATACTGCAACCATTCTTCCTATTTTGCCAGCCTTGAAGGATATGTTAAATGCCACCTGTAATAACCTTCTTTTTTTCTTAAACTTTATCACTTGTGACGTTTACATTTATATAAAGTAATCAAACTGTATTAACAAGTTAAAATTAACAAACATTATGCTTCACATTATTGCTATATATCATCTTTTCTGAGTTCTCTTTTAACATTAGACTTGAGTCTTATTGCATTCCTATAGCCACAGGTGTGAAAAACTGAAAGGCTGCTAGCCCAGCCAGAAAGAATCTTGTAAATAATTCTGTGTGATTTATAAATATTAATATAATCTACAGGCTGGCTTTACAAATGTAAAAGAGAACTATATGTTATGATTAAATTATATGTTGTACTCGGCTTCAAAAATGTAACCACAGTGCCCCTTGCTGGAAGAAAGCTGACAAGTCAAGTCTTGTATGACTGACTGGTCTCAAACTCGGAGACGTGATGTCTGGACCAGCAAACTCTTTCTATTGTTTTGAGACCAGAGCTAATTGCTAGATTTTACATGTATAATGTATTTTATTGCTGAGGCTTTCTGCAGGTGCACATTATGAAAAGAAATGTACATTTTGAGTTTGTTAGCCTGGGAAGCTAAATCAGAACTGTTAAGAATGATGTAATCAAAAATGAGTCAGCAGTGATGTATTATCAATTTAAGACTTTCTCAGAGACAGAATCAAAGCATTTTGGATTTTATCTGAACCTGAACACATCTACTCACCAGTACTCTGCCTTTGCTCTTTATGTATGTAAGTTATTTAGAACATTGTTTCTCTTAGAAATAGATAGAAAATAGTAAGTTTAGTCTAGCTGTTTTCTATATTTATGCCAGACCATTCTACAGTATTATTTTAAGCATTTTCCTGTGATGTCTGAAATCTTGACTAGCACTATGTTGAATTGAGATGTGTCTTGTGTTTTTATTTATTATTATTAAATATTTTTAAACCTTTCAACTGTGGCTGTTTTGTGTAGAGATAATTTAAGCTTTAGAGTACATTGCATGTATAAAGTGATAGTGTACAAAGGCACTCCAATAAGCCTTGCTGGTCATCACACTAACTGGATGATAATATTGCACAGTAAGATTGGACACCCTTTGGTATGTGCCTTATTAATAGCCGAAATTAGTGGTTGATGGCAGTGATTTCTACCTTATAGCCTGGGGGTATAGCTGTAGAGCCTGTGTCAGACTTCCCCAGGAGTGTCTGTGTAGTTGTATATAACTCATATCTCAAAGTGTGTGTATCCGCTACTTGGGCAGGGACACGAAGCACTGGTTGGACTGAGAAGGTGCTGGAGGTTTTAGCTTGACCACTAGGTTGAGATCTGGAAACTATAGCTGTGCCAGTGGGGGGGGGGGAGTCTTATTGGGATGTGGATGCCCCTGACTGGTATTAGTGGTGAGGATTGAAGCTCCTTGATTACTGGGCCAGGGCATGGGCATCACATATTAGTGGTGGGATATCCACACCACATATTAATGGTTTGGCAGTGGTGGGATATCCACGTCAAATATTTGATAGTGTTGAGTTAGCCACATCACATACTAATTGGCTTGTAGCGGTGTGGATAGTGAATTCCTGTAGTTTGTAGACAGCGATCACTGAAGGTGTTTTTGTACTCTAAATCAGCCACGTAGTGAATATTCAGAGTTCAGATCACAATTGCTTTATTTCTTTTGTTAGCTTAGTTAGTCAGGGAGAGCAGGCAAGCATGTCAGCAGAGGAGTATGGCAAGCTGACAGAGCCAGTTTGCTGAGATGCGACAGGCTAAGGGACCGGTGCATGGAAACCTAAGGCAAACGTGATTGCAGCTTTGGTCTCAGCTGCATCAGAAAATAGCTATCAGGAGGATAAACAGACTGGCTGTGGAGATGTACAACACTTAGAGAATGGACAACTCATCTTTTCTGCAAAGGACTTGAAAATCCATCTGGAGCTAAAGAGACTTGAGTTGGAGGCCAGGCATTTGGAAACTGAAGCAGCAGGAAGACAGATGTCTACAGGCTAAGGAGAAGGAGAAGCTGCTACGCCTGGAAGCTGAGGAGAAGGAGAGGTAGGGGCAGCACAAAAAGGAGATGATGACTTTTCGCCAGAGTCATGGAGGTGATGGGGAAGGGAGTAACGGCACCCCAGAAGCACAAAAAGTCAGTAAATTTCTTCCACAGTTTACAGAGGTGGATAATTTTGATAGTTTCTTTCATATGTTTGAGAGGGTATGTAAACGGTATGATGTTGACCAAAGGCTCTGTGTATGGTTCCTGACCCCCTTACTCCATGGTAAAGCTGTAACTAGTGCTGTCTAAATTATCTGATTGTGATTTTTTTGATTATACTGCTGTTAAGAATTGTTAGAATGTTTTAAGCCAACACCTGAAGCTTATAGGGAAAAGTTTTGTGAGCATAGATGCAAGGCAGATGAAAGTGTGTGAGCACTTATTTTCATAGGTGGGTGAGTGGATGTCAGGTCACCACTTTTGTAGGGCTGGCAGACCTTTTGGTGAGGAAACAAGCCCTTAGCACTTTGCCTGAGGACATGAGGATCTGGTTAGCTGATAGACAATGTGCTACTTCAGATGAATTGGGGAAGAAGGGAGACCTATACCTAGCAAGCAGGACATTTTTGCACAGGAAAGGGACCCCCGGTACTGTTCATGGGTCTAAAGGAACCCATGGTGGGCAGCCCAGACAGCCCCAACAGAATCTGCCAGTAGCAGGGGGAACCACTAGTCCAGGTATACATCCAGGACCTAGGGTTAAATGTTTTGAATGCAACCAGTGTGGCCATGTGGCCTATAGATGTCCACGGAGGCAAGGTGGGGAACAAAATGTGAGGGAGCCAGTAAGTGGGAAGGACAAAATGCTAATAGTAGGTTGTCTTGAGAGAATGGGGGTACCAAACTACCGTCCTGCAAATGTCCTGATAGGGAAGGATTTTGATGAGGCAGTACCTTATGTTAATGCAGTTACACGCAGTCAGGCTTGGAGACAAGCATGTGGGTCTGGTAGCCTGGGGAGACCCAGTCAGACTGCATACTTGCAGCCAGGACAGGTGAGGTGGTTACTTCGGGGAGGGAGCTACAATGTAGCAGTGAGACTGAATGTGAGCCATGGCTGCTTGTGGGTACTGATATTCCCTTGGACAGAGTGACTGCAAAGGTAGAGGTGAGTAGTAGTACCCAGGCTGACAGTGTGGAACAGCTGTCAGAAGATGCCAGATTTCCTGTGGAAGGGGATCCTGAAAGGGTTACAAAGAGAGAGTTGAGACAGGCTTAGCTCTGACCCTACATTACAAGGCCTGATGCAGGTAGCTAGTGAGGCACCGGATTCTCAAGGGAAGGGGGAACCTGTATACTGGGACGAAGGGTTACTGTATAAAGAGTGGACACCTGAGGGAGGGCTAGAAGGTGAAGAGGATACAGCAGTCGGTAGTGCCTAGAGCCTACCATTTGGCAGTTCTAGCCATAGCCCATGATATTCCCTTTGCAGGTCATATGGGCATAAAACGTACAAAGAGACGTATTATGCAGAACTTCTGTTGGCCTGGAATTTCCAGAGATGTAACAGGGTACTGCAGGACCTGTGAGCAGTGACAAAAGGTAGGCAAGGCAGGAGACAAGGTGAGAGCTTCTTTGATGACTTTGCCTGTGATTGAGGAGCCATTTCAGAGGGTAGCTATGGATATTGTGGGGCCTGTGAGTACCCCAAGTTCCACAGGGAAAAAGTATATTCTAGTGGTAGTAGATTATGCTGCAAGAAACCCTGAGGCAGTGGCTTTGTCCTCCATTGAGGCAGAAAAGGTGGCAAATGGTTTGTTACAGATTTTCAACAGGGTAGGTTTCCCAAAAGAAATACTGACTGACCGGTGCCAAATTCATGTCAGACTTGCTAGCTTGTCTGTGGAAGTACTGTGGGTGAAGCACCTGAAGACCCCCCTACCATCCCCAGACTAATAGTGTTATTAAGAGTTTAAACTCTACAATCAAGTCCATGCTACAGGCATTTACAGACCAGTTTAAGAAGGAGTGGGACAGATATTTTCCCCATCTGTTTGCTTACAGAGAGGTTCCCCAGGAATCCACAGGTTTTTCACCTTTTGAGTTTTTCTATGGGCATAGGGTGAGGGGACCTTAAGATTTAATTTGAGGTGAGTGGGAGGGGTAGTATGAGTGTGAATCTCACAAGGAGTCTGTTGTGGCATATGTCCTAAACCTCAGGACATGGCTCAGGGAACTCATGGGCTTGGCCCAGGAGAACCTGGCAGAAGCCCAACAGCAGAAAAAGGTCTGGTATGACAGGAATGCTCGAGCTAGAGTGTGTACTGTAGGTCAGCAGGTAATGGTTCTCATTCCTGTCAGACAGAGCAAGCTGCAAGCAGCTTGGGAGGGACCCTACCAGGTGGTAAGAAAGGTAAGTGATATTAACTACATGGTAAAACTGCTAGGCAGGAGGACAAATTGTATCATGTTAACATGATGAAACCTTACCATGATAGGGAGGCCCTTGTGCTGAATATTTGCAGTGGATTGCAGGAGGAGTCTCAGGAAGATCTGGTGACTCATCTCCTCAGTGAGGCTCGGACTGACACCTCAGTGGAAGGGGTAGCAATGTCCCAGCACCTATCTCCTACCCAGGTTTGTGAAATCCAAGCAGTATTACAAGAGTTTGGGGACATGTTCACTGGGAAACCAGGGTGCACCCACCTGTTGCAGCACTAGGTGGATACAGGACACCAAAGACCTATTAGGCAGGCCCCTTATAGGGTGCATGAGAGAGTTAAACAGACTCTGAGGGAGGAGGTACAAGAAATGTTGGAACTAGGGGTAATTCAAGAGTCCAACAGTCCCTGGGCCTCCCCAATGGTGCTGGTGACAAAGAAGGATGGCAGCACCAGATTCTGTGTGGACTACAGGAAATTAAATAGTCGCACAGAGATGCTTACCCCTTGCCTAGGTTGGATGAAGCCCTAGAGCAGCTGGGTAGGGCTAAGTATCTTACCACCATTCATCTTACCAAGGGTTACTAGCAGGTGCCCTTGACTCCCAGTGCTAGAGAGGGAGGTCAGCCTTTGTGACTCCTTTTGGCTTATATGAGTTCACAAAGATGCCCTTTGTGATGAAAAATGACCCAGCAACTTTCCAGGGGCTGGTAGATCATATCCTAGCAGGAGGGTTTGCCCTTGCTTACCTAGATGATATTGCCATCTACAGCCATTCCTGGCAAGAGTACCTTCAACATGTCAGAAACATGCTGGGCAGACTACTGAGGGCAGGGTTGAACATTAAGCCCAGCAACTGTCAGGTGGGTATGGCAGAGGTCTCCTACCTGGGACATAGAGTGGGGAGTGATAAGATCAGGCCAGAGCCTGCCAAAGTAGAAGCCATTCAGGCATGGCCTGCACTTGTTTCCAAAAAGCAGGTGAGGGCATTCTTAGGGACAGCAGGGTACTGTAGAAAGTTTGTCCCCAGTTATAGTACCATAGCCACTACCCTCACAGACCTGACAAGGAAAAAACAGGCCAGGTAAGTTAGTCTGGACTACAGCATGTGAGCAAGCATTTCAGAAGCTTAAAGAAGTTTTGGGAGGACCCCCTGTGTTAGCCAGTCCAGATTACAGCAAATCTGTTGTGCAGGTGGATGCTTTGAACCATGGGGTGGGGGCTGTACTTAGCCAGATTTCTTCAGAGGGAGAAGAGTACCCAGTGATTTGTCTCAGTCGTAGGCTCCAAGCCAGGGAGAAATGCTGTGCAGCTGTAGAAAGGGAATGTCCAGTCATAGTGTGGGCACTGCAGAAACTTCAGCCTTATCTGTATGGAAGGAAATTCACTGTAGTTACAGATCACAGTTCCCTAACATGGTTACACTGAGCCAGTGCTAAGTTGCTAAGATGGAGCCTAGGGTTGCAAGCATATATGTCAGTGCAGCACCACAGTGGGATTAGTAATGCCAATGCAGATGGTCACTCAAGACAGGGAATGAGTTAAGGTATACTCAGACTTACCCTCTCAAGCAACGTTTCTCAAGGGTCACTTGAAAAACTAGCTTGAGTTCTCGGGGGGGGGGGGGGGGATGTGAAAAACTGAAAGGCTGCCAGCCTAAACAGATAGACTATTGTAAATAATTCTGTGTGATTTGTAAATATTAATATAATCCACAGGCTGGGTTTACAAATGTAAAAGAGAACTATATGTTATGATTACGCTATATATTGTACAGAGCTATAAAAATTTAACCACAGTGCACTCTGCTGGAAGAAATCTGATAAGTCAAGCATTGTATGACTTTGATCTTGAGCTCGGAGATGTGATGTCTGGAGCAGCAAATTCTTTCTATTGTTTTGAGACCAGAGTTAATTGGTGGATTTTATATGTATTTTATTCCTGAGGCTTCCTGCAGGTGAACATTACAAAAAGAAATGTAAATTTTGAGTTTTTGTTAGCATGGGAAGCTAAATCATAACTACTAAGAATGATGTAATCTAAAATGAGTCAGCAGTGATGTATTATCAATTTAAGACTTTCTCAGAGACGGAGAATCAAAACATTTTGGATTTTGTCTGAACATGAACACATCTACTCACCAGTACTCTGCTTTTGTTCTGTATGTATGTAAGTTATTTAGAACATTGTTTCTCTCAGAAATAGATAGAAAATAGTAAGTTTAGTCTAGCTGTTTTCTATATTTGTCAGACTATTCTACAGTATTATTTTAAGCATTTTCCTGTGATGTCTGAACTGTTGGCTAGCACTGTGTTGAACTGAGGAGATTTGTCTTGTGTTTTTATTAAATATTTTTAAACATTTCAACTGTGGCTGTTTTGTGTAGAGATAATTTAAGCTCTAGAATACATTGCATGTATATAGTGATACTGTACAAAGCCAACTCCAGTAAGCCTTGCTGTTCATCACACTTATTAACCAGATAATAATAATGCGCAATAAGATTGGACACCCTTTGGTAGGGGCCTTATTAGTAGCTGATATTAGTGGTTGGTGGCAGGATTTCTTCCTTGTAGCCTGGACGGAGAGGGGGACATAGCTGGCAAACCTGTGCCAGCCTTCCCCAGGAGTGTCTGTGTGGTTGTATATAACTCATATCTCAGTGTGTGTGTCAGTTACTTAGGCAGGGACATGAAGCACTGTTTGGACAGAGAGGATGCTGGAGGTCTCAGCTTGATGACTAGGCTGAGATGTGGACCCTATAGCTGTGCCAGTGGGGAGTCTTATTGGGGATCTGGAGAGAATGGGTGAAACCAAACCCAGACTGACTGTGATCTCTGAGTGCTCTTAAGGGAAATTGTACTTTACTGTGTGTGTACTTGTTATCCTTCCCATTGTGGACGCCCCTCACTGGTGTTAGTTGTGCATATTGATGCTCCTTGTTTACTGGGCCAGGGCATGGGCATCACAACAGGATTAAGTAAAATGGCCAGATTATGTGTGTGGGTCACATTCTTTCTCTAAATTGTCCTTTAAGTTAGCTACAGCTCTGAGTTTGGTTACAAAATTTGTAGATGTTCGGATTGAAATTACTGTTGCAGTATTCCTGACATATGTGCTGTCATCACTGACATCTGGCTGGGGTACCAAAACTTTACCTTCTCTAGGTCATACCATTGATGCATGACCTCAGCTTGTGTGCATTGGGGAATATAGATGGGTGTACGAGTGTGGATCCCCAGACTCTCTTGCCTTCAGCCTGAATGCAGGTCATGTATTCATTGGACTGTTTGCCATTTGATTGTTGGTACCTTGCTTCCATCTTTTATTCAAATAAGTACCCCATTTGGAAATTATGATATTTCATTGAAAGTTATTGATGTCATCTAGCAGGGATAAGTGCAAGTGTGGTAGGCAGATTCTGTACAAAGACTTGCATACTAAATGTCTTTTTTGCCTAGGCCCACAACATGATCACAAGTCTTGCTGTATCTGTTATTCGTTCATTCCCAAATCCCTAAGTTGAGGCTTTCTTCCCTCAATACTTTTCTAAAGTTCCAGTGTCTTAAATGCTTGTTCCAGTCCAAGATGGCTGACTACAAATCCTCTAACATCCCTCTGCCACCAAAGAAAAAACTCAAAGTCCTTGAATGGATCCACAGGCCAATATTTCTGACTCTGGCATGCACACTGAGATTGCAAAACCCGTGCTACATCAGGCTGCTTCTCTGACCACTTCCAACAACCCTTCAAAGGCTAGTATGGCTCCTGAGGAACTGCAGACTGCCTATATTTCAGAGGAACCGTGTCTCTTCATTTCAGATGGACCAGACAGCTCCCTCAAATTCTGGTTAGGGAAGAGATCCCAGGCTCTGTAACAGAAGTCAGACAGGGTTCCACACCTCAGCACCTACTCCAGGTGGATGTCATGCCTAAAATTAAGAAAAAAAAAAACAGAAGACTAGGCATGTGGCCTACCCCACAGCAGCTAGGGAAAAATAGTGGATAGAGTTCTCACAGGGGTTCTTCAAATCCATCATGTCTTTGAAACCTCCTTCATGTCCTTCAAGAATGCAACTGCAGTCCTGACATATGGATTGTCCTGCCTCAGGCAGCCCTTCAGTCGGCCGGATTCCAAAGTCTGGGTCCGGCGTCGGCTGATGTCGCCTCCTCCCCGACTTCAGAGCGGCTGGGGTATAAAAGCATCAGCCGACGCCATCTTCTTCAGTCTTTCTTGCCGCGCGGTGCCCGAAGCAGAAGCAGTTCGCAAGTGCCGGTCGGCCAGCTCCTGTGTTTTCAGATACTGAAGTCATCAAAAAACTAAGTACCCCATTGGGGAACCTTTTCTTGCCTCAGCCGATGTCAGACAAAACTGCAAAAGTTAATAATTGTTTGTCTTGTGGTAAACAAATACCTCATAAGGACTTCCATTCTTACTGCCTTCCCTGCCTCGGCCCAGACCACAACGTCTCGGCCTGTGCTTGCTTCAATAAGCGCACACTTTAGGCGCTGGGCAGAATTTGCTGAAGACTTTTTTGGGGAAAATTACTCCTATATCATGCCGTCGGAACAACCGACAGCACATGTTTCCAAAAAACGGAAGGACTGGGACCGACATTCGCGGCCCGCGACTTCCACCGACACCACGCTAAAGCATACCGCGAGTGCATCGGTCTCTTCGGAGGTGGTAATTCAACCGCTCCAGGCCGACGACACCACTTTACCGCACACTTCGGTCCTGGAGGCTACCCCGGTGCTTGTTGTTGATTTTCCTCCTGAAACCGAAGCCCAAGATTTGCCTGACACCATACCAGTGGACAAAGTTACTCCAGCACGTGGGGCAGCTAGGCCTCCTGTGTCTATGTCCATCAAGGCCTACACACGTGCTAAGGCTGCCAGCCAGGCTAAGTCTCACCCTCCTAAATCTTTTTCTCAGGGTCCCACTTCTGATAAACAGATCATGACTTTAGCTGCAGATCTAATTTCTTTAATCAGGGGCTCTCAGGCTCATCCAGACAGAGGTTCTCAGCCGCCTTCAGACAAAAGGCCTAGGGTTGAGCAGACAGATACCCTTTCCTCAGATGAAGCCTCTGGTGAGTCAGGCCTTTCAGATTCCCAGGAAGAATCCTTCCCGGCCTATGAGGATTCTGATGCTGATGAATCAATTCCCTCTGCCTCTCCTCCTGAGGATATTTCTTTCGGGGAAATTCTCCACTCCATGAGAGAGCATTTTCAGTGGCAGGGCCAGGATTTTTCCGACTCCAGGAAAAGGCTTCGGACTTTCCTTTAGTTACCCCAGCACAGGCCTTTGGCTATTCCCCCTGTTTCAGATGTATTGGATGATGTGTACTCAGACTCCAGTACTTCTCCTGATTCTCTCCCTCCTGCTCCTGTCAAGCCAGACAGATATTACAGGGTTCCTGAAACTCATAAACATCTCTTTAAGTCCCACTCTGTTGATCTAGAAACTATTTCTCAGGGGCCCAAATGAGTGGCCACTTCCACGGCCAAAAATCCTTTGCCCGCAGACAGGGAATCTAGGTCCTTGGAGAGGTGGGGTAAAAAAGTTTATACCTCAACCACCCTTGCCATGAGGGCTCTTAACTGTCTTTTTCACATGTTTCAGTATCAGGATTTCTTGATGGATGATTTGCAGAAAAAGTTAGCCTCTCCTGAGCCTTTAGATAGAAAGGCCTTGCAGGATTTGGTTCATAACACTCAGCAGGTTAGCAATCATTTTCTTCAGTGTGGTTATGATGCATTGGAAGCTTCATGTAGGGCAGCTATGACAGGGGCCGTCATACGTAGACATGCTTGGTTGAAAGAACAGTCATTGCCAGATCATGTTAAAGTAAAGCTTCTAGATGCACCTCTGGAAAAAGACAAGCTATTTGGTGCTAATGCACAGAGTGTGTTGAAATCAATTGAGGAAAAGGCTAAATCAGTTCAAACAGTCAAAGATTTCCTCCAGGTTCAGCCACCAAGGTTCAGCAGGAATTGGTCTTCGAAGAATTGGTCCTTTCCAGACACTGACAAATTCCAAAGGAGAAAAAACAGGCATGCTCGAGGTAGAGGGCAATACCGAGGCTCCTACAGGGGCCGCCAATGGCAACCAAATAATCAGAGAAGTGGCGTAGGGACTCCCACTGCTCCACAGGGACAATCACAATGGCTTGACTTTGACACCGCCGACCAAGGCTCAAAGGGAAGCACCTTTAGGCGGAAAATTATCCTTATTTTCAAAAAATTGGCACGGTTTTACAAAGGACAGATGGATTTTGGACATAATAGACAAAGGTTACAGGTTCCACTTCCATACGTTACCAACAAGACAAGGCATGCCAAACCTGCCACAAAATCAAAGGGCAGAGGCACTCATACAGGTTTCAAAACTGCTACAAATCAAAGCAATAGAAAAGGTTCCTCCTCAGGAACAAGGCCAGGGATTCTACTCAAGACTGTTCCTTGTTCCAAGAAAAGAAAAGCAATGGAGACCTATACTGGACTTGTCCCCTCTAAACACTTTTCTCATTGTGCCAAAATTCAAAATGCTGACGTTACAGCAACTTCTTCCCATGCTGGGCAAGGGGTCTTGGCTGGTTACTCTGGACCTCAAGGAGGCATACCTGCATGTCCCAATCAGACACAGCTGCAGAAGATACCTCAGATTTCTTGCAGTGTCAGAGCATTATCAATTCTCAGCATTGCCTTTTGGCTTATCTACTGCGCCCAGAGTATTCACAAAATGCCTGGCATCAGTAATTGCACATTGCAGACTTCAGGGGATACAAATATATCCTTACCTGGACGACTGCCTTATACAAGCGGACAGCAAGCAAGCCTTGATAAGGAACTTGGACTATGTCATTCACTTACTACAGGCTTTGGGATACACAGTCAAAATTCAAAAATCAAGACTCCTGCCATCCCAAAAAAATAATTTTTATAGGAGCCAAACTGGACACAAACTCACAAATGGCTTTCCTCACAGAAGAAAAACAAAAACAATTACCAGATTACTTCAAAAGCCTAGCAAAGCACACCCAGATGACTGCAAGGAAAATCCTGCAGGCCCTGGGGTTCATGGCATCTTGCATTCTTCTGATTCCACTGGCAAGACTACACCTAGAAAACTACAATGGTACCTAAAAAGTTTATGGTCTCAACACATCCACAACTTAGAAGCAATTATTCCACTCATTCCATGCCTACAAAAGGAATTTTTGTGGTGGGCACAAGCAAGCCAGCTAAACAAAGGCATGTCTTTCAACAAACCTCAAGCAAGCCAAACCATTACAACAGACGCCTCAGATCATGGATGGGGGGCGCACATGGAAGGCAGATGCATTCAAGGGCAATGGGCACCCCGGGAATTACATCTGCACATCAATCAAAAAGAGATGCTGGCAGTGATTCATGCCATCGAGGCCTTCGGAAAATTTCTTTAGCAAGGCCATCTGCTAATAGACAGACAACACCACAATCATCATCTGAAGAAGTTCTGCTCAAGGACACACCATCCTCAAGCCTGGAGAATAGATGCTCTCTCCTTCAGCTGGAATTCTCTAACAATCTATGCATTCCCTCCTCTACCATTAATGACCAAGGTGTTACTGAAGATCAAAGAACAACCGAAAGGCATTTTAATAGCATTTTAATAGCTCCAGACTGGCCAAGACAGCACTGGTATCCATTACTAAGGAGCATAACTCGCACCAAACCATGGCCCCTGCCTCAATGGCCTCTGCTTATAACTCAGCACAATTACAGGACTGTTCATCCCAACCTGCAAACATTGCAACTCACATCTTGGAGGGTTCCATGACTTCTCCCCATATCTCTCTCTCCAAAAAAGTTCAAGAGATCTTACTGGAAGCACGCAGGCCTTCCACCAGAAAAACTTATTCAGCCAAATGGAAGAGATTCAACATCTGGAATGCCAACAAGGGTCAGGATGCATCAGTAATGAACATCCCACAGATACTAGAATACTTGGCAGAAATGCTTCACAATGGCCTTTCATATTCTTCCATAAAAATACACGCTTCAGCAGTTACAGCAAAATACAACTGTGACCCACCTGTGTTTTCACATCCTTTGCTAAGACAGTTTCTAAGAGGGATAAAGAATATCAAACCTCCAAGAAAACCACCAGTGCCTGCATGGGACCTCAGCTTCGTCTTGGAAAATTAACTCTTCCTCCTTTTGAGCCAGCGGCATCTTCAGAATTGCAATTTCTCTCCTGGAAAACAGTTTTCCTGTTGGCAATTACTTCAGCAAGAAGGGTCTCGGAGATACAGGCCCTCATGGCAGTACCTCCATTTCTCATTTTCCATCAGGACAGAGTCTCTTTAAGAACCAATCCTTCATTCATGCCAAAAGTGATATCCAGGGTTTCTCTAAATCAAGCAATTCACCTGCCTACTTTCTTTCCCAATCCTCAAAATAAAGGAGAGAAGCTTCTGCACACTTTGGACATACACAGACAATTGCGCTATTACTTGGACAGAACTAAGGCCAACAGAAAGTCTGACCAACTATTTGTAGCTTACGCTGCTGGAGTACAAGGAAAGGCAATTTCAAAATGGATTGGAAACTGCATCAGATTCTGCTACTATTTCCATGGAAAAGGTGTGCCAGCCAATATCAGGCCACATTCCACCAGAGCTGCAGCCACCTCCACAGCCTTTCTAAGAGGAGTGGCTACAAAGGACATTCTAGAAGCTGCTACATGGAGCTCCGTGCATACATTTTCCAAACACTACAACCTGCCTTTATATTCCAGATCCCGAGCAGGCTTTGCTACTGCAGTCCTGCAGGGCATTTTAGCTACACCATCCTTATCTTAGATCCTACCACCCCCAGCTTGGCTACGGTATTCTACCCATATGTCAGGACTGCAGTTGCATTCTTGAAGGACATAATACAGTTTTGTACCTACCATAAATGTAGATGTCCGATAGATATGCAACTGCAGTCAGGTTTTCCCACCCTCCTACCCCTCTGTAATTCTCTCTTTTGGGTCCACTCCCCCTTTTTCAAATTAGATGGGGATAGGATTTATGGTGTATCTGTTTATTACTGTTGTGCATGTCTGGAATTTTATCCATTCTCTAAATTTAGCCTTCCTTGGAGGGCACCTGGCATCTGGGGCAAGAAACACTGAAGAAGATGGCGTCGGCTGATGCTTTTATACCCCAGCCGCTCTGACGTCGGGGAGGAGGCGACATCAGCCGACGCCGGACCCAGACTTTGGAATCCGGCCGACCAAAGGGCTGCCTGAGGCAGGACAACCCATATGTCAGGACTGCAGTTGCATATCTATCGGACATCTACATTTATGGTAGGTACAAAACTGTACTTTTTGGGTCTCCTCAGCCTCAGACAAACCTTCAAAAGCCTACCCTGTTTCCTCTTCTTCTGATAAGGAACAGGGCTATGGCTCAGACCAGTTTCTGGACTATTCCTGTTAGTTGCATTCTCCATGGCAAATCTCCAATGAAGAGGAGTCCCTCTCACCAGATTCCCCTACTGAGGAAGCTTCCTTTGGAGAGACTACACAGAACATGAAACATGTTGAATGTCAGTCCATGCAGATCTCATGTTCAGAAAACATATTGCACCCTCTTGGAGATTGGTATCCCTGCCCCTTCGCCAATCCCTCCTGTTCTTGAGGCTTTCCTGGATGCTTTTCAGCCTACCTCTTCTGTGTCTGATTATCATCTTTCAGCTCACAAACCAAACAGGTTTTGCAAGGTGTCTGATGACCTAAAATATTTATACAAGAATCCAGTGGCAGGATCCGTCTGCAGTATCTCTTCCTTCTGATAAGCCCTGTAAGCTTCTGCCCAGTAAAAATGCCCTACCTACTGACAAAGATAGGTAATTACTAGACTCAAATAAAGTGCTTGTTCTATGTCCTGCATTCCCTACATAAAGTTATAATGGATCCTCCTACAGCAGAGTCTTAAGTATCAAATGCAGATCTTACTATCTCAGGCCACTCAAATTGCCAGTGTTAGCATTAAGTGCAGTTACAGTGCTGTGGATGCCTCTTCTAGAGTAGCTGTTACTGGATATGTTATTCATAGATATGCATGGTTTTGCAGTCAGCCTATACCTGAGAATTTTAAATCTGAAATTCTAGATCCCCCTCCCAGACAAGGACATGCTGTTTATGCTCAGCCTGTTCAAAACTCTCCAGGACCAAGATAAGACCAAGAAAGACTGCAGACACATCCTACTGTCTTCAGTTTCTAGATGCTATAGGAACTGCCCATCTATCTCCTTCATTAGAAGGGATCCCGGGACAGTTTAGAAACAAAGTATAACTCTTAGAAAAAGGTATTCTGAAAACCCCGTATGAGGGACCTCCAATAGAGAGGCTTCCCTTCTGAGGCAAAAACCTGAGACTACCTGTGTAGCACCACTCCCCCTGCCCTCAGTCCCCTTACCCCCTCTTCCAAAGTCTGTTGCTGTCTCTGGCCAAGTGGGAAGCTATTACAACAGACAAGTTGTTCTCCTCCATCATCTAGGACAGTTATGCCATGTGTTGGGAAAATATTCCTCCTCTGAATGACATGCCATAACCTCCTCAAAACCTAATATCCCTTCTTGACACCATTATTGAAGACTTCTTGAATCAGGGTCTGATGTTAAGATAGTGCCATCTGTTCCAAGGAGAGTAGGACAGTACATGTGTCAGCATAGCTAGCTGGAGTTTTGTAAAGAATTTTGTTATTTCATTATCACACTGAATTTGTACAGCTGTTTCAGTTAAAAATATGTTTGTAAAGTTACTTGTGTTAAAAATGCATCAACAGTAGGTCCTGCTAATCATAAAGAACTTATGCGTGTTTATTAGGTTGTATTGTTCTAACTGCTCAAATGTGTATGTTTATCAGAGAACCCTGGTAAGGTTGAAAGTCTGAAATTGTGTTATGGGTTTCACATGCTGCCACAGATCTTAGCAAAGCTCTGCGTGTATATTGTACCAGTCAGGTGACCAGAGGTGATGTCATCCTCTAACCGGTATCTGGTTTCTTTGGAACTCTCTCAGCAGCACTTTGGAATATGATAGGAAAGATTTCTGACAGGATATATATCTCACACATTCACAGAGACAGAGAGACATCATCTGGCTTTTGCTGTGGTAAGACATTCAGCACATCAGCACACATCAAGTTTGCCTCACTTTAGTAACTAGTCAGGGAACAGTAAATGTCCTTCAAGGATGCATCTGCAGTCATAACATATGGGTTGTCCTGCCTCAGGCAGCCCTTCGGTCGTCCGGATTCCAAAGTCTGGGTCTGGCCTCGGCTGATGTCGCACTTCACCCGACGTCATAGCTCCTGGGGTATAAAGGCATCAGCCGACGCCATTTTCCTCAGTCTTTCTTGCCGCGCGGTGCCCGAAGCAGAAGCTGTTCGCAAGTGCCGGTCGGTCAGATCCAGAGATTTCAGCTACCGAAGACTTCTAAAAAAGCTAAGTACCCCGTTGGGGACTCTTTCTTGCCTCAGCCAATGTTAGACAAAGTAAATAATTGTTACCTTGTGGGAAACAAATACCTCATAAGGATTTCCACTCTTACTGCCTTCCTTGCTTAGGCCCAGACCACGACGTATCAGCTTGTTTAGCCTGTGCTTCCTTCAACCGACGGACACTTAGACGTGGGTCGTAAGCATGCCTCTGACAACCGAGGCCTCACAGGCCCCGGCTGAGTCGGCTACAGAAATTCATTCCGAAGAAGCAGGCACACAGGAATTGTCCGACACCATTCCGTTGGACATCTCTACTCCTGCACGTGGGGCAGCTAGACCCCCTGCTTCTATGTCTATTAAGGCCTTCTCCAGGGCTAAAGCAGCTAAACTTTCCAAGGCCTTACCTACTAAAGCTCCCTCTCACAGACCTTCATCAAGTTCTCAGATTCTCAGCCTTGCTGAGGACCTTATTTCTCTGATCAGGTGATCCCAACCTCACCCAGACAGGGCCTCACAACCTCCTCCTGAAAAAAGGCCTAGGACTGAACCCCCTGAACCTCTCTCCTCTGACTATTCCTCGGATGGATCAGAGTTATCAGACCATCAGGAAGGACCATACTCACCTTATGAGGATTCGGATGCAGAAGACTCCATTCCTTCTGCCCCCCCCCCAGAAGAATTTTCATTTGGGGAAACTCTACACTCAATGAGGGAACACTTCCAATGGCAGGGTCAAGATTTTTCTGATTCTAGGAAAAGGCTAAGGACCTTTTTACACTTACTACAGCATAGGCCTTTAGCCATACCACCCGTACTGTCAGTTGTTGATGATGCATACAATGATGCTAGTTCTGCCCCTGATTCTCTTCCCCCGGCCCCTGCCAAACCTGACAGATATTACAGGGTCTTGGATTCTCACTTCCACTTGTATAAGGCCCACGCTGCAGACCCAGAAACAATTTCTCAGGGCCCTAAGGGTGCTGCAGCTGCCTCTGCCAAAAACCCCTTACCCTCTGAAAGAGAATCAAGAGCATTAGAGAGATGGGGTAAAAAGGTTTATACTTCTGCTACTCTTTCTGCCAGGGCTTTAAACTGTCAATTTCACATGATACAGTACCAGGAATTTTTGTTAGATCAGCTGAATAAAAAGCTTTCCTCTCCTGAACCTTTAGACCGTAAGTCCCTTCAGGATTTGGTACACAACTCACAGCAGGTCAGTAATCATTTCTTAAAATGTGGCTGTGATGCACTGGAGGCTTCATTTAGATCAGCTATGACTGGAGCAGTGATTCGAAGGCATGCCTGGCTAAAAGAGCAATCCTTGCCAGACCATGTTAAGTCTAAACTCCTAGATGCCCCTATGGAGAAACAAAGTTTATTTGGCTCCCCTGCACAGGAGGTTCTAAAGAAAGTGGAAGAAAAAGCAAAATCTGTGCAAACAGTCAAGGATTTTCTGCAGGTCCAACCTCCGAGGTTCAGCAGAAATTGGCCTTCAAAGAATTGGTCCTTTCCAGACACCTCCAGAGCACAGAGAGGCAGAAATAGACACCCAAGAGGCAGAGGTCAATCAAGGGGTGCCTACAGGGGCCGTCAGTGGCAACCTGACAACCAGAGGAGTGCCGCCACAGCTACGACTGCAACCACTTCCACAGGACAGACACAATGACTTGGCTCTGATTCTGCCTACCAGGGAACAACTGGAAGCACCCTTGGGCGGAAAGTTAGCCTTATTTTCAAAAAACTGGCATTGCATTACAGGAGACAAATGGACTTTGCAAACAATAGACAAAGGCTACAGGTTTCACTTCCACACTTTACCAAAAAAGAGAGGAATGCCAAACCTTCCATCAAGCCAGATAAAGTAATCAATGCTTACTAGAATGTTTTAAGTTAACCCCGAAAGCTTACAGAAAGAAGTTTTGTCAGCATAGATGTAAGGCAGATGAGTGTATGTGATTATATTGCTGAGATAAGTACTTGTTTTCATAGGTGGGTGAGTGAATGTCAGGTCACCATTTTTGAAAGGCTGGCAGACCCTTTGGTGAGGGAGCAACCCTTAGCACTTTGCCTGAGGACATGAGAATCTGATTGGCAGACCAGGAGTGTAACTCTGCAGATGAGGTGGGGAGAAAGAGGGATCTCTACTTAACAAGCAGGGTCCACTGCACAAGATGGATATAAAGGAACCCATGGTGGGCAGCCTAAACCACCCCAACAGAGAGTCCACCAGTAACAGGGAAGCAACTAGTTCAGGTACATGGCCAGGATCAAAGTTTAGATGTTTTAAATGTAACCAGATGGGCCATGTAGCATACAAATGTCCACTGAAGCAAGGTGGGGGAACAAAAGGTTGGGGATCTAGTAAGTGGGATAACAGTATGTTAGTGGTAAGTTGTCTGGAGACAACAACGTGGGTGCCAAACTATTAATGGAGTTTGTACCCTACCTTAGTGGATGGAAAACAGGACACTGCTAAGACAGACCACCTATGACATAACCATTGTGAAGCCTGCAGTGGTTAAAGCGCAGCAATACTTGCTTGGGCAGTCCAGTCCAGTCCTGTCAGAGCATTAGGAGGGACCGCATTCCAAATACCTTTGGCCAGGGTTCACCTTGACTGGAAAGGTTGAAAAGGAAGCAAGCAAGTAGGTGTGTTTGAAGATAGCCCTGGAGATGTTTTGATAGGGAATGATTTTGATAATGCAGTACCTTGTGTGCAATCAGTTACATGCAGTCAGGCTTGGAGACAGGCATGTAGGTCTGGTAGTTTGGGGGGGAGGCCCAGACCCCACACCTGAAACCAGGGATGGTGATGTGGCTGTTTCAGGGAGGGCGCTACCCTGTATAAGTGAGCCTGAAGGTAAGCCACAGCTGCTGATGGGTACTGATGTTTCCTTGGACAGGGTGACTGCAAGGGCAGAGGTGAGTGGAAGTACCCAGGGACCGGCTCAGCTCTCAGAGCCTACATTACGAAGCTTGAGGGAGGTAGCTAAGGAGGCACCTGATTCTTAAGGAAAAGGGGAGTCTGTATACTGGAACAAAGGGTTACTGTATAGAGAGTAGACCCCTGAGTGAGGGCTAGAGGATGAGGTAATACAGTAGTTGGTAGTGCCCAGAGCTTACTGTCTGGCACTTCTAGCCATATCCCATGACATTCCTTTTGCAGGCATAAGCATGCTGCAAGGGATGTTAACAGAGCACTGCAGAACCTGTGGGAAGTGTCAAAAAGTAGGCAAGGCGGGAGACAAGGTCAAAGTTCCTTTGATGGATTTGCTTGCGACTGAGAAGCCATTTCAGAGGGTAGCTATGGATATTGTGGGGCCTCTGAGTACCCAAAGTTCCACAGGGAGGAAATATATCCTAGTGGTAGTAGATTGTTACTAGATACTCTGAGGCAGTGGCTATGTTCTCCATTGAGGCAGAGAAGGTGGCAAATGCTTTGTTAGATATTTTCAGCAGGGTAGTTTTCCCCAAGTGAAATACTGACTGACAGAGGTGCCAATTTCATGTCAGACCTGCTAGGTTGTCTGTGGGGAGTGCTGTGGGGTGAAGCACCTAAAGACTACCCTCTATCTCCCCAGACTAATGGTCTTGTGGAGAGCTTAGCCTCTACACTGAAGACCATGCTAAGGGAATTTGCAGACCAGTTTAAGAGAGTGAGAGAATTATTTGCCCCATCTGCTGTTTGCTTACAGAAAGATACCCTAGAAATCCACAGGTTTTTCACACTCTCAGTTGCTGTTTAGGCATAGGGTGGGGGGCCCTTGGATTTAATTCATAAGTGGGAAGGTGAGTGTGAATCCCACAAGGAGTTTGTTGTGGCATATGTCCTCAACCTCAGGACAAGGCTAAGTGAGCTCATGGACTTGGCCCAGGAGAATCTGTCAGGAGCCCAGCAGCAGAAAAAGGTCTGGTATGACAGGAATGCTCAAGAGAATGCTGTGGGACAGCAGGTTATGGCACTCATCCCTATCAGGCACAATAATTTGCAGGCAGCTTGGGAGGGATCCTTCAAAATGGCAAGGAAGGTCAGTGATATCAACTATATGGTAAACGTGCTAGGTAGGAGGCAGGGGCACAAGCTGTACCATATTAACATGATGAAGCCTTACATGATAGGAAAGCCCTTATGCTTAGTATTTGCAGTGGGTGGCAGGAGTCTTCTGAGAGAGATATAGTGACTGGTCACCTCAATGGAAAGGGTAGCAATTTCCAAGCAACTATCCCCTACCCAAGTTTGAGAAATCTGAGTAGTGTTATAGCAGTTTGGGGACATGACTGGGAATCCTAGATGCACCCACCTGGTGCAGTACCATGTGGATACAGGACCCCAAAGGCCTATCAGGCAGGCCCCTTACAGAGTGTCTGAGCAAGTCAGACAGACTCTGAGGGAGGCGATGCAGGAAATGTTGGAACTAGGAGTAATGCAGGAGTCCAGCAGTCCCTGAGCTTCCCCAGTAGGGTTGGTACCAAAGAAGGATGGCAGCATCAGTTTCTCTGTGGACTACAGAAAACTAAACAGTCACGCAGAGTCAGATGCTTACCCCCATGCCTAGGACAGATGAAGCCTTTAAAGCAGCTGCGTGGGGCTAATTATCTGACCAAGGGCTACTGGCAGGTGCCCTTGACTCCCACTACTAGAGAGATGTCAGCCTTTGTGACTCCTTTTGGGTTATACGAGTTCACAAAGATGCCTTTTGGGATGGAAAATGCCCCAGTGACCTTCCAGAGGCTGATAGATCATATCCTAGCAGAAGATTATGCCCTTGCTTCCCTTGAAGATATTGCCATCTACAGCCATTCCTGGCAAGAGCAGCTTCAGCATGTCAGGGAGGTGCTGGGCAGACTGCAAAGGGCAGGGTTAACCATTAAGCCCAGTAAGTGCCAGATGGGTATGGCAGAGATCTCCTACTTGGGAGATAGACTGGGGAGAGTGGTAAGATCATGCCAGAACCTGACAAAGTGGAAGCTATTCAGGCATGGCTTGTACCTGTTACCAAAAAGTAGGTAAGAGCATTCTTTCAGACAGTGGGGTACTTTAGAAAGTTCATTCCAAGTTATAGTACAATAGCTGCTCCTTTCACAGACCTGATTAGGAAAAACAGGCAAGATAAGGTTGTATGGACCTCAGCTTGCAAGCAGGCATTCCAAAAGCTTAAAAGAGCTTTGGGAGGACTCCCTGTGTTAACCAGTTCAGATTACAGCAAATAATTTGTTGTGCAGGTGGATTCTTTGAACCATGAGGTGGGGGGGGGCATACCTCTCAACCTTTTTAGCACAAGAAATCTGGACAAAGTATGACATAATGTGGGGGCAAGGGACTGGAAATAGGGATACATTTTAAATATTGCTCTTATAAGCTTAGAAAGTTGCTATAATAGAATTTGTGTTACAAATGCATTTTCTGAAGGATATGAAGTGTGAAATTCAAATGCATGTCATTATCTAGTGACTTTAATCCTTAGATCATCCCAGTAATTTGTTAAAAAAAAACAGTTTTTATGAGGAACAGACCAAAAATATGAGGCAAAAATCTGGACATTGTGCGAAAATGTGTAAAGTTGAGAGGTATGGTGGGGGCGGTACTCAGTCAGGTTTCCTCAGAGGATGAAAAGCATCCTGTTGTATATTTCAGCTGTAGACTCCAAACCAGGAATAAATGTTATGTAGCTGTAGAAAAAGAATGTCTAGCCATGGTGTGGGCACTGTAAAAATGTCAGCCCTATCTGTATGGAAGGAAATTCAATGTGGTTACAGACGACAATCCTTTAACATGCCTATATCAAGCCAGCTAGCAAAATACCATGTTATTAAGGTGGAGCCTAGGGTTGCAGGTATATGACATGACAGTGCAGCACAGCAGTGGGGTCAGCAATATCAATGCAGATGGGCTATCAAGACAGGGTATGGGTTAATTGTGTTCCCAGACAAGCCCATATCTCTCAAGCAACATTTCTACAGGATCACTTGAAAAACTAGCTTGAGTCTTCAAATTGGGGGGAGAGGTGATGATGTGATGCAGTGCCAGCTGTGTTAGGGGGAGTAGGCCAGTGCCTGTGTAACATATGCCAGCTTAGCTGCATGGAGTTTTGTAAAGAATTACAGTGGATATAAAAAGTGTATACACCCCTATTAAAATGCAGGTTTTTGTGATATAAAAATGAGACCACAATAAATAATTTCAAAACATTTCCCACCTTTAATGTGACCTATAACGTGTACAATTCAATTGAAAAACAAATTTGTTAGGGGAAAATATAAAAATAAAAAAAGTACATTAAGCTGGTTGCATAAGTGTGCACACCCTTAAACTAATACTTTGTTGAAGCACCTTTTGATTTAATTACAACATTCAGTCTAATTGGGTAGGAGTCTATGAGCATGGCACATCTTGACTTGGCAACATTTGCCCACTCTTCCTTGCAAAAGTGTTCCAAATCTATCAGATTACAAGGGCATCTCTTGTGCACAGCCCTCTTCAGGTCACCCCACAGATTTTCTGTTGGATTTAGGTCTGGACTCTGGCTGGGCCATTCCAAAACTTTAATTTGCTTCTGGTGAAGCCATTCTTATGTTTATTTGGATGTATGCTTGGAGTCATTGTCATGTTGAAAGGTGAAATTCCTCTTCATCTTCAGATTTCTAGCAGAAGCCTGAAGATTTTGGGCCAAAAGTGACCGGTATTTGGAACTGTTCATAATTCCCTCCACCTTGACTAAAGCTCCGGTTCCAGCTGAAGAAAAGCAACCCCAAAGCATGATACTGCCACACCTATGCTTCACTGTGGGGATGGTGTTCTTTTGGTGATGTGAAGTGTTGTTTTTGCACTAAACGTACCTTTTAGACTTGTGGCCAAAAGGTTCATCCTTGGTCTCATCAGACCATAGCACATTTCCCCACATGCTTTTGGAGACTTGATGTATTTTGCAAATTTTATCTGGGCCTGGATGTTTTTCTGTGTAAGAAAAACCTTCAGTCTTGCAACCCTACCCCATAGTCCAGACATATGAAGAATATGGAAGATTGTTGTCACATGTCATACACAACCACCACTTGCCAGAAATTCCTGCAGCTCCTTCAGTGTTGCTGCAGGTTTCTTGGCAGCCTCCCTGACCAGTTTTCATCTTGTCTTTTCATCAATTTTGGAGGGATGTCCAGTTCTTTGCAACATCACTGTTATCCCATATTTTTGCCACTTTTTGATTAGTGTCTTCACTGTGTTCCATGGTATATCTAATGCTGTGGAAATTTGTTTTGTACTCTTCTCCTGACTGATGCCTTTCAACAATGAGATGCATTTAATGCTTTTGTAAGCTCTCTGTGAATCATGGCTTTTGCTGTAGCAGGCAACTGAGTAAATGTCAGGAAAATCCTACTAGGACAGCTGAACTTTATTTGGGGTTAATCAGTTTCTTTAATTGTTGGCAGGTGTGTACCCAAGAAGACTGGATGTTGTAATTAAATCAAAAGGTGTTTCAACGTATTAGTTTAAGGTTGTGCACACTTATGCAACCAGCTTATTGTACTTTTTTTATTTTTTATATTTCCCCCTGACACATTTGTTTTTCAATTGAATTTTACAGGTTATAGGTCACATTAAAGGTGGGAAAAGTTTTGAAATGATTTATTGTGGTCTCATATTTTTATATCACAAAAACCTGTGATTTTAAGTGGGGTGTGTACACTTTTTATAGCCACTATATATGTCATTTGAATATCAAACTGATTTGTACAGATGTTGGTGTTAAAATGTATTTGTAAAGTTGCTTGTATTAAAAATATATCAACAGTGGTTCCTTCTGAACAGAAAAGACATATATATGTATGCCAGATTGTATTGTTGTAAATGTATATAATTTAACAGAGGATACTGGAAGGGAAGTGGGGTTAAGCTCAGCGATTTTTCTCTCCCTTTGAACAGACAACTTCCTCTTTTTTTTTGCACCAGAGTCCCAAATCCTCTGGCTTGGAAAGTGGACACCATATATTTTTCTTGGAAGAGAATGTTTCTCTATGCCTTCCCTCTCCTTCCTCTGATTCCAAGGGTTGGGAGGGTGGCCTAATGGTTAAGGTGTTTGCCTTGCAAGCACAAAGTGCAGGGTTTGAGTCTCACAAGGGATAATTGGCTAGGCTTAAAATGGCTCACAAGGGCAGTTAGCTTAGTACTAACCTAAAAACCTAAGATAGAGCAGGACTACCCAAAAATCTTGTTGGTGACTTCCTTTTGGCCCAGACAGCACTGGTTCGTCCTCCTTCACCTTGCCAGGGGCAATCACCACAAGTTAACTCACTGGGTGGATATACTCACACAAGAAAAGAGTTCTTTGATCCATCCTCACTAGTCCACTCCTCAACTGACATTGCGGGTGATAGGGCTTTGATCCCTTTTAGACACCTTTTTTTTCTGAGGATCTGCTTAGTGTTCTGCAGCAGACCAGAAAACCCACTACCAGGAAATCACGTGTTTAAATGGAAGAGGTTTTCTGTTTGGTGCCTTGCTCATAACCAGGATCCATATTGTGTGGGGATCCCTCTGATTCCCCTCTTATTTGTGTGAATTGCTCCATGCTGGGTTAGCATATTCTTCTGTTAAAGTTCACTTTTCAGCTGTTCTGCTTGTCTGTCTGGTCCCTAGGTTTAAGGTCAAACAATTTCTTAAAGACGTCTTGCATGTCAGATCTTCCAATAAGCCTTTTCCTCCTTCCTGGGACATCAGTTTTGTACTTGAAAATTTGACTCAGGCTCCCTTTCAGCCTTCAGCTTTCTTGCAGTATTGTGCAGGGAAGACTGTTCTTCTTTTGGCCCAGACATCAGCTGAGAGTTGCTGAACTGCAGACTCTTGTGGCTGTTCCTCCTTTTTTGTTTGTTTTTTTCATAGGGATAGGGTGTCCTTTGTACTAATCCTTTTATGCCAAAGGTGGTTAATGAATTTTCTCTTAATCAGCCTGTTAATATGCCCTACTCTGTGAGTGGAGAGCATACGTGTGATGTACGATATCTATAAAATCCTAAGGCTTTGGTATACTGGCAGGACATTGGGCTTCCCTTAGCAATCTATTTTGTAAGGAATACTGCAGCAGCAGAGAGAAGGACATCAACCATTATGCTCCGATTTTACACAAAAGTACTTTATCAATGTGAAAAACTATTTTGCATTTTACTTTGACAAGGTGAGTCTCTGAGCTGCAAGCTCTCATGGTATTTGCTTAACAGTATTGCACTGGTTTTCTTTATTTGCTTAACAGTACTGCACTGTTTTTATTTATTTGCTCAACTGAATTGTTTACATTTCTTTGTCTGCATTTATATATTTGCTGACCTCTGGTTGAATTTTTGTTTTTCCTCACACCCTCCCACCCAACTATTGTGTTCTTAAAGTTGATGGCTTTTGCTGTTGCCCATCCCTACTGTAAATTTGATCTGGGACACTCCTCCCAGTCCCATCTCATTAGCTCATTCTACTTACTGCAGAGATCATATGGGAAGGCAAAAACCCTTAGTTCCTTAACCTTGAATTATCTTCTATTCCTCCTTTCTCCCTTTCCACTTTACTAACAAACAGACCAGAAGGGAAAAAAAAACTTGCACACTTTATTCAGCTGCTTTTACTGTATTTGTGTTTCCTCTCCCTATTCTATTACTTCATCTTGCTTTTTCTGGTACTTGCTGCTGCTTGTTCTCTAAAGTGTTGAATTACATCTTTTCTGTTGCATTTATTACTGCTCGTTTATAATCTGTTTAAATTGCAAGTGTTATATTAGGCCTGCTCCTTAGCTGTCCCTGGCCTTTCTTCTTCAGATTCTGAGAAATATGGATGGACAGTTTCCCCTGCCAGTCTGGTTGATATGGGCATCCTGAGACTGTGTAGCAACTGCCTCATGTACACCGATAACCATTTACTACTACCACCTAGGAGCACAATTTGCGAGAGATGCAATTACATTAGGAACCTAGAGTCTATGCTGTCTCCCTCCATTGTCAGTATATCTGGCACTGAGAAGGTTGTCCACACAATAATTACACCTCAAACACTACTCACACCTATACAACACACACCCACATATGTGGAGGTCTTCAACAAAAACATACCCAAACAAAGGAGACCTCAGAGCCAAAAATACATGTGATCTCCACAGCCCTCCACACCACATACCATGCATAGTTTACACACCTATGTCTCACAGCCATTAAGGCTTAACCATAAACCTAACATATTAGTCATAGGAGACGCCATTGTGGGAGAGACAGATGTGCCTCTCACCAGGCTGGATAAGGAGAAAGTCGTGGTTAGTTGTCTGTCAGTGGCTAGAATCTGCCATATCACATGCATTCAAGTCTCTCAACAACAGGTACTGTTATAACTCTGTCATAGTCATGTTGGTGTGAATAACTTGAGACGTACCTCCTTGGACTATATGAACAGAGACATGATTGAACTTGCTGAATGTGTGTCCCAGGCAGGTATGTCCCTAACCTTAAGCAGCATTCACCCAGAATGATGCCTCAATACAAACAGAAAATGATTGACTTTAACTGTTGGCTTGGTTTCTGGTGTCATTACAGGGAGATCCAGTACCTGACAGCCTGGGAAGATATGATCATCAGACCATGATGCTTTGCCGGAGATGGCCTGCATCTGTCTCACTTGGGCTTAAGGCTTCTGGCAAAGGCTCTTGCCTCCCCCATAGTGCCTATTTTAGGAAAAGTGATGAGGTTAAAACTGCCACATAAAAATGTCAACAAAACGCAAATTAAAGGTCATGCTGCTAAACTCCAGGAGTCTAAACATGAAACTGCACTCATTGCAAACATTCTTAAACCTGGAAAATGCTGACATCTGCTCAGTCACAGAAGCCTGGTTCAAAGCTGTGGAGAGCACCCCAGCCTTACCTGGTTACTCATCTTGTCATACATTCAGGCCCCATACTGTGGGCAGTAAAGCCAAGGAGGTGGAGTTTCAATATATATTAAATACATACACACCTCCAGGCTGGTCAAACAGTATGACTCACAGGAGACCCTCCAGGTGCAGTACAAAATCATAGCTAGCTACCAGCCCCCAAATCTGACTCAAGATGCCCAATCTGCCTATCTGGACCTTTTTGAATCTGACAAGATTCAAAACCTTTTTCCCTGATCCTGGATAACTTTACCCAAACATAGACTGGAAGAACTACCCATGTCAGAACACAAATGCCCAGAGATTCCTCTATTTTGTCAGTGCCAATGCTTTGGAAAAGCTAGTCGATACCCTCACAAGAGGTGATGATATCTTGGACTTGGCATTTTCCAACATGAGTAACCACTGCAGCATCCCTGCAGTATCATACTCCCTGATAAGATCCGATCATAAAGAGGTCACTTTTGAAGTCACCATCTCCCCCGACCCCCCCCCCCCCTCTAGCTAGGGTAAACAAAAAAGTTCTTCAAAGCTGATTATAGCCTCCTGAGGGATGATATAAACAGCTTCACAGCCCCCCTCCCCCTCTAGGAACTGACACCAGTATCCAAAAGTATACCAAAGCACTATACAAGCATATATATAGATGCATGGAATCAAGAATACCCGACAGGACTAAATCATCTTCTGCAAGGAAGAGTAAACCTGTCTGGTGGACATCTGCAATAAACTTTATAACAAAAGAAAAAAATTGCTATCCAGGACTAAGAAGGAGAAGGGACCCAATTGGAAGCAATCTCTCCTTAGCCTGAACAAGCAAATAAGAACTCTAGTGAAATCCTCCAAAGCAAACTTCAAGTCCAAATTGGCCACGTCTACCAGAGATAATCATAAGGCCTTCTTCACATATGTCTGCACCTAGATCTGTTCAGAACTGATAGTCAAGGACACCACATATACAAATGCTGTAGATATAGCAAACTTGCTGGCTGACAGATTCATTGAAACTTCACCCCTCTGTCACCCCATCAGTAAATCAGGACATTCTCAGTACCTGCCCCTTCCCCTTATATCTAGGGAACAGGTCATCAGTGATCTCTCAAAGGCAAAAAAAATACAGCCTCCATGGTAGTCGATAACATCCCAGGCTGCATCCCACATGAACTCAGGCAGGAACTTGCAGCACCATTAGGCACCCTATTCAACCAAGCCTGAGTACTGGGTTTGTGCCAGCTAAGTGGAGGACAGCCACTGTCATCCATTTGCACAAAGGTGGAGTGTCCACTGATCTGGGAAATTATAGACCCATCAGCCTAACTAGTCTGATCTGCAAGGCCATGGAATGAATTACTATGGACCTCATTAACAAAGACATTGGCAACCTCCAAACACTCGATCCCACGCAGTTTGGCTTCATCAAGGGGATGTTATGTCTGTTAAATTTGGTTGACGACTTCCAGTCACTAAAGCCATGGATAAGGGGAAGGTGGTGTACATCATTTACCTTGACCTGGCCAAAGCCTTTGGCACTATTCCCCACTTGGGCATAATAGATAAACTCTCTCAACTAGGCATCAATCCATATGTTACCAGACGGATAGCTAAGTGGCTCACTGATAGAACCCACCTAGTCAAAATAGGGGAAGCCGCCTCAAGCTGTAAACCCATAAGGAGTGGCGTACCCCAGGGTTTGGTCTTGGGGCCTCTGTTATTTGGGGTATACTTTTATGAAATGCAGGCCCAAAACCAGTGGGCTATGGCTGACCAAGTTTGCAGATGGCTGCAAGCTGGGCCCTATGATGGGTCAATTCCCCTAGTGATGTAGACATCCTCCAAGAGGGTTTTACCCAAACAAATGTGCCAGAAACATGGTTTCAAGTTGAATACCAAAAAAAATGCATCATCATCCCCTTTGGGGACAGTGATGTCCCCACAAATTATCACATTAATAACGTCCTAGGCATGCAGTCAGTCGTGAGGGATTTGGGCACCCAGGTTGATTGTAACCTGACTTTTGACCACCATGTTGCTTCTGTTGTACATAAAGCTTTCTACATGGCCTACCTCATAAGTAAGTGTATCTCATCCAGGGACAAGGAGGTCATAACATCCCTGTATTCTTCCCTAATAAGGCTCATTATTGAGTACAATGCCCTGTTCAGCATGTAAATCGCAAAGCACATGCAGTAGATGGAGAGACCACAGAGGTTTCCCTCCATGAAAATCCAGGGCCTCAAAAATCTACCATTCACAGATAGGCTGAAAGCCCTATCGACCTACTCAGTTTCATACAGACTCCTCAGAGGTGGTCTCTGTCTGGCATACAAGGCGATCTCAGACCCTGCCTTGATGGGACTGCTGCATATCCGCAAGTCAAGCTCCACTCAAGTAACCCACAAGCATGGCTTCAACCTGGTCTGTGACATCAATAGGACCTGTTGGCGGGACAGATTTGTGTCCCAGAGACTCCCCCATCTGTGGAATAGACTCCCTCTCCACATCAAGCAGAGTACCTCTTTAGCCCTTTTTAAATGCAACCTGGATAACTGGATGTGGAACAGAAAATAAAACCCTGGGATTCCACCTGTGTCCTTCCTGGACAGGGGCATCAGGCGCTGACTTGTCTAAACATGGGCTAAACTGTTGGCTAGGCTTATAAGGGGCTCAAGGCCAATAGTCTAGTAACTTCCTATGAGTCTATGATCCTTTGGTGGGGCAACCTTACCATATTTTTCACAGGGATGTGGTTGAGTTACCTACTAATCCTTCTTTCATGCAAAAAATGGTCCCAGAATTCACTCTATCAGTCTGTCTCTTAATTCCCCCTGTGTTCTTTCCAGAACCTAAGAATAAGGGAGAATGCTTCGTACTTTGAATGTGCATAGGCAGCTCAGGTACTACCCAGACAGCACTAAATTCTTTAGGAAGACTGAAAAGCTTTGTTTCCTTCCTAGGGCAAAGAAAGGTCAGCCTGTCTAAGCAAACATTGCACATTATATGTCCTTTGGCATTGTATTTTGTTACACCCATCATGGTAAAGAAAATCCAGACAAGATAAAAATACACTCTATCAGAGCCTATTCCTCTTCTGTGGCATATTGGAAAGGAGTGTACTCTAGATTCTATTCCAGAGACAGCATCTTGGTCCTCTATCCATACCTCCAGCAAGCACTACAAACTGGATACTTTTCCTAGATCCAGGGCAGGCTTTGTGAGGACAGTTCTCCAGGGGTTCCTGATGGGACTCTACCCATATGCCAGTAAGGTAGTGTTTGTTGAACATGCTACAGTTGTGCAAGTCCCACTTACTTGTTACAGTATATGTTCATAGAACACACTGCCTTACTGGCAGTACCCTCCCACCATCCCCCTTTTTTTTGTGTGTAGATTGTTGGTTGTGGGAGTTGCTGTTGTGTTTTAGTCTAGCATCCTTTTTTGTTTTGTGTGTGTGTGTGTGTGTGTGTGTGTGTGTGTGTCGTGGGGAGGGTGGCAGGTTGTTTTGGAACAGTAGGTGTTCACAAAGCTTGTGTTTCCATCTGCTCTTCCTTTTGTATCCTAGAAAACTGAAAGTAGTTCTGTATGAGTGTGAAAGGCTGTCCTGGTCTGGCCAGGTGATTGATTCTTCACCCTCACAGACAGGTAGTGGGAGGAGTCCTGAGCTTTGACAGACTGTTAGAGGTGGAGGGTAGCAGGGCACTTCTACCTATATGTCAGTAAGGCAGTGAAACTATGAACATCTACTGTTACAAGTAAGTGGAACTTAAACAACTGTACTTTGCTATTACCATTGAATTCCTCACTGCTGTAGTAGTTTAAAGTACCACTCCACCTCCCTTCTACTGTATTTAGTTAGTTGGGATAAAAAGTTAAATGTTTATATTTTTGGGGGGTTTCAGGACAAGTATGTGTTTTCTTTTTGTTTGAACAAGAAAGTCCTGATGTTGTCTACACTCTGCTGATTTCCCTCGATGGGGCTAACCAATCAGCAGTTAGAGTGTAGGTATGGGGCAGAAGCCAGAGGTTTTTGAATACTGATTGGCTGTGCCCTCGGCATGATGCAGTCAAAATAGCCAAAGGCTACTTGCAACACTGAGTAATTCGAATATCTGTTACGGTAAGTGCAACTCACACAACTGTGTTTTTTTTTTCTTCCACTGTAGCATACAGAATTCTTAATTGCCAAGCACATATGTGGAAGTTTATTCTTAGTTGTGTACACTGAGGGGAATACTCTTCACACTTCCTTCGGATTATGGCTGCTATCCGAATCCTATTTTTTTTATCTGCCTTGGGTATCTAAACATGCTTTAGAACAGGGGTGTCCAACCTTTTCAGTTGCAAGGGCCGCATCGAGTCAACAGAAATGGTCTGGGGACAAGTGAGGAGCAAAAAAAAAAAAAAAAAAAAGGTCTCACAAACTGAAGAGCAAAAAAAAAAAAAAACCCCGCGTGCGGACTAATACAAAGTCGACCCACTGGCTGTTTTGTGTTTTTCTGTGCTTTCGCTGGTTTCCTAAAGATGTCCATGTCTTCCATCATGTCCTTAATGCCCATATGTTGTCCAAAGCACTCATGTATTCTTCTGTTTCTAGCTTTGCAATCTGTCCCTGAAATATGGCACTGGCAGTATCAGGAATGATGAGACTTTTACTTAAAAAATGAACAATTTTTATTTTTACATTTGTTTCACTGTCACTAACAGATGGTACAACACGTTTAACTTTGGTTCACCCACTTACTGTGGAGACACAAAGAACATGGTAGTATGCCAAAACACACTTCAGTTTCACAAGGTAAACTCACACATGCTGTTTTGCAGTTGCCTCTCCAATCTGCATTTCTCAAATTTAAACAAATAATTGACTTTATAATAAATAGTAGTGGCAATGTTTATTCGTGAAACCAGTTCACAAGGGTGCAGCCAGGCACAGACCTTTGCAGAATTCAAACTTATTGGTCCAAGTTCTTGTTATACTTAAGTGTCCATGTCAGGAGGTTCAGGCTGTCAAGTCAGGATTGTTCTTTTGTGTAGTAGACAAACATTATGAGCATAACCTTTTAATGTGAAGACTGAGCTTGTCTTTTTGATACCAGTGCGTCTATATCTGGTTTGATAGATGTAGTGACGATGCGAAGAGTATTTTCAAGATGCTCATCTGAACTTTTTGTTCTGATTTTATTTTTTGTATGCTTCATACGAGAAAAAAACTGCTCGCAAATGTATGTACTCCCCAACAGAGATGTCATGAACAGGGCATGTTCGTGAAGTGATGGATATTTTTCTTTGGGTAAGTATAACTTATAAGAGTCAAATAAAGATGCTTGCAGAAATTTTTCTTTAAGTTGCATATCTGACTGCAATTCTATGCATTCCAGTTGCAGGTTTGCAGGCAACATGTCGATGTCAACTGAGAATGGAGTAGCAAATATACTGAACTGTTGTTGGTGTTTTCTAAAATCTTGAAATCTGCTCTCAAACTCCTGTGCTAAACAATTAAGTAATGCCGCATATTTTTCAGTATTTGCATGGCTTTGCTCAGACAGTGTTGCAAAGTGAATGAAGCTATTGTTCTTAATCTGACTGTGCCACAATTTCAGTTTCATTTCAAATGCCGTCACTGTTTGAAACATGTCATTTATTAATAGATTTTCCCCTTGGAGGCGCAAGTTCAGGTCGTTTAAATGAGCAGTGATGTGTACTAAGAAGGCTAAATCAGCCATCCAGCTTGCACTTTCAAATTCAGGTACAGGCTTTCCTTTTAACTCCATAAAGGACTTTATTTCATCTCATAAGTCATAGAAGCGTTTCAGCATTTTTCCATGACTTAACCACCTCACTGCAGTAAAGTACAAGATGTCTCCATAGGTAGATTCCAAAGTAGTCAGAAACTCCTGAAACTGGCGGTGATTTAATCCTCTGGATCTTATAAAATTTATTGTTTTAACAACAACATTCATAACATTTTCCATTTTAAAGTCTGTGCAGACAAATTTTCTTGATGTATAATGCAGTGGTACTTCATGAAACGCACATTACTGATCTGTTTTGCATCTTCTTCCATCAGGGTTGTTAGTCCTTCCCTCTTTCCAACCATAGCTGGAGCACCGTCAGTTACTATGCCAGACAGGTTTGTGATGGTCAAGGAAAATCTTGCCAGTGTTTCTTTTACTGCCTTGTACAGATCAGCAGACTTTGTTCTGTCTTTCAGTGGAACCATACAGGCCAGTTCTTCAGTAATATTGAAATCGTTGTCAACACCACGAATAAATATGGCAAGTTGTGCCGTATCTGCAACATCAGTGCTGTCATCCAAAGCTATGGAGTAATACTTGAAAGTTGCACGAGATTCCAACGTATTTTCAATAGATTTGGCTATATCTTCCACACGCCTTGCGATTGTCTGGTGTGATAAACTGAATTTAGAAAATTCTGATTTTTTTTTCAGGGCAAATTATGTCTGCCACACTTTCAAGGTATTCTTTAACAAATTCGCCATCGGCAAATGGCTTGGATTTTTTCGCAATTAAATTTGCTACAACATAACTTGCCTTCAGTAAAGAATCCGGTTGAGTAGCTGATTTTCGAAACAGCTGTTGTTGAAATGTAAGACTTTTTTTTAATTCTGATATTTTCTGTGTACGGGACACTCCTTGCAATTCACTTAATTTGGGGTGCGTTTGAATATAATGCCTTTTCAAATTGTAGTCCTTGAAAACGGATACCACTTCTCTGCATACTAGGCAGAGTGCTTTATTTTTTGATTCAACAAAGAAGTACTCATCAGTCCATTTTTCCTGAAAGACTCTTCTTTCCTCTGCTATTTTGCGTTTCACGGTTTTGGTTTGACCAGATGCAGAAGCCATCTGAAAAGTAAAAAAGGAGTAACTTAAGTACTTTATTCCTAGTTATATAATTTTTAAAACAATGGCTAACAATTTACATTAAAAAATAAGGAAATAAAAATTAAAACTATCCATAGTTGTAGTAGTATATGTCAGTGGTGTTCGAGGGATCATTTCACATCTGCAAAATAACACAAAAATATCCCTGGGGTGAATTTACAGTTACCCATCCAGTTGGCCAGATTGCATATGAGGAGGGCCAGTGAGGCACTTTGTTTCATTTGTAGTACTAATGCCATTAGTCTTCAAAACAGCCATTACGCATAAAGCACATCACATTTACTGTGACTGTTGGTCTGTACTCTGTGCCAGTAATACTGGGCATTTTGAAAAGTTCTTCATAATTCATGAAATTCAGATGGTCTGCGATAGAGCTATGAACATGTATGGTTAGCTGCATGTAATCAACAGTTTCTTACTGCTACAAGAATGGCAGCTTTCAATGACATAATCAGAGCTGTACCATCAAGTTTCAAGTTAAATACTGTGTACTTTGCATGCTACCCAAGAAAAGTCATTCACTTGCAATGAAAAAAACTGGTTCACACTGACACTGTCATTAATTCACTACTACTGTACTACCAATTCACACTACGAAAACCACTCCAGCCGTCCCAAGTAGGTAAAATGTCAACATTAGCAGCCCTACAGTATTACAATCCACAAAATTAAGCCAACAAATTTGCAATAAAGTAAAGAATTCACATCACTGACTTAATAAAACAATTCTGAATAAGAGGGTCTCACCCAAACAAATGACTGGTGCCATACACATGATCACAAGCCGAATGCCAACAAATGCATTATCATCCCTTTTGGGCCAAAGTTTTGGGGAAAGCGGTTGTGAGGCTGCCAGCCCAGCTAGATGTTATTTTGTACATAATTCTGTGTGTCATTTTGAGTATGAATATGCTTCCTATGCTTGTCTTACAAATGTAAAAAAAAAAAAATACATATGTGTATATTAAACTATTGGTGCAGAAGTGTGTGTTGAACTGTATGTTCTGCAGTGAAACTCAAAAGAAGGGAGATGTAAAAGCAGGGGGTCCAGTTTGCATTAATGGCTTTCAAGGAGTTACTTCTTCCAGGGCAGGTGTTGATTCTAACAGACAACACAACTGTCATGTGGTACATCAACAAACAAGGGGAACACATTCTTACCCATTGTGCAGGCAAGCAATGATTTTATGGGAGACTGCGCTCAGCTTGCAACTAACTCTTCAGGCAAGGTTTCTGCCGGGAGCACAGAACTCCTTAGCAGATGTGTTAAGCAGACAAATCATGGATCCCCACGAGTGGAAACTGGATCTTCATGTATTTCAAAAATTGACAGTGTCATGGGGAACTCCAGACATAGATCTGTTCGCTTCTCCACTAAACCACCAGCTGCCAAAGTTTTTGCACAAAGAGGTTTCATCACACAGCTTGGAAAGTGGATGCTCTTTCTTTCAGTTGGAAAAATCTTCATGTGTATGCTTTTCCACCTCTGCCTCTTCTCCCAAAGGTGCTTCTAAAGGTCAGACAAGACAAACCAAGGATGATTTTAATAGCTCCAGATTGGCCTCGGCAGCACTGGTACCCATTACTGAGGAGTCTGGTAAGGAAGCTTCCATGGCCTTTACCCTTGATTCCACACCTGTTGTCTCAGAGGGACGGTCACCTGCTCAATGTCAAGCTTCAATCTCTTCATCTAACAGCCACAATATTCTGTTTTGAAAGACAGCAGGTCTCAACTTCCTCAACAAGTTTTAAATGTGATTATGGAAGCCAGAAGACCTAGTACAAGGAAAGTGTACGCAGAAAAATGGAAGAGATTTTTATTTTGGAGTGCAGCAAACAACTTGGAGATTTCTGAGCCTAATTTGAGTGTGGCTCTTCAATATCTTACTGAGTTCTTGGACGGTTTGTCTTTCTCTTCCATTAAGATTCATGCTGCAGCAATTTCAGCTCACTATGATTGTGACCCACCATTGTTTTGCATCCTTTGTTCAAGCAATTTCTTAGAGAGGGGCAAAGAATATAAGACCCCCGTAGAGCTCCTACTCCTGCTTGGGATCTCAATTTTGTGTTGAGAAACTTACTCTACAACCTTTTGAGCCTCACGGCTACTGCTGAATTGAAATATTTGTCATGGAAGACTGCTTTTTTGTTGGCCATTACTTCTGCAAGAAGGGTTTCTGAGTTGCAGGCCCTTATGGCGGTAGAGCCTTTTTTGATTTTCATAAGGATAGGGTATCTTCACGCACTAATCCTTCCTTTATGCCTAAGGTGGTTTCTAGTGTGGCTTTAAACCAAACTATTCATTTGCCTACTTTTTTATGCAGATCCCCAAAATAAAGGGGAAAAGATTTTGCACACTTTAGATGTACACAGGCAATTATGTTATTATTTGAGCAGGACTAAGGATTTTAGGCAGTCTCAGCAGTTGTTTGTTTCTTTTGCTTTGGGTTCGCAGGGCAAGCCTGTGTCAAAACAAACTATTTCTAGGTGGATTGGGTTTTGCATTGCATTTTGTTATTCCCATCATGGCAAGGAGATTCCAGCTGGAATTAGGCCTCATTCCCACTAGGGCTACTGCCACTTCTACAGCATTCCTAAGGGGGGTGGCCACTAAGGATATTTTGGAGGCAGCTACTTGGAGTTCAGTGCATACTTTCTCTAAGCATTATCACCTTCCTCTCTACTCTAAGTCTAGGGCTGGTTTTGCCACAGCTATTTTGCAAGGCATGTTGTCAGTTCCTGCTTCCTTATGATTTGCCAGCCTCCCTTACCTCTGCTTTGGGATTCTACCCAATAGTTAGGACTGCAGCAATGTGGAATGAAGAACATAGTACAGTTTTGTACCTACCATAAATGTAGATGTTCGAGGATCCACATTGCTGCAGTCCAATTTACCCTCCCTCCTTCCCTCTGTGTTTAAGGGTGGTTGTGTAGGTGAGGTTATATTCTGGTAATTTTGTATATATTGTACATATTTTTGGTGCAGGTATGTTTGGAATTTTTGGTTTTGGCCTTAGCTTTCAGGGTCTTCTGACATCTGGGGCAAGAAAAGACTGAGGATATGACGTTGGTCATGCGCATTAGTACCCTGACGTACTGACGTCAGTCTAATGCGCCCTGACCGACGTCAGCCATATACTTTGGTATTCGGGCCGACTGGACAGCGGACTACCCAATAGTTAGGACTGCAGCAATGTGGATCCTCGAACATCTACATTTATGGTAGGTACAAAACTGTACTTTCTCCAGGGGTTCCTGATGGGACTCTACCCATATGCCAGTAAGGTAGTGTTTGTTGAACATACTACAGTTGTGCAAGTCCCACTTACTTGTTACAGTATATGTTCATAGAACACACTGCCTTACTGGCAGTACCCTCCCACCATCCCCCTTTTTTTTGTGTGTAGATTGTTGGTTGTGGGAGTTGCTGTTGTGTTTTAGTCTAGCATCCTTTTTTGTTTTGTGTGTGTGTGTGTGTGTGTGTCGTGGGGAGGGTGGCAGGTTGTTTTGGAACAGTAGGTGTTCACAAAGCTTGTGTTTCCATCTGCTCTTCCTTTTGTATCCTAGAAAACTGAAAGGGTTCTGTATGAGTGTGAAAGGCTGTCCTGGTCTGGCCAGGTGATTGATTCTTCACCCTCACAGATAGGTAGTGGGAGGAGTCCTGAGCTTTGACAGACTGTTAGAGGAGGGTAGCAGGGCACTTCTACCTATATGTCAGTAAGGCAGTGAAACTATGAACATCTACTGTTACAAGTAAGTGGAACTTAAACAACTGTACTTTGCTATTACCATTGAATTCCTCACTGCTGTAGTAGTTTAAAGTACCACTCCACCTCCCTTCTACTGTATTTAGTTAGTTGGGATAAAAAGTTAAATGTTTATATTTTTGGGGGGTTTCAGGACAAGTATGTGTTTTCTTTTTGTTTGAACAAGAAAGTCCTGATTTTGTCTACACTCTGCTGATTTCCCTCGATGGGGCTAACCAATCAGCAGTTAGAGTGTAGGTATGGGGCAGAAGCCAGAGGTTTTTGAATACTGATTGGCTGTGCCCTCGGCATGATGCAGTCAAAATAGCCAAAGGCTACTTGCAACACTGAGTAATTCGAATATCTGTTACGGTAAGTGCAACTCACACAACTGTGTTTTTTTTTTCTTCCACTGTAGCATACAGAATTCTTAATTGCCAAGCACATATGTGGAAGTTTATTCTTAGTTGTGTACACTGAGGGGAATACTCTTCACACTTCCTTCGGATTATGGCTGCTATCCGAATCCTATTTTTTTTATCTGCCTTGGGTATCTAAACATGCTTTAGAACAGGGGTGTCCAACCTTTTCAGTTGCAAGGGCCGCATCGAGTCAACAGAAATGGTCTGGGGACAAGTGAGGAGCAAAAAAAAAAAAAAAAAAAAAGGTCTCACAAACTGAAGAGCAAAAAAAAAAAAACCCGCGTGCGGACTAATACAAAGTCGACCCACTGGCTGTTTTGTGTTTTTCTGTGCTTTCGCTGGTTTCCTAAAGATGTCCATGTCTTCCATCATGTCCTTAATGCCCATATGTTGTCCAAAGCACTCATGTATTCTTCTGTTTCTAGCTTTGCAATCTGTCCCTGAAATATGGCACTGGCAGTATCAGGAATGATGAGACTTTACTTAAAAATGAACAATTTTATTTTTACATTTGTTTCACTGTCACTAACAGATGGTACAACACGTTTAACTTTGGTTCACCCACTTACTGTGGAGACACAAAGAACATGGTAGTATGCCAAAACACACTTCAGTTTCACAAGGTAAACTCACATGCTGTTTTGCAGTTGCCTCTCCAATCTGCATTTCTCAAATTTAAACAAATAATTGACTTTATAATAAATAGTAGTGGCAATGTTTATTCGTGAAACCAGTTCACAAGGGTGCAGCCAGGCACAGACCTTTGCAGAATTCAAACTTATTGGTCCAAGTTCTTGTTATACTTAAGTGTCCATGTCAGGAGGTTCAGGCTGTCAAGTCAGGATTGTTCTTTTGTGTAGTAGACAAACATTATGAGCATAACCTTTTAATGTGAAGACTGAGCTTGTCTTTTGATACCAGTGCTGCCTATATCTGGTTTGATAGATGTAGTGACGATAAGAGTATTTACAAGATGCTCATCTGAAATTTTTGTTCTGATTTTATTTTTTGTATGCTTCATACGAGAAAAAAACTGCTCGCAAATGTATGTACTCCCCAACAGAGATGTCATGAACAGGGCATGTTCGTGAAGTGATGGATATTTTCTTTGGGTAAGTATAACTTATAAGAGTCAAATAAAGATGCTTGCAGAAATTTTTCTTTAAGTTGCATATCTGACTGCAATTCTATGCATTCCAGTTGCAGGTTTGCAGGCAACATGTCGATGTCAACTGAGAATGGAGTAGCAAATATACTGAACTGTTGTTGGTGTTTTCTAAAATCTTGAAATCTGCTCTCAAACTCCTGTGCTAAACAATTAAGTAATGCCGCATATTTTTCAGTATTTGCATGGCTTTGCTCAGACAGTGTTGCAAAGTGAATGAAGCTATTGTTCTTAATCTGACTGTGCCACAATTTCAGTTTCATTTCAAATGCCGTCACTGTTTGAAACATGTCATTTATTAATAGATTTTCCCCTTGGAGGCGCAAGTTCAGGTCGTTTAAATGAGCAGTGATGTGTACTAAGAAGGCTAAATCAGCCATCCAGCTTGCACTTTCAAATTCAGGTACAGGCTTTCCTTTTAACTCCATAAAGGACTTTATTTCATCTCATAAGTCATAGAAGCGTTTCAGCATTTTTCCATGACTTAACCACCTCACTGCAGTAAAGTACAAGATGTCTCCATAGGTAGATTCCAAAGTAGTCAGAAACTCCTGAAACTGGCGGTGATTTAATCCTCTGGATCTTATAAAATTTATTGTTTTAACAACAACATTCATAACATTTTCCATTTTTAAAGTCTGTGCAGACAAATTTTCTTGATGTATAATGCAGTGGTACTTCATGAAACGCACATTACTGATCTGTTTTGCATCTTCTTCCATCAGGGTTGTTAGTCCTTCCTCTTTCCAACCATAGCTGGAGCACCGTCAGTTACTATGCCAGACAGGTTTGTGATGGTCAAGGAAAATCTTGCCAGTGTTTCTTTTACTGCCTTGTACAGATCAGCAGACTTTGTTCTGTCTTTCAGTGGAACCATACAGGCCAGTTCTTCAGTAATATTGAAATCGTTGTCAACACCACGAATAAATATGGCAAGTTGTGCCGTATCTGCAACATCAGTGCTGTCATCCAAAGCTATGGAGTAATACTTGAAAGTTGCACACCGAGATTCCAACGTATTTTCAATAGATTTGGCTATATCTTCCACACGCCTTGCGATTGTCTGGTGTGATAAACTGAATTTAGAAAATTCTGATTTTTTTTTCAGGGCAAATTATGTCTGCCACACTTTCAAGGTATTCTTTAACAAATTCGCCATCGGCAAATGGCTTGGATTTTTTCGCAATTAAATTTGCTACAACATAACTTGCCTTCAGTAAAGAATCCGGTTGAGTAGCTGATTTTCGAAACAGCTGTTGTTGAAATGTAAGACTTTTTTAATTCTGATATTTTCTGTACGGGACACTCCTTGCAATTCACTTAATTTGGGGTGCGTTTGAATATAATGCCTTTTCAAATTGTAGTCCTTGAAAACGGATACCACTTCTCTGCATACTAGGCAGAGTGCTTTATTTTTTGATTCAACAAAGAAGTACTCATCAGTCCATTTTTCCTGAAAGACTCTTCTTTCCTCTGCTATTTTATGCTTCACGGTTTTGGTTTGACCAGATGCAGAAGCCATCTGAAAAGTAAAAAAGGAGTAACTTAAGTACTTTATTCCTAGTTATATAATTTTTAAAACAATGGCTAACAATTTACATTAAAAAATAAGGAAATAAAAATTAAAACTATCCATAGTTGTAGTAGTATATGTCAGTGGTGTTCGAGGGATCATTTCACATCTGCAAAATAACACAAAAATATCCCTGGGGTGAATTTACAGTTACCCATCCAGTTGGCCAGATTGCATATGAGGAGGGCCAGTGAGGCACTTTGTTTCATTTGTAGTACTAATGCCATTAGTCTTCAAAACAGCCATTACGCATAAAGCACATCACATTTACTGTGACTGTTGGTCTGTACTCTGTGCCAGTAATACTGGGCATTTTGAAAAGTTCTTCATAATTCATGAAATTCAGATGGTCTGCGATAGAGCTATGAACATGTATGGTTAGCTGCATGTAATCAACAGTTTCTTACTGCTACAAGAATGGCAGCTTTCAATGACATAATCAGAGCTGTACCATCAAGTTTCAAGTTAAATACTGTGTACTTTGCATGCTACCCAAGAAAAGTCATTCACTTGCAATGAAAAAAACTGGTTCACACTGACACTGTCATTAATTCACTACTACTGTACTACCAATTCACACTGCGAAAACCACTCCAGCCGTCCCAAGTAGGTAAAATGTCAACATTAGCAGCCCTACAGTATTACAATCCACAAAATTAAGCCAACAAATTTGCAATAAAGTAAAGAATTCACATCACTGACTTAATAAAACAATTCTGAATAAGAGGGTGTCACCCAAACAAATGACTGGTGCCATACACATGACCACAAGCCGAATGCCAACAAATGCATCATCATCCCTTTTGGGCCAAAGTTTTGGGGAAAGCGGTTGTGAGGCTGCCAGCCCAGCTAGATGTTATTTTGTACATAATTCTGTGTGTCATTTTTGAGTATGAATATGCTTCCTATGCTTGTCTTACAAATGTAAAAAAAAAAACTATACATATGTGTATATTAAACTATTGGTGCAGAAGTGTGTGTTGAACTGTATGTTCTGCACTGAGCTTCAAGAATGTAACCAGTGTACCCTGCTGGGAAAGAGCAGAAATGTGTGTATAATAATACCTATGCAGATGTGTGCTGTAATGTTCAAAGTTGGAACATACAGAGTTAATTTGCCAACACTAAGAACAGAAGTGAATTGTTTTACAACTGTCTGTTTTGATAGAGAAGTTGGAACATAGAGTTCTTTGGAAAATGCTAGCTAAGAAATGAAGTGAATTGTTTTACGACTGTGTTTTATCTCATCAACAAGACAGGATGTCTACACTGCAGCCAGAAGTTCTTTTGTGTGGAAACACAAAATGACAGGTTTCAAATGTAAAACTATTTACTACTGTTTTATGACTTCCAGTTCCAGGGCTTAGGCCGAGGGCCTTAGGCACATTTCTGAGAGATAAGTAACCTCTCTTAGGGACAGATTGCAATATAGCAAGATTAGTAGATGTTTTCTGTATTTTGAGACTGTCCTGCAATGTTTTTTAACATATTTCCTGCAATTCTGAACTGTGTCACTTTATTCATTGAGTTATTGAATATTGTCTTATTCTTTTTATTGTTTATTATTAAATATATTTAAAAACATTTTAATTGTGGCTGGTTTGTTTATTTAAAAATATTTTTGTCATAATGCCTTGTTTTGTATGTAATTTGCACTCATGAGTAACACATGCTTACTTCAGTAATTGCAACAGGCAATTGTGAAATTCAGGAATGCTTCAAACACGAATGCATTGAGATGTTCACAGACTAGCTTACATAGTCAGTTAACAGACAGACATGCAGACAGATACCTACTGGAAAAGGCCACAATCAATATATAACATATTGACCTGTGTTTCATATTAGTTTGATGGACGTTCACTAGACTACAGATTTAAACACCCCTTTCTTTTGAGTCATTTTGCCTAGTATAGACAGCACTGAGGAATAACCAATGGAACAGTATAACAAACTGAAATATTGTAATGAATTATTCAGACTGTATAATTACCAAGTAATTTTACAAATGAGTCAGCATAGTTCAATTAGGGTTACCACCTGTCCCACTTTGCGAGGGACAGTCCCTCTTTGGGCAGTTGTGTCCTGACAAAAAATTTAAAAAAATGGCAAATGTCCTGAGATTTTAGGACAAAATTCTTTCCTATATTTTATGTAATAGTTGCATAAAACAGTTATTCTGTATCTAAAAATACCTAATGTTATATATAAGAAATAGAATAAGCAACTAAAATGCTACAAGAATAAGCTTTTATTTTAGGCAAAAAAGTTAAGTTTTATCCTTTGTACCGCTCACGGGTATGTGTCGGCCTGTAAAATCTGATGTTTGTACCAAAAATGTCCCACTTTGGCCATTTGAAAAGGTGGCAACCCTAAGTTCAATATATTACAGTTCACAAAACTGGTTTGTTGAATATGTTAGTAGAGGCCATCAAATAAAAATGACTGAATGACATTAAGCCAGAGATGTAGCTGTTAAGAAAAGGAATAATCTATCGAGCAAAAAACTTTCTGCTCCCTCAAAGTTCACAAAGCAGAGCATAACAACTACTTCCTTCACACAAAGTTCATAGGGCAATTCAATAAAATAATCAGATGTGCTGTGCATTTACAATGGCCTGTGTTTCCAGCTTGGTACGAGTTGCAAAATGATGAAAATCTAGCCTAGCGCTAGCAGCCAAACAACCAACTTAAGTACAAGCATGAACCAAAATAATTTTCATTTAAAAGTGAACAAAACTATGCAGCAAATCAAGCACTGCAAAACATCCAGGACTGGTTTATTAAAAGTCTTCTGTAGATGCAGACATTTTATTCCGCTCATGCATTAACTTTTTCATGCACTTTGAAAAATACATATACAGGTTTTTTAGAAGTAAACATTACCTGACAGCATTAGAAAAAAAACTTGCATCAACCTGTTTACTACCATTTCTCCTGTATGCCTCCCCCATCATGACTAACCTACATAGCAACCCCCCCCCCAATGAAACTGGACAGCTGCTACACACTATAATTGCTAGATTTCGCAGCAGTTTACATACAGAAAGTCAACACTGCAAAGCCTTAACTGTACTGGCTCGAGCCTCACAATCTCCTACCTACCACCTACCTACTCACAACTAGGTATTGCCCATAACCTAATTATAGTAGACATTTTAATCATTGTCATTATTCCTCAGTCTATCTCTAAAAACACTACAACCACAGCAGCTGCATTCTAAGAAAAGTGACTAGAAATAAGTTTTTCTCTGAAAGCTTTTTATTTAGCAAATGTAACAGACCGATATGTTCGTGCTCTGGTTGCAAGTTCCTACTCTGGGAATTTCCACATCAGTTCTTTTAATAAATTTAATTAGTAGAACTGCTAATAAGAATATGCACAGTACATATAAAATGCTTCCACTAATCTAATTTAAGGATTATTTTCATACACTTCCATCACTATGAAGAAGTTTTTTAAAATTACTATAACTATACATAATAAAACTAAGCCCAAAATTCTGCTCTGCCCACAGGTAGCCATTGGGAACACACATAAATGGTGTAACAGTCTCCAAAAGCAGGAAAAGTAGAAAGTCAGCAGGAAAACTACACCTGCTGAGTTGCATTGTTTGAATAACATGAAGAATTAATAGAATATTTAGCTACTGTGCTTTCTTGGGGGCTAACAAATCAGCAATACATTTTTAGGACATAGTATCTCAGATCAAGTCATACGAAATGAAGGGATTCCTAAGGGTTAGTTCTGTCCCTAGTACTTTTTTTCTGTATTCATTGCTGGACTTCCCAAAGAATGCCTCCTTTTTCCAGTGATCTTATGCGTAGTGTAGACGACATGGCTAATAGATTAGACCCCTGTTCTCCAACAATTAAGACAACGTGAAGAGTTTCTTTCTCACATTGACATCTGTCTAAATCACATCAATCTTCCTCTTAACTACAAAAAAGCCTAAAATATTAATGCTGTTTGAGACCCTGCAAAAGCACCCAGAACTTAACCCACATGATTGACATCACAGTGTTTCTGATATTTCCTTTTACAAGTTGTACTCTCATGATTTGTTATAATAAATACTCAGTCTCATCACACATGTTTAGAAAACCTTGTTTTCCATTAAAATAAGTAAGCTGAAGTAAAATGGGCTATCTGCTGAAATACTACTACTGCAGGAGTGGAGTTCAATGAAATCTGGCTTCTAAACTTCACTGGCTAAAAGACATAAAATAAATGCACATTTCTGCATCATATCTGAAAACACACAATGAAAAGTCTGATGCTATAAGTTCTAGGACGGTTAACTTTATTGAAAATTAATAGGCTTACAATGTCACTAGTTAAATGGTGGTTTAACATTAATGGGTTGCATCTTGCCCCAAATCCTAACCTAAATGCATGTTTTCCTGAGGTTTCCTTGTGAATGTAAATAGCAAATCTGTTCACATTTGATATGGATCAAAGTACATACTGAAAGCAGAGAGTTTCTCTTTCTAAAAATAAATTATCTACTACAGATTAGGTCAGCTTCTTAACAAGTTTCTACTCTGCATTATTCACAGTGTATTGTGCGAAATTTCCAAGACCAAAACCTTTATACTTGTACACCAATAGATTGGAATTCCAAAATCAGGGCCAGCAGTACTGTAAAAACTCTTAAAATATTAAGCATCCTTCAGTCAACTATAATTAATGAAAGCTGGTTATTAAACCCTCGTTCTTTCAGCCAAGCAGGAAAAGCAGCTACTGCTAAAGCAATGGTGGAGCGTAGCAGTTTCACAGTGGTGCACCCAGTACAATTTTTCATGGCTGGCTGAAATCAAAGGGGGAGGTAATGAATGCTGTGAACTATTTAAATTTACAATTTGTAAGGCAGTCACTCAGAAAGAGCCGAGCTCAGCTATAAGATCCATGCTGGGTTTGTTTAATGTTAAAATGTTCTCCAAGACGCACGTTCCCTTTTCTGGATGGTATTAGTCACTGCATAGAGCGCGGCCTGCCATTTCTAACAGAATAGCAACTATTCACCCAGACAGGGGACATTTTTTAAGTCTGGACTATAAATTGTACTATGGTAATAAATTCTGCATATTTCTTGGGTTGATATCTTGCTTGGTATGCAAAACCACGTTAGTTTAAGTGCAACTTGAATAATCCCATGCAATAAGAAGTATCAGTAGATTGCTCAAACGCATTTAATTTAAGCTGGTTCCTCAACAAATACATAACTCTGGTATTGTTATCACAGGCAGAGCATAGATTACCTAGGTCGGATCATGTAACATACCACAGAGCATCATTGCATACTTTCTACCCCTATAAATACCTACAGTTACAGGAAAGACTCATTCCAAAACAAGTTTGTCTCATTTCAGAAGCGTTCACTTGTCTTTTCTGCTTTTGGAAATGTATCTTGATCCCTTTCTCGTTTTCTGTTTAAGTTGAGTTTCTGTGCCCATTTACAATAATAATACTAAAACCCTCTTAAAATTAAAACAACCGCTGTTATGTGTTTGCCTGCAACAGTGCAAAGCACAGCTTAACGGCATCCACGCACCTAGAAGATTAAGTGAATGTATTTATTTATGTTACTGGTACACACAGCCACTGTTCCCTCTGTGGTGCGGAGTGACGTCATGGGGTTATCTATTCATTTCTTTCCACCTGAGTATTCTGCCTTCTTAAAGGAAATATGATTTCCATTCTGCTGCTACTATCTGGAGGAAAGAAAAGTGGAACTTAACCATTCCAAGTTCCTTTTGATATCCCAAATATATTCAGCCTATTAAAGGGGGCATTGCTCTTGTCTTATGATGCCTTTAGCATAGGCCCAGGGCATATTGCAGTATAAATTCTCTTTGCTCCCAGGCTCTGAATATGTGTGTCGTATTTTTAAATGGTGAAGCACAAAACTAGAATAGCCAGAACATGAGGACTACTTGCGGCATGGGAACCATCCCTTCATCTGCATGACAACAAAGGAGGTGAAAGAAAAGATAGCCGAAATAAATTATTCTTATCGGGTAGTTGCAGATGCTAGTAGCACTGAAAAACGATTGTGTTATTTTCTGATAACATCCTGTCAGCAGACCCTCTGGGACACATGCAGCTAGTATGACTCCATACTATTCATGTAACATTTTCTACAAAGTGTACGAAGATATTTTGTCTCATTCATCAGGAGACCGCATTATACCTCTATGAGAGTAAATATGTCCCAGCATGTTTTCAGTGTCTGTCTAACTTATTTTTTTGTCTTTGTCGTGATGTTCTTGGGGTTTGACATCAACTGCTTCAGTAAAATGTCATTTCCCCGTCAAAAGAAAATGTATTTAAAACATTGCAGCTTCACTTAGGAAGACCCTTTCAGATAATGAATTATATTATCTCAAGTTAGTTTGATGCCGAAGAAAGACCCCCATAGCAAGTTTGAAAAGTGTTTCACAAACCAATGTGGTCAAGTGATACCCATAAAAAAGGTAAAATTACATGCATGCAGATGTTCTTCATCTCACATTGCTGCAGTCCTTACATATGGGTAGTCCGCTGTCCTCGGTCGGCCCGAATACCAAAGTATTAGGCTGACGTCGGTCATGGGCGCTCAGAACTGACATCAGAGCATCAGGGTATAAAAGCGCATGACCGACGTCATATCCTCAGTCTTTTTTGCCGCATGGTCCGATGCAGAAGCAGCGTTGCAAGTGCCGTTCGGCGTTCTGAAATTTTCGTATTCTGAGTTTCAGACCGAATCCAAGTTGGGCTAAGTACCCCGTTGGGGAATATTTTTGTTTTTTCTTGCCTCAGTTATTTACCGGATGTCAGAAAAAGTGAATAATTGTATTTCTTGTGGGAAACAGATACCGCATAGGGATTATCATTCTCTTTGTATTCCTTGTTTGGGCCTTGAGCACGACGTAGTCGGGTGTCGCTTTTGTGCTAGGTTTAATAAGCGCACCATAAAACGTAGGTTAGATTGCGCTAGGCTGGTCTTTGGTAAGCGGTGTAATTATAATATGCCGTCGGATCCTCCGACGCCCGCTACCGCGAAGAAGCGCAAAGACAAAACTGTAAAATCCAGACAGGATGAGTCGTCCGTTCCGGACGCCGGTTCTTTAGAAGTTTCGGTGGAACCGGTGGATCCGGCGGAGGCTTCACTTGAGTCTCAGGGGGAGACTTTGATTTTGCAAGATGTGGCCTCTCAGGAGGCAGGTCAGGCTGAGGGGGCCTCTCAGGTTACTGTTCTCCCTTCCCTTCCTAAGGTGGTTAGGCCTTCTCCTTCTGTTTCTAAGGCTTCCTCCAAAGGCAGGACTGGTTTGTCTTCTTCTGGTGTCAGTCCTAGTTCTGCAGGGTCTGTGCCTAAGAAGCACATGCTTAAAATGGCAGAAGATTTGATTACTCTAATTAGAGGTTCTATGCCCCCTCCTGATAAGAGGCCTAGGGTGGAGCCAGAGTTGGAAAGTTTGGAGCAGGCCTCTGATGATTCAGAGTCTTCGGCTGAAGACATTCAGGATTTCCCTCCTTATTCTGATTCTGATGCAGAGGATTCCACTCCTTCTGCTTCTCCTCCTCCTCCAGAGGATTTTTCTTTTTCAGAAACACTTCATTCTATGAGGGAGCATTTTAAGTGGGAAGGTCAGGATTTCTCTGATTCACGGAAGAGGCTTAGGGAATTTTTGTTTTTACCACAGCATAGACCCTTGGCTATACCCCCTGTTTTGGATGTTGTTCAAGATGTTTTCTCAGAGGCTTCCCTTAATCCAGATTCTCTGCCTCCCGCGCCAGTTAAACCGGATAGGTATTACAGGGTGCCTGAGGCTCATAAATACCTCTATAAGAGTCCTAGGGCAGACCCAGAAACTATTAGCCAGGGACCTAAGGGTGTCAGAGCCTCTGTTGTAAAGAATCCGGTTCCTCTAGATAAAGAGGCTAGAGCTTTGGATAGATGGGGTAAAAATGTAGCAATGAGGGCTTTGAATTGCCAGTTTCATATGTTGAAGTATCAGAATTTTCTCATTACTCAACTAAAATCTAAAGTGGATGCTTTGGCAGAGGGCATAGAGTGTAAAGAATTACAGGATTTGGTACATGTCTCTGAACAGGTGGGTAAGCATTCTTTGCAGTGTGGTTTTGATGCTTTACAGGCTTCTTCCAGGGTGGCTGCCACTGGTTCAGTTCTTCGCAGGCACGCCTGGCTTAAGGATCAGAATTTGTCAGAGCATGTTAAAACCAGAATTTTGGATGCTCCTTTACAGTCTGAAGTTTTGTTTGGTCCCCCTGTGGAGTCGGTCTTGAAGAAAATGGAAGACAAGGCTAAGTCTATGCAGACTGTTAAAGATTTTTTGCAGGTGCAGCCTCCAAAGTTTAGTAGAAATTGGCCTACTAAGGGGTGGGCGTATCCTTCCTCTGATTCTCAGTCTAGGGGTAGATCTAGGCGTGGTAGGGGCAGAGCTCAGAGTACCTTCAGGCCTAGAACATGGAGTTCACCTGCACAATCTTCGGGTGAGGGCAGGGGCCAGTCCTTTCGTAAACAGGCCCAATGACCTGCATTTTCAACTGCCAGATTCTTCTTGCCTGGCAGCTCCTTTGGGAGGAAAGTTGGCACTCTTCAAGCAAAACTGGCTTTTAATCACCCAGGACAAATGGGTATTGGACATTATAAACCGAGGCTACAAGTTTTATTTCCATACATTGCCTCCTTTCAAAGGCATGCCAGACGTTCCTCCTCAGCAAAGGATAGAGGCTCACAAGCAGATTTCTTTACTTCTTCAAATGGGAGCTATACAACCGGTTCCTCTGTCAGAAGTGGGCCTAGGATTTTATTCTCGCCTGTTTCTAGTACCAAAGAAAGGGAACACCTGGAGACCGATTTTGGATTTATCTATCCTCAACACATATCTGGACATTCCAAAGTTCAAAATGTTGACATTGCAACAGCTTTTACCTCTGTTGGGCAAAGATCACTGGATGGTAACTCTGGATCTCAAAGAGGCTTATCTTCATGTTCCTATCGGGCCCAGTTGCAGAAGGTACCTGCGTTTTCGGGCTGGGACTTTTCATTATCAGTTCTCTGCATTGCCCTTTGGCTTATCTACTGCGCCCAGAGTGTTCACAAAGGTTCTGGCTCCAGTGATAGCCTTCTTCAGGTTAAGAGGAATACAAATTTATCCTTATTTGGACGATTGCCTGATTCTGGCTCAAGACAAGGACGAACTTCTTCATCATCTACAGTATGTGATGGCAGTGTTAAGGTGCCTAGGGTATTCTGTGAACGAAATAAAGTCCAGTCTAGTACCCTCTCAGGACATGTGCTTTCTGGGTGTGAGACTGAATACAGCTTCCCAGATGGCTTTTTTGACCCCGGACAAACAAAAGAATCTTACACTTTACTTCCATCAATTGTCTCTTCGGTCCAGGCTGACTGCAAGGACAGTCCTTCAAGCCTTGGGGTTCATGGCATCTTGTATTCTGGTGCTTCCCAATGCCAAACTGCATATGAGGAAGCTTCAATGGTATCTCAAAAATGTATGGACACAACACTGCCAAGATCTGGACACTGTCATTCAAATAATACCTTGCATTCAAAAGGAATTTTTGTGGTGGGCTCAGGAATGTCACCTAAACAAGGGACTCTCTGTGACCCGACCAGAGGCGAGTCAGATTCTAACGACGGATGCCTCAGACAAAGCTAGGGGAGCACACCTCAATGGAAAATGGGTTCAAGACACGTGGCCTGCCAGACTTCAACATTTGCATATCAACTTGAAGGAGATGTTAGCAGTCCAATTTGCATTGATGGCTTTCAAGGATTTACTTCTCCCAGGACAGGTGTTGATTCAAACGGACAACACAACTGTCATGTGGTACATCAACAAGCAAGGGGGAACACATTCGTACCCTCTTTGCAGGCAAGCGATGATTTTGTGGGAGACTGCTCTCAGTTTACAACTCAATCTTCAGGCAAGGTTTCTACCAGGAGCACAGAACTCCTTAGCAGATGTGTTGAGCAGACAGATAGTGGATCCCCACGAGTGGAAATTGGATCCTTATGTATTTCGAAAGTTGACAGTGTTATGGGGAACTCCAGACATAGATCTGTTCGCTTCTCCACAAAATTACCAGTTGCCAACGTTTTGCACAAAAATGTTTCATCCCACAGCTTGGAGGGTGGATGCTCTATCATTCAGTTGGAGCAATCTTCACGTCTATGCCTTTCCACCTCTGCCTCTCCTTCCAAAGGTACTCTTAAAGGCCAGACAGGACAAGCCATCCATGATTCTAATAGCTCCAGATTGGCCTCGGCAACACTGGTACCCACTACTGAGAAGTTTAGTACGGGAGCCTCCATGGCCTTTGCCTTCGATTCCACACCTTTTGTCTCAGGAGGGCAATCACTTACTCAATGTCAAAATTCAGTCTCTGCATCTAACAGCCTGGCATATTCTGTTCTAGACCCTGGAGGGTCTCAGCTTCCACAACAAGTTTTGAATGTTATTTTGGAGGCCAGAAGGCCTATTACAAGGAAAGTTTACGCTGATAAATGGAGGAGGTTTTTTATTTGGAGCAAAGCGAAGGACTTTGATGTTTCCAAGCCTGATTTAAGTGTTTCTCTTCAATATCTTACTGAGTTATTGGACAAGGGATTGTCTTTCTCCTCTATAAAGGTTCATGCTGCAGCCATTTCTGCTCACTATGACTGTGACCCTCCATTATTCTCTCATCCTTTGTTTAAGCAATTTCTTAGAGGGGCAAAGAACATAAGACCCCCACGTAGAGCTCCTACTCCTGCTTGGGATCTCAATTTTGTGTTGGAAAAACTTACTTTACAACCTTTTGAGCCTGCAGCTACTGCCGAGTTGAAGTTTTTGTCATGGAAGACTGCTTTTTTGTTGGCCATTACCTCTGCAAGAAGGGTTTCTGAATTACAGGCCCTTATGGCAGTTGAGCCCTTCCTAATTTTTCATAAGTATAGGGTATCTTTGCGTACTAATCCTACTTTTATGCCTAAAGTGGTTTCTAGTGTGGCCTTAAACCAAACTATTCATTTGCCTACTTTTTATGCAAACCCCCAAAATAAAGGGGAGAAGATTTTGCACACTTTGGATATTCACAGGCAGTTGCGTTATTATTTGAGCAGAACTAAAGGGTTCAGGCAGTCTCAGCAGGTGTTTGTTTCTTTTGCTTTGGGTTCTCAGGGAAAACCTGTTTCAAAACAAACTATTTCTAAGTGGATTGGTTTTTGTATTGCTTTCTGTTATTCCCATCATGGTAAAGAGATTCTGGCCTCATTCCACTAGGGCTACTGCCACCTCTACAGCCTTTTTAAGGGGGGTAGCTACTAAAGATATTTTGGAAGCAGCTACTTGGAGTTCAGTGCATACTTTTTCTAAACATTACCACCTTCCTCTTTATTCTAAATCTAGGGCTGGATTTGCCACTGCAATATTACAGGGCATTTTGGCAGCTCCCAATGCTTTATGATTTTGCCAACCTCCCTTTACCTCTGCTTTGGGATTCTACCCATATGTAAGGACTGCAGCAATGTGAGATGAAGAACATAGTACAGTTTTGTACCTACCATAAATGTAGATGTTCGAAGATCCACATTGCTGCAGTCCAATTTACCCTCCCTCCTTCCCCTCTGCAGTTTGGAATGGTGGTGTGGTTTGGGTGGTAGTTGTTGTTTGTACATGTTTTTTGGGGGAATTTTCTGTTTTTGGCTGTGGCCTTTCTTTTTAGGGCCTTCTGACATCTGGGGCAAGAAAAGACTGAGGATATGACGTCGGTCATGCGCTTTTATACCCTGACGCTCTGATGTCAGTTCTGAGTGCCCATGACCGACGTCAGCCTAATACTTTGGTATTCGGGCCGACCGAGGACAGCGGACTATCCATATGTAAGGACTGCAGCAATGTGGATCTTCGAACATCTACATTTATGGTAGGTACAAAACTGTACTTTTGATGGTGATTAAACTCAGTCTAATTCGTTACATAAGCCAAACTATTATTGTTAAATTTTACTCGACTCATCTGGTCCTTTTCTAAGAGACAGGTAACTTATTTTGCACACCAAGAAATGTTATCAAAGTCCACAAGTGTTACAAACAATCATATGTTTTCACTGTTGTTTTACTTACTTTAGAAATCATTATAGTTATGCCTTTTAGAAAGGATTACCCGTTTAATTAACCCGGTTGTGAATCACTCATGACTGCAATTAAAATAGTCTTAAATGTGTTGAAGTCTATAACATTCAAAGCCATGCTGCATTCCCTTTGTAGATGTGATGCCGATATCCTTTTGAAAAACTGATTTTTAAACATTCATATCAGGCTGACAAATACTGCAAACATTTTAATAAGTTCATTACAAATAATACACGATACAAAGACAACCTCCATTCACAGTGAACTGTGCTTTACTGAGCCTATTGATACCATCAAATAATAAAAAATTCATTATAGATTTAGTAATAAAACACTACTGCTGTTTTAATGTACCTATATGAATCATTGAACTGCTATGGTACAGCTCATGCTTAGAGCTGTGCCTGAACTAACCACATTTCACAGCAGAGTGTGAATAAAGACAGACCATTTTGAAGAGAAGTTTGCAAAGGCATTACCTAGCCAGGTGAGCATACCCATACATCTGTATAATTTGCTACACCTTACTTAAGTCCCCTAATGGAACAAGGATGCACACTAAGCAGAAGCATACTTCGGAAAGAGCGACTTAAACCACACTTAAACATACAATACTTGAAAGAAAACTCTTAAAAAAATATACACCTGATTTTTTATATATATATATGTATATATAATGTGTCTGTGTGTGTGTGTATATATATATATATATATATATATATATATATATATATATATATATAAAAGTATATATGTATAGGCAGATATCTACATTTACACACACGTGCTCCAACTGCAGTTTTTTTAACTGCATACCAGCGATAGGGTAATTTTCCCTTTTCCTGTGGTATTCTGTGATCGCAGAACTGGTATATTTAAGTTAGCAGAAGTATGGGGTCCAGTGGGGCTTGATTTTATTTATTGATGTCTGTATGTCTGTCAGTTCAGTTAAATTGTTTTCTGAGCATCTGTGTTTGATAAAATGAACTTTGAACAGACTGTAGTTTGATCGTAAATCCATCTATCTATAAACAAACTTAGACGTGTTATAGATGTGTATATATACAAATATTTACATACATATGTATGTATGTACATATTCACACACACACACGTGTATCATTCAAAATGAGCACTTTATGCAGAATATAAGGCATCATGTCAAAGGCAAACATCTCTATCTATCTGGCAGTTACAAACCATTCTGAGTTATCCTCATGCACCTAGAAATGCTTCCATGCTTATTCAGACGGAAGCATCAGCACAGCCATAGTCATCATACATCTATTTACGGACACAGCCATGATGGTGGAGGGTCATCTACCAATCCACAGGAGGTATACTAGTCATTCTTCCATGTATGTTTACTGAAGTGATTATCCTTCCTTCTACTGTGGGTCTTAGACCGTAGAAAATTCAGGACAATAAGGTGTCAGCAGTCTTTGAGGGTCCCAGTCAAATATTTTATTCCACTACTCTTCAAGGTTCAGACTTGTTAAGATTGTTAAACAAAAGGAAGGGCTGTAAAGAATGGATTAGGCTTACTGTTCTAATGTTAGAGATATAAAATTAACGCAAAAAAATCACACGCATACGTACAGCATGTGAACACATACTCTACATAAATGTCCGTGTCTTTACTGCCTTGCTGAAGCATGTTTACTTGTAAGTGCGTGCATATGTGTGCTTGAGAAGGATGCTGTGTGCACCGAGTGGTTATACTTTTAGGCAGCATTATTCAAGACTACTTTAGAATAGAATGATGATGTTTACACAATAATATGGAGAGAAAATGTATTTGTAAATATGCGTTGTGTGTTTATGTCCGTTTATTTACACACACACACACACACACACATATAAACACATGCACACACAGACACACAGTTGCAGATAATGGCACAGTTTGGAGTGATGCATATGTCAAATCCTCAATAAAACCAACAGATTAAATAATCATCCGAATATTATCTTTCCTAGACCCATACTAGCGGTTGTTTTCGAATGACTACAAAATATCCGAATTTCCATCTCCAAGGATGTTTCATTTCCACCGACTTACTTATGGCAATTGAGCAATCTTTCGGGACCCCGAGGAAAAAGGAAAGATTTTAATTTTAAAAAGAAAGAAGATTTTATTTTTTAAGGTTATTTATTTGTTGTTTTCTTTTTTACAATGTATTATTGTTATCTTACTTGGATTCTATCAACACTGAAATGACAAAAAAGAAATCAGTTTCATAAACTGTATAGCTTAGCTTACCTTTTACTGCTGTAGAATAGATGTTGAATGTAGTCAGTGTGTAAATAAATCCAACTTCTTCGCCGCGATCTCACTCCTTCCTTCACTGCAAATGAAAAAAAACGACCGGACGGTGTTTTGGCGCATGCGCATACCAGCTGAAAGACGCTGGCAAGAAAAAAAAAAACATGAAAAAAGTAATTTTGCGCATGCGCAGAATAGCTGAAGGATGCGGATGTGAAAACACACGGAAAAAAAAAGTTAAATTTCAATTTAAGGGTCGCGGGCCGCATGGAAGAGCTCTGGGGGCCGCGGGTTGGACACTCCTGCTTTAGAAAGTGAATATGATTCAGAGGGCCACTGCTATGGTTATGAGGAGGTATTCCGGTGTGCAACCAAAATTTTGCTAGCTAAGTAGTTTTGAGATTTTAAACTTTACTTTAGATAAGGAGGTTTTGTTTGGTCTTTCTGATGCTTGTGTGCTCAAACAATTTTATGAGAGGGAAATTATTTCAAGAAGTTTCTAAAAATTTTTCAAGTCTCGCATCACAAATTTCTCAAATCCTGTACTGTCTCTAAAAAGTGAAATGAGCAGTCTCTGCCATTTCCTTGAAAAATGGAGGATGGTAGAAAGAAAATCATAAAAAAAGGAATCTCTTGAAAAAAAGGGAGTCTAATCCATCAGAATGACTATGCTGGCAGTCTTCTGTCCCAGACACTGGCTCCCAGTGTTCCCCTTTGGCAACAGATTGTATTACTCTATTGGGTGACAAGTGGTTCAGAAGGGTTACTAGGTGCCTCCTTTCAGCTGAATTTGTTCAAACCCTCTGAACCACTTTTTTCCTCAGGTTCTTCAATGCTTATTTTACCATAAGAGTCATAGATCCAGTGCCTTAAGATCAAAGGGGGGAAGTCTTCTATTCCAAAATATTTATAGTTCCAAAGAAAGAGCTTTCCTTTCTCAAACTGTGAAAAAAAAAAAAAGCAAAATTCAAAAACTGTAGCCTTTTAGAGTCAGTTAGCTGTCATTGTTCTTTTGAGTTTTATGGTAACATTCAATATAAAGTATACTTATCAAATCCCCGTAGCCATAGTTTTCAGGAAATATCTGTGGTTCTCTGTATGGGCTCCCAGGGAAATATTCAAAAATCTTACTTGACTGTCGCACACAAGGTCGGTGTTAGCATTTTGGGGGCCCCCTCGCCACTTCCAGTCTAAGTATCACCCTGTCACTGCCACTCCTTCCTTTTAGTTAATGCTGCAGGCTTTAGGAGTAGTACACACAGATTGACCTAACTACAATGATGTTATTACAACAGGCCTACATACTACACTATGTAGGCCCATCTCACAAAGGGACATTTACAGTTACTGGCATTTAGGTGTAATAATGATACATTACAACAACTCTATGTACAGGGCTGAACTAATGTGCAATGGAGTCCCAGGCACTGCTTACTGTTTCAGACCACGCCAAAAAAAAAAAAAAAAAAATCCTCTAGAGCTCCCATTTGTTTCCCCATGTTGGGCTTCCCACATTATGCACATTACATTTTTTCTTCCATTTCTCACATTTTACCTTTTTTCTTCAGCTTTTTCAAGAAACTGTAACTTTATATATGCTCTAAAGTGCTTTTTAATGTTTTTTTTTCTTTTTACCCAATCATGTCTTGAACAGAAATTATGATTAAGGAAAGAAATTCAATGTTGTTCAGCTTTAGTTTTCCTTGCATCTTTTCAATATATTTTCTTGACCAAGACAGCACAGTAATAACCATTTAGGAAATAACTCAATTAAGCTGGTGCCCCCAGAAGCTATAGGGGTTGTAGATGCTCTGGGTTGCATTTCAGAGCACTTCCCAACCTTTTAATTCAAAAGTGGTTTAAACAAAAATCTCAAGTAAGAAAAAGAATTTCAGTCTTATTTTTTTCTTTCAGTGAAGACATAAGTTGTGCCCAAGACTTAAAATTCAAAGCTGACAAAAATAGTAGCTCAAAATAAATTAGCAAGTCAGTTGTGAGGATACACAGATCCTGTATAGGAATACTGCCTGCCTCCCTAATCTCCCAAAAAGACAGTCACTGCCTATGCAACCCTCTGGTGTTAGACTGGGATGAAAGCAGAGGTTCAAATGGCCACAGTCATGTATTTTAAATGACTGCTGAAATACATAAATATAGCATGCCTATTTACTCCTCAATCCTAACTCCCAAAGGCAACCAGCTGTATATGTGCCTGATGTTTGATTGTGAGGAAAGTGAAACTAAATAATGACTGCAATAATGCATTCTACTTTGCTGCTACAAGGCAGTACACTGCCCCTGCATGAGCTAAAGTAACTTTCTTTGTATACCTCTGAGGTCTGCTAGAAAAATAAAGGAAAGGATGACTACCACAATTCCCAGCCCCACATAACCTATGGAAAATTTCTGTACATAAACATCTGAGCAGGGATGCTTTAGAATGTTTATGGTTGAGGGCAGTGGCCATTATCAGTTTTATCCTAACAGGGTCATATCACAATTCCATTCAGGCTAAAGAGTGCAATCAGAAAATGAAAGCATTTTTTCCTCATGTTTCCTCAACCAAAAACAGCTTTTATGGGGTCTTCAAAGTCAAGGATGATTAAGGGAGCCCCCTGTATCCATTTATACAGTCTGGGGAATGGGGACCACCAGATTCCTAGAAGATCTAAGTGTCTGAATGCTCTGTGACATATGCTATGCCTTACTTTTGAAATATAATCACTTGTTAGCTACATTTTTATTGATACCCAGAAGAATACTGTGCATATCCCAGCATTATTGGATGTGTGCATTGATAAAAATAAGTGATATTTTTTTCATACACAGACGCACGTCACAGCAATGCTAATTTTGTACTTAGTTCAGCAAATACATTGTACACTAGTACTGCTGCACAAGGTCAGTGACTGCTGTTTAGCAGTCATCAAACAGCAGCAGTAATAAGTCATTTTTATTTACCTCACAGATATGCCTGATTTTAATTTTGCTCTGTCACAATAAATCCAGTCATCAGACTTTTATACTTATTGTCTAAAAATGCATGTTGATGCAAAATGTTTTAATCTAGTAACTTTTTAAATGAATTAGAGTAATATTTAAAATGTGTTCCTCATTTTAAGACTTTATTTTGCTATCATTTTTATCACTGAACAGAATTCTTCAGCAAAGACGTTGAGAGTTATAGTATCAGTTCTGCCAGTATGTATAAAAACTGTGAAAAAGAAACCATCCCTGAAGATTAGAAGCATCAGCTCTTAAACTCCAAGGTTTGCACTGAGATCAGTCACCCTGGGTTGGTGATCCCTCTAGTGCCTACTTTGCTTATGTTCATTACAGCTTTGCCCTAGCAGGGTCATATCACAGTCCTGTTCAGGTTAAACAGTGTAATCAAAAAGTAATAAATTTTTTTCTCCTCAGTTTTCCCCAACCAACAGCAGCTTTTGTGGGGCCCCCACGCAGCCAATGATGATTAAGGGGCCCCCTGCAGCCACAGCTATTGCAAGTACCTAAAGCTGGCTATGTTAATTTTAGTGAAGAGGATGTCCACCAGCAGGGCTTGACTGGGCCAGGGACATTCTGTCATTGGTAAAATATTTAATGAAATTGTAAAGCTTCTTACTTGACAAAATATTGATGTTCATCATGTTACACTGCTGCAGTCATTACACTTGGGTTATCCTGCCGTCAGGCGGTTCCCCAGTCGGCCAGAGTTCCAAAGTCTTGGTCCAGCGTCGGTTGCTGTCGCCTCCTCCCTGACGTCAGTGTGACGGGTATATAAGATGCAGCCAATGCCATTTTCTTCAGTCTTTATTGCTGCTCGGTGACCGAAGCAAAAGCAGTTTGCAAGTGCCGGTCAGCCGACTCCTGAGATTTTCATTCCGAATCCAGAACCGAAGTCTTCTACAAAGCTAAGTAACCCGTTGGGGAAATTTTTTCTTGCCTCAGACCCATGTCAGTAAAAATTAATAACTGTATTTCTTGTGGGAAGCAAATACCTCGTAAGGATTTCCATTCCTATTGTATCCCATGCCTAGGCCCAGACCATGACGTCACTGGTTGTCTGTTTTGTGCTAGGTTTAACAAGCAAACTATTAAACTTCGGTTTGATTTTGCCCAACATTATTTTGGCAGAAAATTCAATTACACCATGCCGTCGGAACTTCTGACGACCGGAATACATAAAAAGCACAAATACAAGGTCAGGCATCCGAGGCCCAAAACTGACGACGAGGCCTCTTCTAGGCCGGTTGCTGGTTCTTCGGTTTTCAGCGAGGTGCCTTCGCAGCCCCTGACGACCGCTTCTACAGAACCACAGACTGCCTCCAACTCCCACGTGAAGCTGGCTGGGCCTTCAGATGCACAAGTTTTTCAGCCTACCAAAACTAACCCTTCAGGGGGAACCGAAGTAGCTGAGCAATCCACAGCTTCAGAGGGTGTTTTCAGACCTACCCAGTTAACCATTAAACCCTCTGCTAAGTCTAAGCCCCCCTTAAAAACAAAGAAACAGATACAGCATTCTCCAGGACAGGTCTCCATGCCTAATAAACAAATGTTCAAAATGGCCGAATACCTAATCATCCTGATCAGGGGGTCACATCCCTCACCTGATAAAAGGCCCAGACAGGATGCAGACTATGAATCTTTGGCCCAGGTGTCCATTTTTTCAGATTCTTCCTCAGACCTAGGATATTCTTTACCCCATTATGAGGATTCTGATGCTGAGGAATCAATTCCATCAGCCTCTCCACCTGAGGACTACTCCTTTGGGGAAACCTTACGTACCATGAGGGAGCATTTCCATTGGGAAGGCCAGGATTACTCAGAATCCAAGGAATGGCTCAGAGACTTCCTTTTATTACCTCAACACAGACCCCTTGCTAATCCACCAGTTTTAGATATTGTGGATGATGTGTATACTGAATCCAGCTTAAATATTGACTCCTTACCTCCAGCCCCAGTTAAACCTGATAGATATTACAGAGTCCCTGACTCTCACAAATTTCTGTATAGAAGCCCTGTTGCTGACCCTAAAACTTTCTCGGGGACCCAAAGGGATTAAAGCCTCATCAGCAAAAAACCCAGTTCCCTCTAACAGAGATTCCAGAGCATTAGACAGATGGGGAAAGAAAGTATATATGTCTGCAACTTTAGCAATGAGAGCCTTAAATTGCCAGTTTCACATGCTAAAATATCAGCAATTTTTGATGTCTCAGTTGAAACAAAAAATGCTTCCAGATTCAGATCCTCCTAATTTTAAAGAAATGCAGGATTTATTGCATGCAGCTGAACAAGTGGGAAAACATACTTTGCAATGTTGATGTCCTTCAAGAATGCAACTGCAGTCATAACATGAGGGTTGTCCTGCCTCAGGCAGCCCTCGGTCAGCCGGATTCCAAAGTCTGGGTCCGACATCAGCTGATGTCGCATTTCTCTCTGACGTCAGAGCGGCTGGAGTACATAAGCATCAGCCGACGCCATTTTCTCCAGTCTTTCTTGCCGCGCGGTGCCCAAAGCAGAAGCAGTTCGCAAGTGCCGGTCGGTCAGCTCCTGTATTCTACGATACTGAAGTCATCAAAAAAGCTAAGTACCCCGTTGGGGACCTTTTCTTGCCTCAGCCGATGTCAGAAATTACTGAAAAAGTTAACAATTGTCTTTTTTGTGGTAAACAAATACCTCATAAGGATTTCCACTCTTACTGCCTCCCTTGCCTGGGCCCAGACCATGGCATCTCGGCCTGTGTAGCCTGTGCTCGCTTCAACAAGCGCACTCTCAGGCGCCGGGCGGAGTTCGCTGAAGATTTTTTCGGCGATAAATTTGCCTACACCATGCCGTCGGATCTTCCGACATCACAAACTCCCAAAAAGCGAAAAGACCGGGATCGACATCCTCGGCCCGCGTCTACCACCGACTCCACGCCAAAACCTAGCGCGAGTGCTCCGGTTCCCTCTGAGACGGTCTCTCCACCGCATTACCGACGACTCCGATTCCAGACATTACTCTGACGCCAGTTATAGACTTTCCTCCGGATACCGAAACCGAGGAAATGCCCGAGACCATTGCTGTAGACAAGGTCACTCCTGCACGTGGAGCTGCCAGGCCTCCTATGGCCATGTCTATTAAGGCCTACACTAGGGCTAAGGCAGCCAGCAAAACAAAGCATATTACTTCTAAATCCTTACCTCAGCCAACTCCGGAGACACAAATTATGTCCATGGCTGCTGATTTGATTTCCATGATTAGAGGTTCACAGGCCCATCCTGAGAGAGCATCCCAGCCTCCTCCTGATAAAAGGCCCCGGGTTGAACCCTCTGACCCTACTCCTTCAGATGAAGACTCTGAGGGCTCTGTCCACTCTGATAGCCTGGAAGAGCTCTTCCAGACCTATGAGGACTCGGATGCAGAAGATTCCATCCCTTCGGCCTCCCCTCCTGAGGATATTTCTTTTGGGGAAGTTCTGCACACCATGAGGGAACATTTCAAGTGGCAGGGTTAGGAATATTCTGATTCTAGGAAATGCCTTAGGACTTTCCTTAAGAAGCCTCAGCACAGGCCCTTAGCTATTCCTCCTGTACTTGATGTTCTGGATGATTTGTATTCTGACTCTAGTGCTACCACTGATTCTCTTCCTCCTGCTCCAGCCAAGCCAGACAGGTATTACAGGGTCCCAGAAACTCATTCCCATCTATTCAGGGCCCATACTGCTGATGTGGAAACTATTTCACAGGGGCCTAAAGGAGTTTCAGCCTCCACCTCAAAAAATCCTTTGCCCTCCAACAGGGAAGCAAGGTCATTAGAGAGATGGGGCAAAAAGGTTTACACATCCACTACCTTATCTATGAGAGCTTTAAATTGCCTTTTTCATATGTTACAATATCAAGATTATCTCTTAGAAGATTTACAAAAAACATTAGCTTCTCCTGATCCTTTAGACAGGAAGACTTTGCAGGAAGCTGTACATAACACTCAGCAAGTAAGCAATCACTTCCTGCAGTGTGGATATGATGCACTGGAAGCTTCATGTAGGGCAGCTATGACAGGGGCAGTGATTCATAGACATGCTTGGTTAAAAGATCAACCTCTACCAGATCATGTAAAAGCAAAACTTCTGGATGCACCTTTGGAAAAGAACAAGCTTTTGGTGCAAATGCTAAGGATGTGTTAAAGACCATCGAAGAAAAAGCAAAATCAGTTCAGACTGTGAAAGATTTCCTCCAGGTTCAACCCCCCAGATTCAGTAGGAATTGGCCTTCAAAAAACTGGTCCTTTCCTAATCCAGAAAAGTTTCAAAGGGGTAAGAACAGACGTGGCCGAGGAAGAGGCCAATACAGAGGCCCTTACAGGGGACGACAATGGCAGCCAGGAAACCAAAGAAGTGACGCAGGGGTTTCACCTGCCCAACAACCACAAACTCAATGACTTTCCTCTACTACCACCTACCAGGGAACAACTAGAAGCTCCCTTGGGCGGGAAATTATCTCTGTTTGCAGAAAACTGGCACAGACTGACAAAGGACAAATGGATTTTGGACATTATAGACAGAGGGTACAGGTTTCTTTTTCATACCTTACCAAGAAAACAAGGCATGCCAAACCTACCACAAAATCAAAGGGCAGAGGCTATCAAGCAAATCACTCTGCTGACTCGAATGAAAGCAATAGAAAAAGTTCCACAACAAGAACAGGGGTTTTACTCAAGACTGTTCCTTGTTCCAAGAAAAGAATCTCAATGGAGACCAATACTGGACTTGTCCGCATTAAACACCTTTCTCATAGTACCAAAGTTCAAAATACTGACTCTACAGCAACTCCTTCCCATGCTGGGCAAGGAGTCGTGGCTGATTACTCTGGACCTCAAGGAGGCATACCTGCATGTCCCTATCAGACACAGCTGCAGAAGATACCTCAGATTTCTTGCAGGGCCAGAGCATTATCAATTCTCAGCATTGCCATTTGGCTTATCTACTGCCCAGAGTATTTACAAAATGCCTGGCTTCAGTAATTGCTCATTGCAGGCTCCAGGGTATACAAATTTACCCGTACCTGGACGACTGCCTCATACAAGCGGACGACAAATTGATGTTGACAAAAAACCTGGATTATGTCATATGATTACTTCAAGCTCTGGGATACACAGTCAACTTCCAAAAGTCAAGACTGCAGCCATCTCAGCAAATAATCTTCTTAGGAGCCAAACTAGACACAGCCTCTCAGATGGCTTACCTGACAGAAGACAAGCAAGAGAAGTTAACTCATTACTTCAAAGGTTTAGCAAAACTCACCCAGATGACTGCAAGGAGATTCCTACAGGCCCTGGGTTACATGGCATCCTGCATTCTACTGGTTCCATTAGCAAAACTACACATGAGAACGCTTCAATGGTACCTAAAAAGCATTTGGTCTCAACACAGCAACAACTTGGAGACAATCATACCACTCATTCCATGCCTACAAAAGGAATTCCTATGGTGGGCCTCGGTGAGCCAGGAAAACACAGGTATGTCATTCAAAAAACCACAGATAACACAGACCATGACTACAGACGCCTCAGACCTTGGATGGGGGGCGCACATGGAAGGCAGGTGTATACAAGGACAATGGTCTCCAAAGGAAACACATCTGCATATAAACCAAAAGGAAATGCTGGCAGTAATGCATGCCATTTAGGCTTTTCAACACCAACTCCAGCAAGGCCATTTAATGATACGGACAGACAACACCACTGTGATGTGGTACATAAACAAGCAGGGGCACCCACTCTTACCCCTTTGCAGACTGACAATGCAGCTTTGGGAGAAATCACTGAGCCTAAACATCCAGTTACAATCCCAGTTTGTTCCAGGAAAAGACAATGTGTTGGCGGACAGCCTAAGCAGGAATTTCACAGATCCACACGAGTGGAGGTTACATCCGAAGGCCTTCAGACAACTCACTTCGACATGGGGCAAGCCAGAAGTGGACCTAGTTGCCTCTCACCTCAACCATCTTCTACCAAAATTTTGCACAAGGACATACCATCCAAAAGCTTGGAAAATAGATGCCCTCTCATTCAACTGGAACTCCCTAGCAATCTATGCATTCCCACCTCTGCCACTGATGACCTCAGTATTACTAAAGATCAAAGCAGAGAAGCCCAAGGGAATCATAATAGCTCCGGATTGGCCAAGACAACACTGGTACCCACTACTACGGAGCATATGTCACACCAGGAGGTGGGCCCTCCCTCAGTGGCCTCTACTTTTGACTCAACACAATTTCGAAACACTGCATCCAAACCTTCAGACACTGCAGCTAACAGCTTGGGAGATCCCATAAATAACTTCAGCTTATCTCTCTCCAAGGAAGTTCAGCGGATACTAACAGAGGCTTGAAGACCATCCACCAGAAAGGTTTACTTAGCAAAGTGGAAAAGATACAGCAATTGGAATACCAGCAAGGGACATGATGCTTCATTGCTGAACATCCCACTTATCTTGGAATATTTGGCAGATATGTTAAAGAACGGCCTCTCATATTCTTCCATAAAGATACATGCATCTGCTATTTCAGCTAGATACAACACCGATCCTCCTGTTTTCTCTCACCCCTTACTAAGACAATTCCTCAGGGGAATCAAGAACATTAAGCCACCAAGAAAGGCCACAGTACCAGCCTGGGACCTCAATTTTGTCTTAGAAAAACTGACTCTACCTCCTTTTGAGCCAGCAGCTTCAGTTGACTTGCAATTTCTCTCATGGAAGACAGCTTTCCTGTTGGCAATTACCTCAGCAAGAAGGGTTTCGGAGCTACAGGCCCTAATGGCAATACCACCCTTTATTATTTTCCACAGAGACAGGGTTTCATTAAGGACCAACCCTACTTTTATGCCAAAGGTGGTATCTAGGGTTTCTCTAAATCAAGCCATTCATCTGCCTGCTTTCTTCCCCAATCCTGAGAATAAGGGGAAAGACTTTTGCATACCTTGGACATTCACAGACAACTTCGATACTACCTGGACAGAACCAAGGCCAGTAGGAAGTCTGAACAACTTTTGTAGCTTACGCCCTGCAGTCCAAGGAAAAGCAATTTCAAAACAGACTATTTCTAAATGGATTGGACATTGCATCAGATTCTGTTATTCCTTTCATGGAAAGACTGTTCCAGCCAATGTCAGACCGCATTCCACCAGAGCTACAGCCACCTCTACAGCATTTTTAAGAGGGGTGCCTACCAAGGACATTCTAGAAGCTGCTACATGGAGCTCCGTGCATACATTCTCCAAACACTACAATCTCCCTCTATATTCCAGATCCAGAGCAGGCTTTGCTTCAGCAGTCCTGCAGGGTTTGATTGCCACACCATCTCTTTCCTAGTGCATACCTCCTCCCCCAGCTAAGCTATGGTATTCTACCCACATGTTATGACTGCAGTTGCATTCTTGAAGGACATAGTACAGTTTTGTACCTACCATAAATGTAGATGTCCGATAGACATGCAACTGCAGTCGGATTTTCCCTCCCTCCATACCCCTCTATGCCTAGGGTCCACTCCTATCCCTGTTACTCTTAGCTGGGGATATCTGTTATGGTGTATTTGTTTTATTGCTCATTTATTTGTTTGGAATCCTGTTTTTGTCTTCCAATTTGATTACAGCCTTCCTTGGAGGGCACCTGGCATCTGGGGCAAGAAACACTGAAGAAAATGGCGTCGGCTGATGCTTATGTACTCCAGCCACTCTGACGTCGGAGAGAAATGCGACATCAGCCGACGTCGGACCCAGACTTTGGAATCCGGCCGACCGAGGGCTGCCTGAGGCAGGACAGCCCTCATGTTATGATTGCAGTTGCATGTCTATCGGACATCTACATTTATGGTAGGTACAAAACTGTACTTTTTGATTCCTTTGAGACCTTCTGTAGAGCAGCAGTTACAGGCTCTGTCATTAGAAAACATTCTTGGTTAAAAGAACATACGTTACCAGATTGGATGCACCTTTGCAGTGGGATGTGTTGTTTGGAGTTAAGGCAGAGGAGGTATTAAAGAAGATGGAGGATAAGGCAAAATCTATGCAAACGGTGAAGGATTTCTTACAGGTTCAGCCTCCTAGTTTTAGCAGAAATTGGCCAACAAAGAATTGGTCCTTTCCAGTTACAGACAGACCTCAAAGGGGCAGATACAGACGTCCAAGAGGTAGAGGTCAACCACAAGGTCCTTACAGGCCTCAACAATGGGGTACACCAGGCCAGAAAGAAGGGGAAGACAGGCCCCAACCATATAAAAAGCAGCCTCAATGACTTCCCACTATAGCTGCCAAACAGCTCTTTCTTGGCAGCCCCCTTAGGAGGAAAACTAGCACTTTGCTCTCACAATTGGCATTGGATCACCAAAGAAAAATGGGTTCTCAACATTGTATCTCAAGGTTACAGGTTCCACTTTCACACTCTGCCAAGGTTAAAAGGAATGCCAAATCTGCCACCAAATCAATGGGCAGAGGCTCAAAAACAAATTACAGCACTCATGGACATGAGAGCTATTCAGAAGGTACCACCACAGGAGTAAGGACAAGGATTTTACTCGAGACTCTTTCTGGTTCCCAGAAAGGACAAAGCCTGGAGGCCCATTCTTGATCTTTCTTCTCTAAACACTTACCTGGATATTCTGAAATTTAAAATGTTGACACTACAGCAGCTTCTTCCCATGCTGGGCAAGAAAGCTTGGCTCGTGACTTTGGATCTCAAGGAGGCATACTTGCATGTCCCTATCAGACAAAACTGCAGAAGATACCTCAGATTCATAGCTGGTTCAATGCACTATTAAGTTTCTGCACTGCCCTTTGGCTTATCTACTGCACCCAGGGTCTTCACAAAGTGCCTGGCACCAGTAATTGCATTTTGCAGACAAAAAAGAATTCAAATTTATCCGTACCTGGACGACTGCCTGATTCAAGCAGAGAGCAAGGACATTCTTCTAAAGCATCTGGCATTCGTAAAAAAGTTAGGTTGCCTGGGGTACACAGTAAATGAAAATAAATCAAAACTAGTGCCCTCACAAGAGATAATATTCCTGGGTGCCAGCTTGAACACAATGGCCCAGATGGCTTATCTCACGCCAGACAAGCAAGAACAACTGGCTCAATACTTTCAATTGATGGCAACAAAGACCCAACTCCCTGCAAGAAAAATTCTGCAGGCCTTGGGCTACATGGCATCTTGCATACTACTAATTCCATATGCCAGATTGCATATGAGGAAACTACAATGGTACCTAAAGATTGTATGGTCTCAACACTGTCAAAGTTTGGAAACCGTTCTACCACTAATTCCTTGCCTTCAACAGGAGTTTCGATGGTGGGCTCAAGCTTGTCACCTCAACAAGGGACAGCCTTTTAGTCAACCCACAGCCAGGCAAACACTGTCAACAAATGCATCGGATTACGCCTGGGGAGCACACATGGCAGGAAAATGTATTCAGGGCCCGCAGAGCAAAGGCATCTTCACATCAATCAAAAAGATGCTAGCTGTACAAAATGCCCTTACAGCTTTCAAGGACCTGCTGCATCCAGGACAACTATTACTAAAGACAGACAACACCACAGTTATGTGGTACATAAAAAGTAAGGGGGCACACACTCCTACCCCCTCTGCAGACAAGCCGTGACCTTGTGGAACACAGCTCTAGACTACCAAGTTCATCTGCAAGCACAATTCCTACCAGGAGAGAAAAACACACTGGTAGACGACTTAAGCAGAAACATCATGGATCCCCACGAATGGGAATTGAATCCACAAATATTCAGAATGATAACACAAAAATGGTGGAGCCTGGACATAGATCTGTTTGCATCCCCAATGAACTGCCAGCTACAGAAATTCTGCACAAGGAATTACCATCCACAAGCATGGAAAATGGATGCCCTCTCTTTCAGCTGGAAAAACCTACAAGTATACGCTTTCCCACCTTTACCTCTCCTTCCAAAGTTACTCATAAAAGCCAGGCAAGAAGAGCCAAAGATGATCCTGATTGCACCAGACTGGCCACGCCAGCACTGGTACCCAATCTCAAAGAACTTAGCGCAAGAACCACCCTGGATTTTCCCTCAAATCCCACATTTGCTGACACAGCACAACAATCAGATACTTCACAGACAGCTAAAGACCTTAAAACCTAGCTGCATGGGAAAATTCCTCAGTCAAGCAAGTGATGCCTCTCTCCAAAGCTGTTATGGATGTCATTCTGGTGGCCAGAAGGCCTAGTACCAGGAAAGCCTATTCAGATAAATGGAAGAGATTCTGTGCCTGGAACCAGGCACACAGCCTTGACCCTCTTGTCCCAAACATTCCTCAGATACTTCAATATTTAACTGAGATGCTGGACAAGGCCTTTCCTTTTCATCCATCAAGATCCACACCTCTGCCATTTCTGCTCATTACAACATGGATCCACCAATTTTCTGTAATCCTTTGCTCAAACAGTACCTCAGAGGGGCTAAAAACATAAGACCACCCCATAGAGCACCTACTCCAACTTGGGACCGCAACTTTGTTTTGGAAAAATTAACTTTGCCTCCTTTTGAGACAGCTAACACAGCATAATTAAAATATATCTCTTGGAAAACTGCTCTGCTACTGGCAATAATATCAGCACAAAGAGTTTCAGAATTACAGGCACTAATAGCAGTGGAACCTTTCCTCATTTTCCACCAGGACAGGGTGTTTTTAAGAACTAACCCTACGTTTATGCCAAAGGTGGTATCAAGTGTGGCTCTAAACCATACTATTCACTTGCCAACTTTTTATCCAAAACCTCAGAATAAAGGGGAGAGGCTACTGCATTCTTTGGACATTTACAGACAGTTACACTTCTACTTGGACAAAACCAAAGCTTTCAGAAAATCTGAGCAATTACTGGTAGCATATGCTGCAGGAGCACAGGGAAAAGCCATTTCAAAACAGACTATTTCAAAATGGATAGGATATTGTGTACATTTCTGCTATACACATCATGGGAAACCTGTACCTAGCAGCATTAGATCTCACTCCACCAGGGCAACAGCCACTTCAACTGCCTACCTCAGAGGAGTACCTACCAAGGATATTTTGGAAGCAGCAACATGGAGTTCTGTGCATACCTTCACCAAGCATTACCATTTGCCTTTATACTCCAAATCCAGAGCTGGCTTCGCCACTGCTGTGCTGCAGGGCCTTATAGCCACCCCTAATGCCTTATAGAACCAGCCACCCTACCTCAGCTTTGGGATTCCACCCAAGTGTAATGATTGCAGCAGTGTAACACGATGAACATAGTACAGTTTTGTACCTACCATAAATGTAGATGCTCAAGTGTAAACACTGCTGCAGTCCAGGTTACCCTCCATCCTTCTCCTCTTACTTGCTGGCACATACCTAGGTCTTCTACCCTTTACTACCTATGGGGAGTATTTGCTGGTAACTGAAAATTGTTGTTTGCTTTTCTTTTGTATACCTTACTAGCAATTTGAATTGCCTACCTATTTGGGGGCACCTGACATCTAGGGCAAGAAAAACTGAAGAAAATGGCATCGGCTGCATCTTATATACCCCTGTCGCACTGACATCAGGGTGGAGGCGACAGCAACTGACGCCGGACCAAGACTTTGGAACTCAGGCCGACTGGGGAACTGCCTGATCGCAGGATAACCTAAGTGTAATGACTACAGCAGTGTTTACACTCTAACATCTACATTTATGGTAGGTACAAAACTGTACTTTACTGTATTAAAGATCTTTGAATTTTGAAGGAGATAATAAATAAGAGTTATTGTCACTTACCTGCTTTATTAAGTCTACAGGCTTGCTGTACTAGCTTTTGCTGGTTTGGCAGACATGTTACCAAATAACAAGATAACATAACTTGCAGTGGTTGGGGGCCCCCCAGCGACCACAGGCTATGCTGTCAGCGAACTACTACCCAGAATGGAATATGCCCTCTTAACCATTGTTCTTTCCTCCTCCCACTGTGCATCCGTAATACAGATTACCGAGGATAAAATTCAAAAAGTTTAACACATTGCCTATCATAGAGAATACCATCCTGTTAACATTGCCAAATGTCCCTGGCTTCCATTTTGAGCTTTTGCTTAATTCATTTATAAACGCTACTCATTGACAGCAATTTCCTCTTCTAGAAACAATACTTTTTACTAAATAGAAGACATGCCCCTAAAGGAACTCTGATCAGAGTCAACTAGTTAGACCTCCCTTTAATTTACAAAGCACATGATGTACTTCATCTAAAACTGTGCCCTCTCTCTGGAACAATTTCCCAGAACAAAACGAGTACAGAAAATCTCATTGATCTCAAAATGAGACTAAAACAGTGCTCCTTAAAGACAGAAGCAAAGCTCATTATTGATGGAACCAAAGTAATAACCAAATCTGTAATAGCCATATAACTCCTGCTATCCTGCTACAGTGCTGATCAAACATTGTCTGTGTGACCAACTGCTTCACATTTTCTCATACTGTTATTGTTATGAAATTTCTCATACTGTCAAAATTTGGAATCTACTCTGCTACGTTTTAGATAAGGCTTTATGTCTTTTATACTGAAAACAATGCTTTATTTTTCTGTAGACTAATGTATTTAACTAATTGCTGCAGATTTGTATGAATATTTCCTACAGCTACATAATTTCTGTCTGTCTGGACATTTATCTCTGCATTATTGATTGTGTATTTTGCATTCATGGCTTACTGTACTTTGCTGGTGTCTTATTGTATTTCCCTTTGGCACAGGTCTTGGCTGAAAATGGTTCTTAAACTAATCTGTCACTTGTGAGTAGCTGGAGGTAGTGGTTGCTGATTTTGTTTGCGATGGTTGGCCAAAAGATGCTGAAGTGAATCTAATTGCATTCTTTGCTGAGTCCAATACTTATAGCAACTTTTTCTAATAAGTTCTACTGAATCTTTTATTACGGAGATCTGAAAGTCAGCGCTGGAAATATTATTTCTTGTAAAGTATTTATTTTCCACTGTTGTCACCCTCGCCAGTCACTTGTTTTGATGCGTTCCATTTTGGGTATGATTGCTACAGCCAATTAGGTCCCTTGCTTCACTGAAGCATACCTGATTGAGAGCAGCTAACAAGTAAAGCAAGGGACCTGATTGGCTGCAGCCATCATCAAGGAAGCAAGTTCTTTCAGGGGGAAAAAAAAAGTGGAATTGTGCGATGGCGCTGCCGAATGAACAAGCGATTTTGAAACCCGCGGCTGCTTCATATGGGGGCCCTCATACGTGGGGAGATAATCGGGGGCTCGCCACGGGTTTGGCGGGTGCCTAACGCCGGCTATGGTCACACATGATTCTTTCTAGTGTGCCTTCTAAACAATTCTCAGCAAAAAGCTATTCTTAACAAAGAAAAGGTGGATTTTTTTTTCTGGTTGTTTTCTCAAGCTTTTCCATTCAGTCTCAGACTTTAGCAAGAGTATATCTCAGAATCATAGGGTTCATGAAGTCTTTGATTCTAAAGATTCATCTCACCAGGTTGGAAATAAGAAAAAAAAATACATGGACCCAACATTCTCATCCTCTGGAATTTCAGATTCCAAATTTGAGCCTTGTTAAAAAAGAACACTGGCAGAGATAGCAAATGGCTCAAAGTCCAGGTGCCCCTTTTCTCCTTTCCTAAGTCAGTCTGTAACTACAGGCATCTCAAATTTTGCTTGGGGGGGTATTTTACATTTACAAGCATTGTGGAGCTATTCAAACTAAAGCACACAAATCCCAGAGATGTTAGATGTGATCCATGCTATAAAATTATCTTTTTCAGTGGTTCCCAGGATCTCTACAGGTGGGACAGACAGCTCCACAATGCATACAGTGATGGCTTGGGAGGTAGCTGTTTAGCATTGTTTAACCCACCAAGCATCTTACATTCTACCCGTGCAAAATGGAATGGCAGACAAGTTGAGCAGGACCAGGGTAGGCCTTCACAAATGAAAATTGAATGAAGGGGTCTTCCAGGAATTGATTGAGTTATGGGAAACACCTCAGATCTGTTTTCCTTTTTCAAAACAGTCAGCTAACCAAGTTCTGCATCAGGACTACATGTAGACAGGCCTGGAAAACATATGGATTCTCTCTGATGTGGTAGAAGTTGTTCCTTTGTGTATTTGCACCCTTTCCACTGATACCAAGCGTAATTCTGAAGATTCCAAAGGACTCTCAAAAAATAAATCATTGTGGTGCCTTCTTTTTTGCCCAGGCAACATTGCTTCTCCCATTCTTATGGAACTGGCCAAGGGCAATTACCACAAGGTTCCTCAGAGACTGGACCTACTTGCAGTAGACCATGGGGAGTTTGATAAACTCCACTGTCAAACAATGCTGTGTGGTGATTCTGTTTTGATACATTTTAGGCACTTCATTCATGAGGATGTGCAGCAGGTACTAAAGGAGAAAAGAAATCCTGCTAGTAGGAAAGCCTGTTTTGACAAGTGAAAATGATTTTCTAGTCTGTGCCTAGCAAATAACTAGGGCACTGTTCGGGTTTATGTACCACTAGTCCTTAAATATTTGCAAGTTCCTTTCCTCTGGCCTTTCTTCTTTTGTCAAGGTTTTTCTAGTAGCCACTTCAACATCTGCCCATGGATCCCTCCCGTGTCATCTCTTTTTGGTAAAGCAGTTTCTGAAGGGACTTTGCATCTTAGGCCACTTACAAAATAGGTAGCTTCTTCTTGGAATGTTATCGTTGTGCTGGAAAAGTTCATCAGGATGATGTAAGGTGCATCACATGGAAGACTGTACGTTTATTGCTCTGACAGCAAGAAGAGCATCTAAGATGCAAACTGTCATGGTGGGTAAACCCTTTCTATTCTTCCCTAGAGATGGGGGTCACATTTAGAACAAATCCTTCATTTATGAGCAGATTTCTTTCAGATTTTCTTACATCAAGCCATAAACACATTGGCCTACATATACAGAGACTTCTAAAATAATCTCCCCAAACAAAAACCTCAGTCTCCCAGACACAGCAATTATAATAAGTACCCTCAGCAACCTCAAAAACTCAATACCAAAGCAACACTCACCACAACACATTCATCCTCAACTCTGTAGCCATATGGCAAACAATGACATAATTCAGCATTTTGGTCATGAGAGACTCCACTCTGAGGCATGTAGGTGTGCCGCTCTTCAAGTTGAGCAAGGAGAGAATTATGGTCAGCACTCTGTCAAAAACAATGATTGATTAGATTACATGTACACTGTTCATTGAACCACAAGTACCAGCATGACTCAAAGTCGACACATTTAGACCAGCTACTGCACAGAAAGGGACAAAAGGTGGAGGTATCTCAATTTACATTGAAAACGGTCATACCTCAAGGGAGGTCAAGCAGTATGATGCACTTGAGTTCTGGCATGCGCAATTCACCATAAGCAAAGTTCTATACCATGTCTTTGGAAGCTGTAGGTCCTTGTATGTGATTCAGGAAACCCATACCAGTTACTTAAACGAGCTTGTCATTCTCATTCCCAGCACCCATGGGTGACTTCAGCTACCCCACTATAAACTTGGAATCATACTCTACCTCAGACTTGCAGACAGAAAGATTCCTGCAATTTGTCGATATGAATACCCTAGACCAGCTAGTCCATATGCCCACTGGGGCACCAGCATTGTTGACTTAGTCCTCACCAACATGAGGGAAACTTTTCACTCCTGTGTAATGCCCTCAATGGTCAGGTCAGGCCATAAAGCTGTCTCCTTTGAAATAAAAAAAAAGCAAACTGGGAAACCAGGTAATCTATAAACTTTTAGAAGTTATTCCAAGCCAAACTTCCAATTCTAAGTTACAGTCTGGGCAAAATGTCAAGCCCCCAAACCCAGGGAACATTGCTGCTTATATGGAATCATTCACAAAAACCCTTTGCAATCATATATACAGCTACATAGTCAAAGGTACCTACCCAATTAGCACACAGGACAAAAACAGGCAACCCTGGCAGAATCACCAGCATCAATAAGGAAATGCAATGCCCAACAAGATAAGAACTCCCCTCATCAAACTAAAACAATTCAGGGGACTAATTAAGTCTATCAAAGACAAATATGAGGTAAAAGTAGCCTCTCAGGCTAGGAACAACCACAATGCATTCTTCAGCCATGTCTGAAATTTCAAAGGCAATACACAACAATGTGCCAAACTAATTGTAAATGCAGACACTAATACTGAGATGGAGGATATAGCAAATCTACTGGCCAGTAAATTCAGCTGCAATTTTAACCTTTCTCCCCCAGACACCTCTCAAAAATACCTCCAACCATAGCCCCCCCAACTATCACTAGGGCGCAGGTCCTCAGTGCACTTTACAAGGACAAAAACACTGTGGTAATGGGATCTGATAATATGCCATGTTACCTTCCTAATAGCATGAAAATAACCTGTCGGAGACTCTAGAAGCACTGATCAATCATAGTCTCAAAACAGGCTTTGTGCCAAGTGAATAGAGGACTGTAACTGCTATCCCTTTGCACAAAGGCACACAAACCATGGTCCCAGGAAGCTAGTGACCCATAATCCTGACTATTGTATGTAAGGCCATGGAAAGAGTAATCATGGACATGATAAATAATGACATAGAAAGTCATCAGACACTGGATCCAACCCAGCTTTTCATCAAGGGCAGATCATGCCATCTTAACCTACTGGACTTCAAAAAGGTCACCAAAACAATAGATGGTGTATACTGCTTATACTGTAGCAAGCTGACAATTAATTATAAACTCCTCCATCACCCACTGGATTAGCAAACTGGCTCACAGGACACAAGATATTAGGATAAGTGTGTCTACCTCCACAAAATGCCAGTCACTGTTGGAATTCTCCAGCACTTGCTGGTGAAGCTGCTCCTGTTTGGTATCTACTTCTCTGAAGTCAAGGGCAACATTAAAGCCCTTGGCTGTCCAGGTTTGTAGATTGTAAACTAGGCAGATTCGTAAAATCCCCCTAAGACTCAAACATCCTCCAAGAAGGTCTGACACAGACTAACTGGTGCCAGTCACAGCCTAAAACTCAATGCTAAAACTACATAATACTGTTTTTCAGAAAGAAAGCCACACCTGGAAATCACTGCTTTATTAATACATCCTTGAGAGTTGACCCTGTGGTCTGGGATTTGGGAACAATGCTGGCTGTCATTCTGTGTTGCACAACTTATAAACAGGAGTATGGCGTCTAGGTCCAAACAGGTTATTGTTCTGTTGTCTTCGACCTTCATTAGCCCAGTCATCAAGTATACCTGACCAGGTATATGCAACAACTGGAGCATCTACAGAGATTCCTCTCTAATGAACATGTTGAGTAGACCTACCCTACATAGGCCACCGCAAAGCCTTATCCTTGTACTCAGTCTCTCTCAGATTTTTGAGAGGCAATTTGTGTCTGGCCTTCAGAGCATCCTCTGATCCATTCCTTATGGATCTTTTGTACATCTGCAAAGCAACTTGCATTAGAAACACCTGATCTAGGGACCTAAACCTTGTCTGCAACATATGTAAGACATGCTGAAGAGACAGGTATGTGAAGCAGAGTTCAGCCCATGCACTTATTCAAGTGCAACGTGGATCAGTGGATGGGTAGTCATTAATTTACTCCTGATCTGCCAGCTTATGCCCCTGTTAGAAATGTGTAAATGCTCAATCACCCATGCCCAAGCTATTCCTCAATAAAATGAGTGGATATCAACACCTATCAAATGTATTTGAGTAACATGGCTAGACTTAAAAAGGTCCTTTAGGGTTATTAGCATAGTAATTACCTATGAACGAAGTCCTTTTGAAAAGCCGATCACCTGTTTTACTTATTTTGGGACAAAGAAAGGATAACCCGTGCCAACACAGAATATCAGGATGGATGTCCTCAGCTGTTGCTTTTTGTTATTCCCACCATGGCAAATATATTCAGTCAGTGTCAAGACACATTTTGCTTGAGCCTTGCCTGTCTACTCTGGCACACTGGAAAGGGGTAGAGACTCTAGATGTATTCTAGAGACAGCAGCATGATCCTCTGTACATACTTTTACAAAGCAATCCAAACTGAATTCCTTTTCCAGGTCCAGGATGGGAATGGCTAAAACAATTTTTCGGAGGCTCTGGACCCTTATCCTGTTTCTTCCCATGTTTAGATAGGCTTTGGTAATCAACCCATATAGCTGAAGGCTTCTGCAGCAATGAGAATAATGAGTATAGTACAGTTGTGTAAGATGGGGTTGCATAACAGTAGATGATCAAATTCCTCACTGACAACACTGATAGTTCCCATGGCTTGGTTATGTACTCTTCAAGCTCTAGGCCAGTGAGCAAGTTTCCTCTATTAGGTGTTTGGCTTTTTGTTAGAAGGCGTAACATTTTTTATTGTAGGGTATGGGCAAACTCAATCTGAGGTAACTCTCTAGTTACAGAGGGCTATGGGAAAGGGGACAAGACTGAGCTTTGGTTCCAAAGCTTTGAGTGGCTAAAGTTGGAGTTGATAACCCTTCCATTTAAGAAGGGTGAAAGCAGTGTCATGGAAAGGATAATGTTAAGAAATAACGCTCTGACAGTATAAGAAAAACAGATGACATTTTTATGTTTCTGTTCTACAATGACAGGTCATTAACATTCAAAGATGTGCACGCTGATTGGTCAGCCCAACCAGTGTGCCCATTGTAAATCGAGCATTTACCAATAGAAAAAAGTCTGGTCACCCGGACTATCTTCTGTTATTATATACTAAGGCTGTCTAGTTTTGTTCAGCTAAAAGGTTGAGAGGTATATACAAAGAGGAGAGAAAATATAAAGAAAATCGGGTACATTATGCAAAACTAAAGAAACGTACCTAGTTTTCCTTGTATTTCTCCATTAAACTGTCTGGAATTCAGACCTTTTTTTTCTTTTTTTTCAAAACAACAAAAAAATGACAACAGAGATTTTTCTTTCTCCATTGCTTGTTTTCCAAAGCACTGATGTACTGCGTAAGTGTGCGAACATTAGTCCTATATGCATGCATAATACATCAAGAAAGTGGCAGAATACAGAAGCAATGCGTAAGAACACCATGATACAAGACATTATTTAAGAAAAATAAGTAATTTCTTTCTTTAAAAAAATGTCATTGTATAATAGCAATAACCAATGACTGAGTGTGATATATTGAAGATTTACTCAGAGTTGCCCTCATGATTAAACCTCACTGACTGGCTGTAAATCTTCAATATACCACACCCAGTCATCGGTTATTGCTGTAAAAACCAACAGCAATTCTATTTTCCTATTTGTAAATAGTGAAGCATTATTCCAGAACTTTCATACTTGTCAGTTAGAAAAAACACTTAACTAGCAGTCTGAACCTTTGACCTTTTATGTCCAGTTGTAACAGGTTACCTTAAGATTTTTTAATTATTACAAATGTCACTTAATTTGAATTGGATATTCATAGTTTTTCTAAGAAATGAAAAACATTTTATTTTTTGCATCAGATGTTAAAGTTCTGAACAGTTTGTCTTAGATGAGCTTTATCTAAAACGACAAATATGTGACAGTCGAGAAATGCATGTTCAGTAAAACAATATAGGTTGAATAAGGAGAAAGTAACAGTCAGCTTCCTGTCAGGTTCCAGGATCTACCACATAATGCACGCACTCAGGTCCCTCAACAACAGGTACAAATATGACTCTGTCATTGTACATGTGGGTGTGAATGACCTGAGATGTACCTCCCTGGACTACATGAAAAGAGACGTGGAGGAGCTCTCGGGTTATGTAGCCCAGGCGGGTTTGACCCTAGCCCTGAGCATCACCCAGAATGATGCCACAGTACAAGGAGAAAATGATTTTAACAACTGGCTAAGTTTATGGTGTCATTCTAAGGGGATCCAGTATCTGCCTGGGATGACATGATTGACCGACTTCGATGCTTTGCCAGAGATGGCCTGCATCTGTCACCCCTGGGCTTCCGGATACTGGCCAAGGCTCTTGCCACTCCTATAGTGCCTTTTTAGGTAGTGTTCCAAAGACCAAATTACCACCGTAACAGCTACAAACAAATGCAATCTGAGGGTCATGCTGCTCAATGCTAGAAGTCTAAATCTCAAAATGCACTCGCTCGAAGCACTCCTTTAAAGGAAGAACATCAACATTTGTGCTGTAGCAGAGACCTGGTTTAAGGCAGCAGAAAGCACCCCTGCACTACCAGGCTATAACTCATTCCACACCTTTCTGCCCCAGAATTGGACCGAAGCTCCAAAGGTGGGACTGTTTCCATATTCATAAAGGATGCACACACCTCCAAACTGGTAGCTCAACATAACCCATCAGAGATACTTCAGGTGCAGCTAACATTGGGTAAGACAGCAATTCAGGTCGTAGCCAGCTATAGGTCCCCAACCATGTCCCAAGACTCACACATCACGTTCCTAAGGACCCTGGAGGATATTAGGGTCCAACCTAACACTCTCATACTGGGCGACTTCAACTACCCCTCCATTAACTGGGAAAACTCCTCATGTACCAATACACTTGCCCAACGTTTCCTGGAATTCATTAATTCCAATGCCATGGACCAGCAGCATATTCTTACCCCCATTAGAGGTAGCAACATCCTTGACCTGGTCATTACTAACACAGGCGACCATTTCTCTACACCAATAGTAAACTCCTCCCTGGTTAGATCTGACCACAAACTAATCACCTTGGAAATCCACCCCCCCCCCCCCCCCCGCAAAGGTACCCACCATGAAGAACTTCTCCAAAGCTAACGGGTTTCTAAAAACAGAAGTGGCTAACTTCACTGCACCCATGCTAATGGAGAATAGTTGCATGACCGCCGAATCATACAATGCATTGTACGAACATGTACATAAATGCATGGGTCTCGCCATATCCAATAGAACCAAGATGCTCTCCTCCAAAAAAAAAAGAAGGCAATCTGGTGGTCCCCTGCCATAAATGAACTTTACAACAGAAGGAAGAAACTGATGCAGAATGAGGTGAAGTCCCAAGACTGGAAAAACTCCCTTATCAGCCTCAACAAATCCTCTAAAGCTAGCTATGAAAACAGAATTGCAGCAGATAGTAAAGACAACCACAAGGCCTTCTAGAGTTATGTAAAGAATCTCCATGGAAATACCCAGATTTGCTCTGAGCTACTGCACAATAGTACCTCCTATACCAAGCCAACAGATATTGTCAATATACTGGCCAGCAGATTCAGTGCCAGCTTTACCCCTTTCTCTCCCCAAAGGACCAATCACAATACCAATAGATTGACAGGCACCCAGTATTATTGCTGCACAGGTTAAAACAGCACTGTCCAGGGCCAAGAATACAGCTTCTATGGGACCTGACAGTATTCCTGGATGTGTTCTACATGAGCTACAGAGTGAACTGGAACCTCACCTGTGTGGTCTGTTCAATCACAGCCTCACCTCAAGCTTTGTCCATACCAAATAGTACACTGCTTCAGTCATCCCTCTCCACAAAGGAGGAGCAACTACAGACCCTGGGATCTATCTCCCCATTAGCCTGATGAGACTGATATGCAAAGATATGGAACACATAATCATGGACCTAATAAACAAGGATATAGAGAATCTCCAAACTCTGGATCCCACACAGTTTGGTTTTGTGAAGGCTAGATCATGCCTGCTCAACTTGGTCAACTTCTTTGACTCAGCCACCAGAGCCGTGGATGAAGGCAAGGTGGTTCGTACAGCCTACCTTAATCTGGTCAAGGCCTTTGATACCATTCCCCACTCAGGAATCAAAGAAAAACTCACTAAGCTAGGCATCAACCCCTATATCACTAGGTGGGTTGCAAACTGGCTCACAGATCGAACCCACAATGTGAAAATATCTGACTCCAAGTCAAACTGCCAACCAGTCATGAGTGGAGTCCCACAGGGTTCGGTCCTGGGTCCTCTCCTGTTTGGTATCTACTTCTCTGAAGTGCAGGCCAACATGAAGGGACTCTGGCTGACAAAGTTCACAGACGATTGCAAGTTGGGAGCTATTATTAACTCCCCAAGTGATGTTGACACCCTACAGAAAGGCCTCACTGAGACCGACGACTGGTGTCAGAACCATGGCCTTAAGCTCAATACCAAAAAAAAGTATCATCAACCCTTTTGGGAAAAACCCGGTTCCCATGAATTACCATATCGATGATAGTTCACTGAGCACAGAAGGTGTTATAAGAGATCTAGGAACACAGGTTGACAGCAACCTCTCTTTTGACCACCACATTGTCACTGTGGTCAGAAAGTCCTATGTGGCACATCTCACTACTAAGGGTTTTGCATCCAGGAAGAAAGAGGTCATTGTCTCCCTCTACTCTTCCCTCATTAGACCAGACCTAGAGTACAATTCCCCATTTGGCATGTACCTCACTAGACACCTGCAACAACTGGAGAGGCTGCAAAAGTACCTCACAAAGAGGATCCTAGGCCTTAAACACTTGTTCTATATGGACAGGCTCAAAAAACTCCAACTATTCTCTGTCTCATTTCACCTACTTAGAGGCGATCTCTGCTTGACTTACAAAGCCATGTCTGACCTAGCTCTGTTAGAAATGCTACATCTAAAGAAATCCCAATCCCTCTGCACCACAAGCTCCAGAGACCGCAACCTCATTACCACAATCAACCGAACATGCTGGAGGGACAGGTTTATAACTCAGACTGCCCATGCTATAGAATAGACTTTCCATACATGTCAAACAGAGCACCTCAGTGGCCCTCTTCAAGAGAAATCATGATGAGTGGATGGGAAAAAGAAAATTCACCTCTGGGATCACTCCAGTGGCTCTACTCGACAGAGGCACTGGGAACTGAGGTCGGGTGGCACACTGCCAGGGTAATCCTGTGCACTTGCTTTGTAAAGGCTCCAGGGCCATTAGCCTAGTACACACCTATGAGCCTATATATGATGGCAAATTTGGCCTTGCAGAAACACTGAATTTGCATCTAAGATAAGTTAGGGAGTACATATGTAAGCATTTACAGTTATTAAAGAAATCGGGAAACTCACATTTTAGCTCTTCTGTGCAAATCACAAATAAACATTGCTTATAAGTGATCTTAAACAAACAGTCTTATATAAAGGACGCATTTGGTGATACTAGTATAGCTGCATTAAAACATTAGGTGTCACTGCACATTATTTTCTGTGGCTCTAATAGTCCTTGGTCTTAGAATTTGTACTATCACAAGCAGAGGCCTACTAGCCTTTCTGCTGTCTGAAGCAGAGAGAGAGAGACAAAAAAGTATGACTACAATTGTAAAATAATTCAGTCTGAGGTTAAGAAACTGTAAGCTATTATGAGCACACAATACAATATTTCATAAACTAGCTGTATCAACTTATCCTGTGTCATGGAGCATGCAATTCTGACCTCTTGAATGCATTATAAAATTACTTTTTCTTAGGTAATGATGGGATTTGAAAACACATTTCCACTACAGCAGTCAACATAGATCTATTCTTATGTTAAGTACATAACTTTCATTTTTTTGCAGGGTCTTAGATTCTTATAAGCACCTCTTTCATTGCCCTGTGGCAAATAGCAGCATCTCTAGGAACCTCTTGCCTAATGACAGAGAATAGAAGTCTGGACAAGTTTGGCAAGAAAGTGTATACACAAAGTACCTTAGCCATGGGAACTTTTAATTGCCTGTTCCGTATAGTTAATTAATCGTTCCTAGACCAGATGAAGCAGAAACTGAAGGGAATGAAGATGGAGCTTTCCAGAAAGAACGGTCAGAACTATATAACACTTGATGTTTAGCACATTGATAATAGCTACAGTAGCCTTGACTAATATGGGTTATATCCTGTATAGGATGTAACTGCCAGCTAGCTACTAAAGCTTCAAGGCATCATTTATGCACCCAAACTGTCGACTGAGCTAACTAAAAAGACAGATTTGGACACCAAGCCCTTAGGTGCTTTCCTGCTGCAGAAGAGTACACTCCTCTGAGGCTTTAGAGGGTCAGTGGTCATCTTGTACTGTTCTTTTGTTGAGAAGTTAAGTTCCCTTTAGGGAAAAAAAAGCTTCCATTAAAAACTTTTTTTAATAACACCTGTTCAAGAAGGTTATTTTAAAGCTTGTAGCTTCTGTTTTAATGGATTGTCTCTTGACTGTATTGCACTTTTAAATGATTGCTCTTTTCTCCTGTCAATTTAAACGTTTAATTTTATTTATTTTACATTTGTTGACCGGGCTAGTCCAGCTGGATGTATGTCCATTTTCAGTGGAGGCCCGGGGAGAAAAGCTGCAATGGTTATTACAAGTTTAAACAAAAAACATAAAAGGATAGAAGGATAAAAGAATGAAAACAAAGATGAAAAGATTATATGCAAAATTGAGTTAGTAGATTGTATACAAAATTGAATTAGTACATGTAAAACACATATAAAAGGAAAAAGCAATTACAAGACAAGATTAATAATCAAATAAGTAATTGCTTGCAATACACACATGATAATAGATAGCGTGAGTAACAAATTGACAAAGTAATGTGAAAGAAAATTTTTTTTTTTTTTTTTTTCAGTGTATATGAGATTAAAGAGGGGAACAGTCAGGATATAGGAAAAAGGGAAGGAGGAAAGGTCAATCAGGGTTGGTACAAGAACAAAGCCAGTGTTTATTAAGATGCATTTCCAGTTGTTTTTTAAATAGTGGAAGAGTGGACAAGGATGAGATTTTGTTAGGAAGTTTGTTCCACATTTTTCCAATAGAGTTTGAAAAGAGGCAGTCACCTGCAGAGTTTTTGGGCTTGGTAATATTAATCAGCAGTTTGTTTGAAGAACGTAGGTGTTTCAGGTTATTATAAGGAGTAATGAGGTTAGTGAGTATTGATGTTTTGGATGGTTGATATAGAATTTGATGAGATATTAAGAGCTGTTGATAAATAAGCTTGTTAGGAAGTTCAAGCCAACCTAGCTGTTTTAGGTTCTGACAGTGGTGAGTTCTAAAAGGGGATCCTGTAGCAAATCGAGCAATATTATGGTAAGATGTAGCAAGTTTGTTAAGGTTGTTTTTAGAAAGATTAGTGTAAATAGGGGAAGCATATAGAAGGGTAGAGATAAGGTGAGATCTAGCTAAGGTAGTCCTAGCTTCAGGTGTAAGGAAGGGTTTGATTCTATAAAGGGATCCAATCTTTTTGTTAACTGCTTTTATTGTGTTGTTATGTGAATCAAAGTTAAGATTGTTGTCAATAGTTATACCTAGTAGCTTTGTAGTAGAATCAGGAGAAATAAAAGTGTTATCAGTGGCAGTGATAGAGAAATTTAGAGGGGAAGATTTACGGGTAGGTGAAAACAGTAATAATTTGGTTTTCTTGGGGTTAAGGAGTAGGCAACGGTCAGAGAACCAGTGTTCAACTGTGTTAAAAGCTTTTTGGGTAAGAGACTGGAGTTCAGTTTGAGAGGTAGCAGTGCAGATTATAGTGGAATCATCTGCATATTGTATGCAGGTAGTATTAGGAATAGCTGATTGGAGGTCATTAATAAAGATGGAAAATAGAAGGAGACCCAGGATAGAAAAAAAAAGGTTAAAGCAATTGTTTTTATTTTTTGGAGAAACTGTGTTTGTTGTACTTTTTGGGGCTCCAAAAATACAAAAGCCAGCACAAAAGGTGTATAAAGTGCAACTTTTAATAAAAAGTTAACACATACAGACCGGTTTCGACATACATAAAAAAGCCTTTCTCAGTGTCTGGGGCTGGTAAAGTGTTTTATATATATTTTTTTTTTACTGTGCTTTTATGTGAAAAAGTGACTTAAAGACGTGTAAGTTTTATTGGGTTTTGTTGCTTGTTTTCCCTGGGAAAGAGGTACAATTTTCGGCATGACCATGGAAGAAACTGCTGATCCAATGGTCTGTCCTCCTCTCACCCACAAAAAGAAAAAGTTAAGCAAACAGCATTTGCCACTACAGTAGGTTAGCAGTTTGCCACAGCCTCAGGTGGGTGATTCTGCTGTGGCCATTAGTTGTACTTCAGACCACACGTCTTTTACATTGAATCTGTCTGGTGTCGCCACTACAGCTTCTATGGACTGGGGGTTAACCACATCCTCTGTGGCTGTTGGGTTCCCCTCAGTGAGCAAAAGACAGGCACAGATGTTGGTCCTAAGAGAGGGAATATATAAGGTTTCCCTGTTTTTGTCAGAATGCTGTGTCCATCCCCGGGGAAGCTACTACCACTATTAATAATTAATAGAGGTGACCCCTGTCTGGCATACAAAGCAATCTCAGACCCCAGCCTGATGGGACTGCTGCATATCCACAAGTCAAGCACCGCTAGAGTAACCCGCATAAGTGACCTCAACCTTGTCTGTGACATCAACAGGACTTGTTGTCGGGATAGATTTGTGTCCCAGAGACTCCCCCTTTTGTGTAATAGACTCCTTCTCCACGTCAAGCAGAGTACCTCATTAACCCTTTTTAAGTGCAACCTGGATAACTGGATGGGGAACAGAAAATACACTCCTGGGATTCCACCTGTGTCCCTGCTGGACAGTGGCATAGGGTGCTGACTTGTTCAAACATGGGCTAAATTCTTGGCTAGGCTTGTAAGGGCCTCAGGGCCAATAGCCTAGTAACTTCCTATGATCTCATGAATAACACTGTTGGCACCATTTTTCATGTCAAAACAAAACAGAAAACTAAACACGTATCTACTCCTACTCATATTTCCTTAGATAATAGTTTACTTGGTCTGGTTCGAGGTTAAATTCAGTCTATTTATCCTTATAAAATAGTTTATGGTAAAAGTAAGAGATATACCTCTTTTCTCAAAGTAATTCAATATTTTTAATCTAGACAGGAAGATGAAGGGACAGGTACAGGGTTTTCTCCTCAGATTTCTGATTCAGACTCAGAGGAGAGATTAATTTCTGAATCTCTGTGTGGGAATTTCTCTTTCTCTGAGACTATTGACAGAATGTGTCAGTGTTTTCAGTGAGAGAACACTCAGGTTTCTCAGTCCCTCAGAAAATACTATGAACTGTTACGGAAAGAGTTTCCAGAACCTTCACCCATTCCTACAGTTCTTTTAGCTTTGGAGGATGTGTTACTGTCTGCAATTTTCTTGATAGTCAGCCAGCTGCTCCTAAAAAGGCAGATAGGATGTATAAAGTTTTTATACACCCTTCCCAAACCTGACCCAGCAGCTATAACTCTAGTTATCCTGCTGCTGCTAAACATTTAATTTTAGTCCTACTCTTTCTGATAAGGATGGGAAGATTATTGATAGGTATTGGAAAATAGTGTATGCTTCTACAATTTTGATTTTCAGAATTTTTAATTGTCAGGCTCACATGTTAGTTTTTTTCTGACTATTTGTGAAAGTATGATGAATGTTTTGTCTATAGTTTTTTTTTCTTGTGAGGAAAATCTGCATTCAGTAATTTAGTTACTTCTGTTGTACAATTCGCTGCTCATTGTTTACAGTATATGTATGACTTAATTGATACTTCTTCCAGGGCTATGGCCACTTGTACTGTTTTGAGGGAGTTTGTCTGTTTGTGTTCTCAGAACCTCCAAGTTGATGTTAAAAATAAGAATTTTAAATTCTCCTTTGGATAAAGATGTAGCTTTTGGCCCCTGTGCTGCAGAGGTGATCAAAAAGTGCCGATGAAAGGGGTAAGTTGATACAGGGAGTCTCTACGATTTTTCAGCCTTTCTTTTCTAAATTTGCTAAGGGATTTTCTAACCACTCATCCAATTTTGGCAAAAAACAAAATAAACAGTCTCAAAAAATGCAGGTAAACAGTTGTTTAAAAATTAATGGCAAGGGTGATCTAAACTAAATTCTGGAGCCTCCCAAAACCAAGGACAGTCCAACAAATCAGAATGAGTAAGGGACCTTGCCCCACCACCACCACATACACAGACATAGACACACGTGCACTGACAGGCCACATTTCCCTTCTAGAAAGTCTGAATCTCCATTTTTCTGTTTGGCAGCAGTTTTAGACAAATAGGTTCTGAAAGTAATTCATTGAGGTTTTACAGGTGGCAGTGGGAGGGGATTCCCACTTTCTATGGGGTAATGCTCCACTTAACAAGGATTTTCTGTTTGGACCCAAGGTCCAATCTATATTTAAAAAACTGTGTGACAAGGATAAGTCCCTACAAAACAGTAAGGGTGTTTTGCAGGTGCAGCTCCCATTGTTTAGTAGGAATTGCCCTACTAAATCCTGGTCCTTTCCTACCACACAATTAAGACGAAGGAGCACAAGGACTGTAAGAGAAAGACAACAAAAGTGGCGGCTAGGTGATCAAGGTTTCTAGGTCTAGTGGACCCAACCCCAAGGGTCCAGGTCCAGCAGGTTGCATTTATAATTCAATAGTGCACTTCTCTGTCCCTTCACAACACAGACCCCCTCTCCCTCCAGCAAAGCTCTGCAGTAGGGTTTTCTGTCTTTCTAAGCTGGTGGCAGAACATAATATGGTACAGATTTCATCTTGTTTCCCTACCAAGGTCCTCTAGGTATCCCTTCCTTTCCCAAAGGGAAATTCAGGCCCAAGTGAAGTTTCTCCAGGAGCAGGGATTCAGTGAACCAGTCCCTCAACAGCAGGAGTTGGGTACTATTGAAAACTCTACCTAGTTCCATGAAAAGAAGGAACCTGGAGATCAGTTGTATACCTGTCATGAATGAACAGGTTCATGGTGGTCCCCAAGTTCAAGATGCTTAGACTTCAAAAGCTCCTGCCCATGATTTCTCCTCAGGCTTACTTGGTCAACTTTGATTTAAAAGATGCCTATCTCCGTGCACCCATAGCAGAGTAACACAGGAGGTATCTCCACTTCAGAGCAGGTGGGACTATCTCAGTATAGTTCATTGCCATTTGGATTATCTAATGATCCCAGAGAATTCTTCTTAAACTTCATGCCCACAGATGGACTCATGTTTTTCGGAGATCTGATGGACACACACAAAGGGCCTTTGTTTCCCTGGAAAAGGTTGTTTTTCTAATATGGTATTTTATAACACTAGCACAGCAGAAAGGATGTCATCCAGAAAAAAAAAACTTGGAGCTCTGTGTTATATGGCATCCTGCAGTCTAATGGTTCCCTTAGCAAAACTTCATAAATGGTTTCTGAAGAATGTGTAGTTCAAGATGAAGCTTCTCCCCTCCATGAAAAGAGAATGGTTATGGTGCACAAAAGCTTGCCTTCAGAACAAAGGAATGCCTTTCAAATGCCCATTAGGGAAACAAATGATTACCTCAGATGATTCAGACCTAGCTTGGGATGCTTACTCAGGCAGTCTTCAGGTGCAGAGCAAGAGGGAAATGCTCTTCTTTCAAAGTTGTATCAACCTTAAAGAAATTATGGTAGTTTACAGATGCATGAACACATTCAATGAAATGTGGAAACCAGGCACCCTCTTCATAAAGACCGACAACATTACAGTGGTGTGGTACATAAACTAGGAGATGCATTCCTTCTCACTCTGCTGCCTTGCAGTGCAGCTGTGGGAGGTGGCTCAAGGGATAAGGTTGCACCTAATGGCACAGTATCTCTCAGGAGGAGGCAGTAACTTTACAGACTATCTGAGCAGATTGGTTTCAGACCCCAATGACTGGATGCTAGAAAAGCACATCTGCAAGAAAATCAGGAAAAAAAAAATCACAAGAAAATAATCTGTGCCAGAAGTAGGTCTTTTTCCACCAAAGAAGACAAAGACAGGCATTTGAAACATTGTTCACAGACCCTAGATAAGAGGGCCCGGAGGATGGACATCATCTTCCTATGGATAGGTCTGTTTCTGTATGCCATTCACCCCCATGCCTTTTATCCCCAGCTTCTTTGTAAAAATCACGGAAGAAGGCTGAGGGTAATCTTAATTGCATCCTTCTAGTCAATGCAGCATTATGTTCTTCTGTTATACAAATTGAGCTGAGAAGAACAATGGTTGCTACCATATCTCTTGAACCAGAACAAAGGAGCCACCATCCACCCCAACATGAGTATGTGTAAGATGGCAGCCTGCGTAATATCCTTATTCCTCAGGTCCAGACGTTGAATAAGGACATCCTACTTGAAAGATGCCACTGTATGGTGCCAGACCAAGGGTCAATAACCTTTACTAGCTAATGTCCCCTTTATTTTGACCTGTTTGGCAGAGCTTTTCATCAGGGTTGTGCTTTAATTCTTTATTAAAATTCATGCCTCTTCTATATGCGTGCCAGCCAATGCAGCCCCCTTTTCTCAGCTTATGATGAAACAGTTTCTCAAAGGCATCACCCATCTAAGGCCACCCTGGAAGGCCCCTGTAACTTCATGCGTCCTCAGTTTTGTATTAGAGAAGCTCACTTTGCCCCTTTGAGGCTACTGCTTCTACAGACATCAAATTCTTATTCTGGGAAATTGCCTTCCTGGTAGCTATTACCTCAGCTAGGAGAATCAGTGTTATGGGCGCTAATGTGTAAAGAAATCTTCTTCAGGTTTCACCCATAGTTTCACTGAGAACTAACCCCACCTTCATGCCTCCCCATGGTGATAACACAGCTCTCCCTGAATCAAACAATGCAACTCTGTCTTTTCCCTAACCTACAGACAGCTGTTTTTTTCTGGGATAAGACAAATTTCAGGACACTTTACCTACTCTCTGACCTCTGCCCCTAACAAACTGGGCAGGACCAGTAAGTATACTGTCTCTGTATGAATCTGTAACTGTATTTCCTTTTGCTACAAGCACCATGGCAAAAAGATACCCAAACCCATTAGAACTTACTCCACAAAGACCACTGCTGCCTGTATCAGGAGGTGTTCCCCAAGATATTCTGGAGGCAGCCACTTGGTCCACACTTTGTCTAAGCAGTGCAACTTGTTTTTTTATCTCGAGCCAGATCTGGGTTTGCTTCTGAAGGTCAGAAACATGATAAGCATAGTACAGTTGTCTGCTTACCTTAAGTATAGATGTTTGTGTCTTTACTGTTGAAGTAGCCTTTCCCTCTTTCATGTCTCTGGGTTGGGGTTTGCTTCCTCTGTCCTTCTTCTTTAGGTGCCCTTCCCATTTATGTTCCCCACTTCTGGTCTCTCTCTATCCTGCTGATGACAATATGAGTGGGCTGTGCTACTGAACTAGGACTAATGATAGTGGGATTACAGTCCTGTGAGGACAAAGAAAGACCTGAGAAAAATGTGCCAGATGATGACCTGTGTACCTTTGATGTCCATACATCAGGGGAGAGTAAATCTCTGGCATTCGGTCAGCCAAGAGCTTCTAAAGCAATAAATCCCATGTAGTTATTACTACAAAAGTAAAGAAACTCTATAACATCTACATTTATGGTAAGTAGACACAACTGTACTTACCTGCTTCATGCAGCATGTCTATTTGTTTTAGTAGCATGGTTAGGATTTTGTTGCGACAGGTTCATAGGTAGGTACTAGGCTATCAGCCCTAGGGCCTATACAAGCCTAGCCATAACAATTCCCTGGCTACTGCTTCCCACAAATATTTGCTTTCTTGGACCCCTGTCTAGCAGGGCTACTGATGTGATCCCCGGAGTGAATTTCCTATCTCCCATCCAATCGTCAGGGTTCCACTTGAAGAGGGCCATTGAGGCGCTCTGCCTGACATGTATGGGCAGCCTATTCCAGAGCATGGGGAGTCTCTGGGTCAGGAACCTATCCCTCCAGCATGTTCTATTCATCGTGATGACAAGGTTACAATCCCTGGAGCGTGTGGCTCACAGGGTTTGGGATTTCTTTAATTGTAGCATGTCCAGCAACTCTGGGTTTGACATGGCCTTCTAGGTTAGGCAGAAATCGCCTCTATAGCTGGGGTTTCTTTAGACGGTCAGCATAAGGCATCTGCTTAAATAAGTTCATAGATTTAAGCCTAGCCAGTTAAACCATGTGAGAATCAAACCCTGCACTTCATGTTTGTAAGGTAAATATCTTAACCATTATCCCAACCTCCCAGGTCACAAGAGTCTATTTTCAGATACAGCCTATTTTGCAAATAACAGTACTAGAAGTGTAGATTCATGTGAATATGCAGTCTTATGCCATAAAAAGAGTGTACAGTTAAACTAGAATTGCAAACAGTTTTGTTAACTTACTGTTTCAGGCTGTTGTGTGCAATTATGTATGGAATCAAAAATATCTGGTCTAACATAATGGGTCATATGGTTGGATTTATTCCCTCCCCCAGTTATTTTTTTTTTAAGTTTACAAGCATAGGGATAATCGTACTTTATTAGCAATGCTCACTGATGTAATGCACCAGCAACATAAGAATGCTTGATGTTCATCATATTAATCACTGCTGTAGTAACCTTCACTATATGGGTTACATCCTGCGAAGGATATAACATTTGGCCAGCTTTTAAAGCTTCAGAGCACTTTCCATATGCCCAAACTGTCAAGCAGTTCAAGCTGAACTGACTAAAAGATAAGTTTGGCTACCAAGCCCTTCAGAGTCACAGAAGCATATGCTCCTCTAAAGCTTTAGGGGATCAACATTTGGCTTGGTGTTCCATTGCTGGATAGATTATATCCGTTTGAGAAAAAAGCTTTCCATTTTCTAAATATTGTTTGTGTTTTATCACTTTCCTCTTCAGGAAAGTTATTTTAAAGCTAGGAGTTTTGTATTTTAACAGACTGTCACAAGACTGTATCATACTTTTAAATGACAGCACTCTTTTTTTTCTGTCAATTTAAAAGATGTGTAAAGTAACTGAAAGCCATTTTTTTCTGTGGAGAACTTACTTTTTGGGGGCTAGGGAAGTGTTTTAAACTACATTCTACTGAGGTTTTCTGTGAAAAGTGGCTTTTAAAGACATCTAGTTTTTACTGGGATAGGCTACTTGTCTTCCCTGGGAAACAGATCTAATTTTCGGCTTGACCAGGAAACAAAGTACTGGCCCCGTGGTTGGTCATCCTTCCAAAAGCAAAAAGAAAATTAAGCAAACAGCCTTTGCTACCATAGCAGGAGCAGTTTGCCTTAGCCATAGGTGAGTGACTCTGCTGTGGCCATTTGTACCTCACACCACTCATGTTTGACCCTGGAGCCTCTGGTGTAGCACCTACACCCACTATGGATAGGGATTAGTCACGTCCTCTGTTACTACTGGGGCGACTATCAGTGGGCAAGGGAGAGCTACTCTTGTTGGTCCTGGAATAGGGAAGGCTGTCCTGTTGTGTCAGAATGCTGTGCCCATCCCTGGGGAAGCTCCTGATGTCATTGTTGACACATTTTACTGTGAAAAAGCAACAGAAAACCAAGCACATCTCTATTCTTCCTCAGATTTTGTTAGAAATGTATTTGTTCTTCTGTGGGGGGGGGGGGTATTAATTCAGGCAATTTATCCTTTGAAATTAGTTTCTGGTGAAAGAAAGAGTGATGCCTCTTTCCCTGAAGAGATTCAAGATTCTGAATCTGAACAGGAAGATGAAGGGACAGATAAATACAGGATTTTCTTCTCAGATTTCTGACTCAGACTCAGGAGAGAGCTCAGTTTCTAACTCTTCCTGTGGGGGTTTCTCTCTCTGACACTATTGATAGTATGTGCCAGTGCTTTCAGTGGGGAAACACTGAGGTTTCTCAGCCTCTCAGAAATCCTGAGGTGCTTCAGAAGGAACTTCCAGGACCTGCACCCATTCCCCTCTTATTCTGTCTGCTTTAGAGAATGTATGTGTCTTAACTGCCTGCAATTTTCATAATAGTCAGCCAGCTACCCTAAAAAGGCAGATAGGATGTATAAATTCCTCAGTCTTAGTTTTTTTTTTTACTTTTCCCAAACCTGATCCAGCAGCTTCAGCTTTAGTCGATTCAACTGCCACTTAGTTCATTCCAATCCTACTCTTTCTGATAATGATGGGAAAATTATTGATCAGTATGAGTAAAAAGTGTATACTTCTGCAACTTTGAGTTTCAGAATTTTGTGTTCTAATTGTGAAACTATGAGAAATACTTTATCTGCAGTTTCTTCTTGTGAAGAATATGCTTTAAATAATTTAGGGTCTCCTATTGCAGAGGTCATTGTTTAGTGTGTATGACTCTGTTGATACTTCTTCCAGGACTTTGGCCACTGGTACTGTTTGAGAAGGTTTGCATAGTTACATTCTCAGAACCTCCAAGCTGATGTTAAAAGTTAGATTTTAAATTCTTCTTTGGAGAAAGATTTAATTTTTGGCCCCTGTCCTGCAGAAGTGATCAAAAAGTATGACGGAATGGGTAAGCTAATCCAGGAATCTCTAAGATTTTTCAGCCCTCCTGTTCCATATTTTCTAAGGGATTTTCTAACTCATTCAGTCTTGGCAAAAAGTAAAATACAGAATGTTAAGAAGAAATGGAACGGGCTTTCCAAAAAGAAGCCTTGAACCTCCCCAAAACCAAGGACAGTCCAAGTCTGAATGAGTGTTCAAAAGACCTTGTGACTTCCTCCCACCCTAGCCCTTTGTTTCTTCCAGGAATTCTGAATCTCCATTTTTCTCATCCACAATAGATAGTTTCAGACAAATGGATTCTGAAGGTCATTAATCAGAATTACAGATGGCAGTGGGAGGAACTTACTACTTTCCAGTGAGTCGTTCCTCATCCTCCAGATCACACTTTGTTTCCACCAATTCTTCATCTCATGCTGTCCCAAGGAGTGATTGAACCAGTTCCTCCTTCCCAAGTGGGGAAGGGTTTTTATTCAAGAGTATTCTCAGTGCCAAAGAAAAAACATGCTTTCTTTTCCAAACCTGTTTGTGATAGTGCCCAAATTAAAAAATGATAGCCCTTCACAAGCTGTTAAGTCTTCTTCACCTTTCAAGTTTCCTGGTAACATTACATTTAAATGATACTTGTCATCACATCCCTATTCATCCCGACTTCAGATATTTTGTAAGGTTTTGTGTGTCTGGGTCACATTATCAAGCCTTACCTTTTGGACTATCCACTGCACCATGAGTGTTCACAAGGTGTCTGGCTCCAGTTATAGCTCATTGCAGGCTTGAGGGTGACCCATTTCTCCATGTTTAAAGACTTGATTAACTTTGCAGAGTCTTTTTCAAAGTGTCAGGAATCTCTCAAGTGAAAGATCTCTTACACAAGCTTGGATTCCAAGAGAACATTCAGTTGTGTTCCTGGGATGTCAACTAGACAACTCACTTCAAAGAATTTTCCTTCCACATGCAAAAAACATATATTTATATCTACATCTGTTTCTAAGGTTTTTCACTCAAATGTCAGTCACCATGAGGAAATGCCTCAAAGGTTTTGGGTCTCATGGCTATTGTGAGTTTCATAATACTCCTGACAAGACTACACATGAGAAAGGTACACTGGTATCTGAAGTCTAGCTGGTCCTCGTACCAACACATTTTCTCTTTTCAAAGCCTGAGCTGGGCTTTATCAGAAGAGAAATCATTTTGTGGAGAGAACAGATATCCTTTAATCTAGGTCTTCCCTTCTCTTTCCCTGTTCCAAAGCAGTCAGTCACCACAGGTACCTCAGACTTTGCTTTGGGAGCAGTTTTAGGAAGGATACAAGTGCAGGGTGTGTGTGATGCCAAGAACAGGCTCAAGCACACAAATATCAAATAAATGATTGCCATAATCAAGGCATTCAACTTTCTGAATCATCTTTGATCCCTGGGACTGCTTCAAGTTGTTAGACAGTACTACAGTCATGTGGGACATCAACAAGCAGGGACTAAAACAGGTTGTACCTCCTTTGCAGACTAGCCATGTTAGTTTGGGCTATAGCTTCACAGTGCAATATCATTCTACAGACATCCTATATTCTGTCAGAGCAAAATCCTGTGCAGACAAGCTGAGCAGGACAAGGACAGACCCTCATGAATGCAAGCAAGATTAGAGGGTCTTCCAAAATTTGATCTGTCTGTATGGAGTTCCTCAAGAGGACCTATTTGCTTCCTATCTCAGCAATCAGCAGTAATATTCTGACCCCATGTAAGAATGCCTGGAAAACAGATGCCTTTTCCTTTCCTTGGTCAGGAATGTTCCTGTATGCTTCTGTACCCTTCCTACTAACTTCCAGGGTTTTTCCTAAAGATTCAGTAGGAATCCCTGAAGATCATTGTGGTGACTCCCTTCTGCCCCAGGTAACGATGCTTTTTCCTACTTTCAGAAATAGCCGGGGCAATTACCACAAGCTTCCTCACACAATGGATATACTCACACAAGATCTGGGGTATTTGATACACCCCAACCCCCATCAACTTCAGCTGACTGCCTGGATGATATCTTAATTCCCTTTAGGATCTTGTTTACTGAAGGTGTGGTGCAGGTACTAATGGAGGTAAGAAAGGCTGTTACTAGTAAATCATATATTAGCAAATGGAAAAGTTTTTCTTGTTGGTGCTAACAATATAATCGGCACCCATTCGGGCAAGTTGTTCTCTGGTTTCACAATATTTGTGTGAGTTACTTTCCTATAACCTTTCTTACCCCTTCATAAAGGTTCATTTAGCAGGCATTTCAGCATTACTGTCTATGGATCCTCCTGTTTTAATACATTCTCATGTCAAAATGTTTTTGAAATGGATTTTGCATAAGAGTCCTCCAATAAAACAAGAGGGCCTCTCCATGAGACCTTAATTTTCTGTTAGAGAAACTAATACTTGCACCATTTGAACCAGCTCATCTGGCTGACTTGAAGTTGTTAACATGGAAAACGGTTTTACTTTTGCAAAAAGAGTATCTGAGTTGCAAGCTCTTATGGTGAGTCAACCCCACTGTGATGTCCCTGCTCTGGGTCACCAATCAAGGAGCCTCAATCCTCACCACTGACACTGGTGAAGGATCTTCACTTGGAACAAAAATAGATGCACACAGTATTTTCAGATGCAGCTCTCTGCACCAAGCACAATTTCCCTTAAGAACACAGGGGGAGCACCCTCAGTCATGTAGCTAGGTTTCCCTCTCTCTATCCACCCCCAGACAAGACTCCCCACTGACACATGTAGAGTTGAGTCCTCTCCCAAGTCTTCCACCACCACCATGTCTGTCAAACCAGTGCTCTGTGTCCCTGCTCCAAGTAGCTGACACACACACTGAGATTTAATTTTCACACACACACACACACACACACACACCTGGGAAAGGCTGGCACAGATTTACCAGCTCTGCCCCCTCTGCCCAGACTGTAAGGTAGATACTGCCACTAGAACACTCCAAAGCCAGCTACTCTAAGGCTCTTACAAGAGTACCCAATTATACTCAGTAAAATTAATATTAATACAAATGGTAGTGCTTGACCAGGGCAACAAGGCTTTCAGAAGCGGCCACAGTGTCACAAAATAAATATAAGTACTCTCAAAGGTTAAAGTATTCTCTAAAAGACCAGACACAAAGAAAAGTTTGAATATATTTAATAATTAATAAAAAAACATGAAAATACTAAATATCTATTTACAATAAACACCAGAGTTTCAGTCGCAGGAAATATTAAAAATAACACAGATGGAAAGGTTCACATGGATACAAGAAAACAATACTTAACTTATCTCACTATATTTTCCTGACTGATTAAAGAATTACTGTTCTCTAGTTCACTTACTAGAGCAAGACAAGATGAAGTTGGATGACTGGTCTTCTTTTGCCAGGTTTGAAAAACAATAAGCCGGAACACTGTAAAAAGAAACAGCCGGTGGACGCCACTAAAAATCCAAGAGGTTTATTAGTGCAGTTAAGTGCTTTTGGCCAAACAACAATGGCCGCCTTCAGAACAAACAAAAAAACACATAATCCATTATTAAATATCCCACCCCAATGTAATACAACCAATCAAAAGGCTGCTTCAATAAAAGTATGATTAACATGAATAAACTTTTTTTTCTAAAAACATTTAGAAAAAACAATACTTATTAAAAATCAAAAACATATATTCATTTACAGTTGTCACAAACTTTTCTATGCAAAACAGCTTTATAATTAAACCCCACTGTTTAACCCTGGTGCATTATAAGAGACTGATGCTCAATTATTTTAAACCTCTGGAAACTGAACTAAGGGATAGAACTGATCTATTATATAAACAACTATCGGAACGTTTCACTTCTAGCCTTTGTGTAGACAAGGTTAAATATATGTTTACACAAGTTAATATGTTCAGTGAAAGACTAAAAGCTACCAAACAGAAGAAACTGTTACGTGATTATAATGACTTTCAAAGGGGCCAGGTATTTATATGGCCTAGGAACCATGCCGCTCAACCAGCTACTACTGGGGCTAGAACGGACAACATTGCTATGCCTTCTCTGCCTAACACAACAGCCAATATTGTGCCACCTCCATCCCAACCTTCCACATCCATACCTCGGGCAGAGGCAATACCATTGGGATCATCAGGCAATGTCTCTACAGCTACAGGATATGCAGACACGCCCCCTCCGAACCAAGAAGCATTTTTCAACTTGGTTTCTCCTCAGTCTACAGGAGCGATTTCCAAAAACACACACATAGCTCCTTCTTCTTCTGGGGGTTTTTTACCTTATTTGAAAAAACAAGCCACTCACTTGAACAGAGGGAGGTCTCACAGCAGAGACTCCCGCAAAAGGAAATACTCGTCAGAACGATTTCCGCAGAACAGAAGGAGAAGAAACTGACTCCTGATCTTTTGTTTAATCATTCTGGTGTCGTCTTGGACCCATCTAGTATTAAGGTCTTAAATAAAGGCCTTAATTTTATTCCAGCAACTAGTGCCAAGTTAACGGACACATTAATTGACTTAAGATTATTCTGTAGAAATTTAAGTTTAAAGTTGTTATTCAAGACTGATCATGTTAATGATAAGGACATTGCATGTTATAGAACTAAGAGCACATTTATACCTAACATGCCTATACAAGTTGAGTACTTCCTGAGAGTTTGTGAAAGTCAATACTACTTGATGTTCAGTGAAGTAATTAAGAAAGGAAGATATTACAATCTTAGTCTCTCAGAAGTAAGTAGTTTGAATGTACTCAAACAAGATTCAAGGATAGTAGTGAAACCTGCTGATAAGGGGGGGGGGGTTGTTGTTTTAGACCGACATGAATATGAGACAGGCATGCTCAATATGTTGGCAGAAACAGATACCTATACACCTATAACATCTAAAGAAGTGTCACATATAGTGAGTATGGTTAAGGACACCCTATATGACTTGGTAATATGCCGTCAAGTTAGCCAAGAGATTTATAACTTTTTATATATAGAGTATCCTACCATACCTATCATCAAAGGCATACCGAAAGTCCATAAGGGGGTGGCTCCAGTTCCTTATAGGCCCATTGTATCTGGAGGTAATTGGATAACAGCTAATGTTTCCAAATTTGTGGAGGACTTATTAAGACCAGTAGTAGACCAATTTCCCACCATATTGAAAGATACTTATGACCTTCTAGACAACATCAAAGATGTACAGTTAGATGACAATAAACAGAATATGTTTATTACTCTGGATGTTAGAAATCTGTTTACATCAATACCCAATGCAGAAGGCATGGAATATATTAGACAACTTCTGAGTAAAGAAACAACATTTAGTAATGACAGAATTATCCTGGTATGTCAATTGCTAGAACTTACTCTGTGCAATAACGTATTCATGTTTGGCGACAGGTATTATTTGCAGAAGTGGGGGGTAGCCATGGGCACCCCCTGTGCAAATACCTACGCCAATTTGGTCGTTTTATGGTGGGAAAAGTTATTTCTTTTCAGACATGAGAGATTCAAACATGTTAAGTTTTACAGACGTTTCGTAGACGATATTATAATTGTATGGGAAGGAACCATGGAATTGTTTGAATCTTTCCTGGATTATTTGGAGACCACCAGTAGTTTTTTAAGATTTACTAAGGAAATTTCCTCCACTCATATCAATTTTCTTGATGTTACACTCAGTTTCACCTCTGGAGGTGTCATTTCTTCTTCCCTATATAGGAAACCGACCTGGCGTAATGCTTTGCTAACCTTTGATAGCATGCACCCCAGGCATGTATTCCAAGGTATAGTTAAAAGCCAGTTCCTTAGGATATTAAAACTTTGTAGCATAGATGAAGACCTTGCTAAAGAAGCCCTCTCCTTAGAGAGATTATTTATAGATAGAGGTTATGACCCCATGCTGGTCAGCAAAATTAAAAGTGAAACGCTAGGGCCCAGATTACCTGAAGAGTGTCCTTCATTAAAATCACACGGTAAGATTTCACAATATCAATGTAGAACGAAATCTCTGACTAATAGCCATGTCAGATATATTACTACTTATACTAGTGATATAAAAAGGGTACAACAGGTCATCTATGACAATTGGCATTTATTAACTATAGATGTCCATACAAGAGATGTTATAGGGAGATACCCTTCTTTTCTATATAGAAACAGTAAAAGCTTAAAAAGGATTTTATGTGGTGATATATACATCACACCACCTATAGAAGGAATTACTTCACATAATTTAGTTTCACATAGACAGGGTACGTTTCCCTGTCATAGTTGTAACAGATGTAGTTACATAACAAAAGAGCAATCATTTAAGCATCCAACTATGGATTATGTTTTTGTTCCACACTTTTATGCTAATTGCAATACCCACAACTTAGTATACCTTGCCACGTGCAATGGGTGCCAGGCATTCTACGTAGGACTTACTAAAAGAAAACTTCATGAGCGTATATATAACCATTTATATGACATCAAGAAGAAGGTTGAGACGAATGCCTTAGCAAAGCATGTAATAGAATATCCGTCACACTCTTTTAGTTTTAGGGTGCTACAAGTGGTTAATGACCATGGTAGGGATAGTAATAAGGAGAATAACTTGGCCATGAGTGAACTAAACTGGATCCTAAAGTTAGGAGCGCATTTATCACCAGGGATCAACAATACCGTATCTATAAAGCCAATTTTATTATCTAGGTAAATAATATCAGTTTTTTACACATATTAGAATCTATATGGCATTCTTATACATGGCTTTTTAAGATAAAGTTTTTTCATTTTTATCTTTCACTGCTCATATAATTATTTTAGCATTTATCACATTGGCCAGATAACTCAGAACATAGTTGTTTATATATTTCTATGCACAATGTTTATACATTATTATATTATTATATGCATTCTGAGTGCCTTAGATGATATGCTTAAGCGGCCCTACATATGGATAAGACATGCAAACAATAGTGCAGATATATTTTTTGGTAAGTAACACATGTAGCCTTTTGCCATTATTTAATACAGCGAACAAAAATAAGTCGCCTAAGCTGGGATACAATAATAAAAATAAGAATAAAAATATAATAAATTTGTATACTATATGCTGTCTTTTTTAAGACTTATATACATTCAAGCAGAAATCAATATTAATATTTGAGCTGATGCATCTGTTTTGATCGGCGGCATGTTCTTTCTAGTTCTATGCCTTTTGGTATATACTTGTTTGTATTTTGCTTTTAACGTTGTGAATTGAGAATGGGCGGCCTTTAATGGGAGTGGATTGCTTGTTGTATTGGAGTTTTATTCAGGCAGTCCTTGTTGTTATTTGGCTGTCGATGGGAGCTTTCTGTTTGGCTCATCAGGTTATAATGATGGGGCTGAAATATCCTGGGCAGCGCTATGTATCGAAGCATGACGATATTAATGCAGCAGGGGCACTTTGAGAGGGTGCTAAGATATAGAGATTTGCAATATCAATATGGCTTTTTCCCACTTTGGCTTAGCGGAGTCACTGTATTTTATAGCAGACACATTAGCCATGTACGCTCTGAAAGTTGCAACCTAGATTTGATAGATGTTTGCTTGATACTTCTGACCTCATTTTTTGCTGTTCTAGTAAAGAACATATAGGTTTATGTAATTGTTATTTTATGTTTTTAATTAGCAGCGTTGACTATATTTAATCAATGATAGTGAGATTCTTGTCACGGAAGGGGTGAGCAGAACACTAACCTTCTAAAAAATTTTTTGTAGCGTTTTTTGTAATACGCTTAATGGTCTAGCATAGGTTGTCAATATTTAATATTGTGACATAAATGTGTGGTTAGTAAAATATTAACATTGCTTAACGCTGTTTTTATCACAGACTGATTTTTATAAAAGTATGTGAAACTTACCTGTGAGGCTTTGTTTGCCTCGGTGATGAAGTGCTTGAGATGTAATTAATGCGCTTAGGGAGCGCCCCGCACTAGAAGACAGGTTTTATAGAGTAATTAATTTAGTAAATTTCCCGCGCTTTAGCGGATATAAACCAGTGTACAAGCATAGATTAATTGATATCTGATGAAGCGTGGACTTCCCACGCGAAAGCGCTCATTCTTACATTTTATGTTTTAAATAAAGAACGTGTTTTGGACTATATAACGGATTGCTGACCATTTCTTCAGTTGGATCGTTTGTGATTTGCATAGAACAACTTTATACGCATCCATTGTGGTTGGTTCCTCACTTTTGTACTTTCAACCTTTCTTACCCCTTCATAAAGGTTCATTTAGCAGGCATTTCAGCATTACTGTCTATGGATCCTCCTGTTTTAATACATTCTCATGTCAAAATGTTTTTGAAATGGATTTTGCATAAGAGTCCTCCAATAAAACAAGAGGGCCTCTCCATGAGACCTTAATTTTCTGTTAGAGAAACTAATACTTGCACCATTTGAACCAGCTCATCTGGCTGACTTGAAGTTGTTAACATGGAAAACTGTTTTACTTTTGCAAAAAGAGTATCTGAGTTGCAAGCTCTTATGGTGAGTCAACCCCACTGTGATGTCCCTGCTCTGGGCCACCAATCAAGGAGCCTCAATCCTCACCACTGACACTGGTGAAGGATCTTCACTTGGAACAAAAATAGATGCACACAGTATTTTCAGATGCAGCTCTCTGCACCAAGCACAATTTCCCTTAAGAACACAGGGGGAGCACCCTCAGTCATGTAGCTAGGTTTCCCTCTCTCTATCCACCCCCAGATAAGACTCCCCACTGACACATGTAGAGTTGAGTCCTCTCCCAAGTCTTCCACCACCATGTCTGTCAAACCAGTGCTCTGTGTCCCTGCTCCAAGTAGCTGACACACACACTGAGATTTAATTTTCACACACACACACACACACACACACACACACACACACACACACACACACACACACACACACACACACACACACACCTGGGAAAGGCTGGCACAGATTTACCAGCTCTGCCCCCTCTGCCCAGACTGTAAGGTAGATACTGCCACTAGAACACTCCAAAGCCAGCTACTCTAAGGCTCTTACAAGAGTACCCAATTATACTCAGTAAAATTAATATTAATACAAATGGTAGTGCTTGACCAGGGCAACAAGGCTTTCAGAAGCGGCCACAGTGTCACAAAATAAATATAAGTACTCTCAAAGGTTAAAGTATTCTCTAAAAGACCAGACACAAAGAAAAGTTTAAATATATTTAATAATTAATAAAAAAACATGAAAATACTAAATATCTATTTACAATAAACACCAGAGTTTCAGTCGCAGGAAATATTAAAAATAACACAGATGGAAAGGTTCACATGGATACAAGAAAACAATACTTAACTTATCTCACTATATTTTCCTGACTGATTAAAGAATTACTGTTCTCTAGTTCACTTACTAGAGCAAGACAAGATGAAGTTGGATGACTGGTCTTCTTTTGCCAGGTTTGAAAAACAATAAGCCGGAACACTGTAAAAAGAAACAGCCGGTGGACGCCACTAAAAATCCAAGAGGTTTATTAGTGCAGTTAAGTGCTTTTGGCCAAACAACAATGGCCGCCTTCAGAACAAACAAAAAAACACATAATCCATTATTACATATCCCACCCCAATGTAATACAACCAATCAAAAGGCTGCTTCAATAAAAGTATGATTAACATGAATAAACTTTTTTTTCTAAAAACATTTAGAAAAAACAATACTTATTAAAAATCAAAAACATATATTCATTTACAGTTGTCACAAACTTTTCTATGCAAAACAGCTTTATAATTAAACCCCACTGTTTAACCCTGGTGCATTATAATCATTGAGTAAAATCTGCCACTTCAGTTCCCTATAATCTAACACCCTTTCTTTGTCCCCATTAAAATCCTTAGGGATGTTGTCAATAAAAGTAAAATGAAAATTCCTACACTTTTTTTTTTTTTTTTTTTTTTTTACAATGTTTCTGCTTATAGTTTTCCTTGTTGCACTGGATTTAGAGCATTGTTTATAGTTTTAGTTTCCAGGTTTCAAAAACAGTCTGCTCTCAGACTTCTGTCTCATCTAGTTTTAAAACATAATTTCAGTGCTGGATTACAGAATGACATCACATACATCTGGTCACCTGACTTATGGTTCCCACACTATCCCCTTTACTGCAAACTGAGCTAGAATCTAGCACATATGTGTCATAACACACAGAGCTTTGCTAAAATGTGTTACAGCATCTGGAAACTAAAAAACCATTTCAAAACTTCCACCCTTCCAAGGTTGCAATTAATTCACCCCAATGGACAATGCAGTAGGATTCCTAGTCCTGGTTTTCACAGACATTCTGTCTCTCGCTGCAGTCAGAACTGTAAGATACAGTCTTTATGGCCTAAACCTGGTAATTTAATTTCAGACTACTTTTCAAAGTTAGCTGGACTGAGATTAACCTCTTCTCTTCTAGTATCCTCTGTTACAATATGTTCATGTCAACAGTTACAATACAGACTGAAATGCAAGTGTATTTCTTTTCTGGCTTTTTTTAACACAAGCAGCTTTACAAATCAGTTCAATATACAAATGACATATAATTCTTTACAAAACGCCATCTAACTAGGCTGGCATATGTTACACATCTATTGCCTTACTTTTACTGGTATAGCTGACAGTACCTCACATCATCACACCCGCTATCTCATTTTCCAAAGAGACAGAAATTCTTTGAGAACTAATCCTTCTTTTATGCCAGAAGGGTTATGTGTATCTACTTTAAGACAAACTATATATCCCCCTGTTTTCCTTCTTGAACTTAAAAATGAGGGAGAAAGGATACTCTATACCACAAGGATGTCCACCACAGACAACTCAGATAATATCTTGACAGAACTAAATCTTTCAGATCTTCGGACCAATTGTTCATTTCTTGTGAAGGTAAGAAGAAGTGATAACCTGCATCAAAACGGATGACTTCCAAATGGTTGTCTGAGGTTGCTACCCTTTTTATATTCATCACAGCAAAACTGTTCCAAGCTGGTCAAAGCCCAATCTGCTAGGGCCTTGGCTTCATCTGTTGCTTTTTGGAAAGGGTTGGATTATAAAAGTGTTCAGTATTAACTTTGGTCCTCTATAAATGCAGTTACAAGGCATTACAAGTTTATTTCTTCTCTAGGTTTAAATCCGGCTTTGCTAAGACCATTCTACAGTGGATCCTGGACCCGTCCCCCTCCACCCCCTAAATGTAGTAAGCTAGGGTGATCTAAGGCTTCTACAGCAGTGATCGATATGATGACCATGGTAGAGTTGTGTGAGTAAACTGCCACAACAATAGATGCTCGAAGCTTCAGTATTCAATTCATCCTCCTTGTTTTTTTTTTTTGTTGTGTTTATGTCAGGGTGTGAATATTTGTTATTTTGTTCCTAATATTGTCCTTTCAGAGCTCAGCCTCCCTCTCTCTGTTGCCATGAAAAGTCTGAAGGGGGTTTTGTGGTGGCTGGTGACTTCAAATCAAAGGGGGGCTGCAGGAGACAGCTGAATGCATGGGGTCAATGGGGAGGGGTGCAGCCAACGAGAAAGTGGAGGAGCTATGCTCAAAACCACAAAAACTAACTTTAATTAAATACGCTGCCCTGGGAGCCAAACTGTCATTATGAGAGTCCAATCAAGACAAAATGAAATGTAGAAGAAAAAAATATTTCAATGCATTGGCTGCATAACAGCTTACTTAATATTTAGATGGAAACAAAAAGGTTGTGAGGCATGAAAAAATAAATTACTTTTTAAATACATTACTGGAATGCCAGTCAAAATCAAGTATAAGAAAAACAAGCAGCACTCAACTCAAACCACTTCTCCTTGCACTGCAGTTCTAATTATAATTTATATTCAGCTTTATTAAAATACCACGCAACATGCTGAAAGTAGCAATCTCTGTGATACCCCCACTTGTAAAAATGTTTCTTATCCAAAAATGACCTGCTGCCTGACAACTATCTCCTTGTTTCACGGGGAAAACATGATCAAAGTAAAAAATGAAAAGCAAACAAGAAACAAGCTCAAGATACATTGCTTAAAGGATTACTGCACAGGTTCTGGACCATGCATGATAGATTGGCATTCTGGTTAGTTTACAGGTAAAGCCTGCAAAGATGACTGCAAGTCTCCATCAAATATAATGAGCTTCTTAAAATAATGTAATCCTGTCCTTTATTACAAATACTGTAATATGCATTTCAATACCCAAAGCTTATACATTATGTAGTTATGTAAGTATTCTCTGCATGGCAACAACAGAAAGGCTTTCAATGTTGGCAGTTCTTTAACAGTATATGTATTAAAGCTTACTTGCATCTTACAATCTCAGACGAGCTTACCTGGTGGTCATTAAAGCATTGCTGCTTAAACACAGAGCAACAGGCACTTTCTGAATAATAATAAGCTTAAATCAACAGTATAAAAATATGACAGAAACCAGGGCATTCTGCAAAATCAAGGACGGATGAAAAGGCACTGTAGTATTTATGTCTACCTTAGATGGGGGGATACTCTGCACATTTACACTGCATAACTGCTCCTTGCCTTGCTTGGACACATCCAGAGTCACTACATGGGGCAGTGGGGTACAACAAGTATGTCACAATTTTAAATGTCTGTGGCTGACTGTGATGGCCCTGACACATTTGTCATACCTCTCAACCTCAGAGCAAGAAATCTGGACAAAGCCATACATAGAAGTGGGACAAAGGCCCAAAAATAAGGACAATTTTTAAATATTGCTCTTATAAACTTAGAAAGATAATAGAATAGTAGGTCTTGCATTAGTATGAATTTTCTGAAGGGTATAAAATCTGAAACTCAAATGTCTGTCATTATTTTCTAACTTCAGTCTTTAATTTCTTCCAAAATTGCCATTTTGCAGAGGGATTATTAGGGGAAGAGCAACATTTTCAGCCAAAATCAGGGACAGTCGAGAGGTTTGGATATGCCTAATTCTATAAAGCAATTTATTTGCATGTACCTCTCAACCTGTTAATGCAGGAAATGTAGACAAGGCCGAATATATTGGGGGGGCATATAAACAGTACTAAAAATTGCTCTTGTATAAATTGTGACAATTGATGGAATAACAGGTCTTGCTCTAGCATGCATTTTTCTGAAGGTTATGAAGTCTGAAACTCAGTATCTGTCATTACTTAGTGACTTAATTCCTAAATGATTTGCCAGAAAACCACACATTTTATGAGGAACAAACCAAAAATAAGAAGCAAAAATCTATTAATTCTGTGAAAATCTAGACAGTTGAGATGTATAGTTCAGCTGGGGCTGTCCTTGAGTTTGCCGCCCTTCCCCCTCACAAAATCATGATCGAATGGAGCCTCCCCCCTGCAGCCATTCCAATGAACCATTACTTGGCTGTTTCACCCCATTTGCCATAAACACTAATGTGCATACTGCTTTACTTCTACAATGATTTGGACTTCATTTGAAAGTTTTATTTTGCATTTTACAGCACAAACTGGAAGACATCTGCTAAACAAAGCAATGCAGTCTCACAATGAAAACAGACTTAGCATCTCTGCCCTTGAAACTCACATTCATTGAAACAGCATTGAAACCCACATTCAAAGAAAATACATTTGGCTAGTGGTAGATAAAGATTAACTTTGTGCTATTTTCAAATGATTACATGTGTTATGTGATGCACCTTCCTGACTGCATTAAATTATATTCCTTGTATAATACAAGTACAGTTGTTAGAGGGTGTTTTAAATTTATTGTTTTGAACATTTTTCATGTAAACAATGAAACAAAATGCATGCACCAGTAATGACAAAACTGCCCAAATGAGAACATTTCCATCATAAAAGTCTACTCAAACTTCTGCAATCCACCAGTATCCGTAAATATGTGCAATCTCTGCAGAAGTAAAAGTCATCTAAATAATTCCACATTAAAAATATCTGTAACTAATGAAGAGATTGCTGCTAGCCAACAACTTTATATTTCATTGTTTCATCTACAAATAAAGTGTCTGTTGCTCTTAAGGAATAAATTGCCTATATTACATTAAAAAAATGATAAGCTAGTAATATTGCAATAGGAAATGGATGGCAAATAACGGATGGGTTCATAGTTACTAGGTATCTTTGCCAAAGACATTCTCAAGAGGGTAGCAACCACTCCATTTACAACACAGTACAATATCAGCAATGCATCTACATACTGTGGGAGTAGAACCCACAGCCGTCTGCATCAGAAGCAAGTACACTACCTGTTGTGCTATTAACAATGCAAGCAGTCTCAGCATAAGCAGCACTAAACTTCTCTTCCCCTGCAGCTGTCAACTCCTTGTAAAATCTACTTGACACTCAGCTGCATCTCTTAATTTTGCAGCACAAGAAATCTGGAAAAAGCCAAAATGTATTTGGGAGGGACAAAAGCCCAAAAACAGTGACACATTTTAAATATTGTTTGTATAATCTTGGAAATTTGCTAGAATAAAATTCTGTTACCACCATGCATTTCACTCCCAAGGCTTGATCCCAGGACCCTGTGCAAAACAGTCAGAGCAACATACTACTATGCCAAATCAGCTGTTTTGTAAAAGAGAGGAAGACTGAAACTTAAATGGCTACCATTTAGTGAATTCAGTTCTCACCATAGCTGTCAACCTCTTAGCACAAAAAACCTGGACAAAGCCAGTAATGGGGGAATACAGCCCTCATATTCAGTTCTCACCATAGCTCTCAACCTTAGCACAAAAAACGTGAACAAGGCGAATAATGGGGGAATACAGTCCAAAAATTGGGACACATTTCAAATATTCATCTTATAAACTTAGAAAATTGCTAGAATAAAAGGTTTTGTGTTACTATGTACTTTCTGAAGAATATGAAATTTGAAATTCAAATGCCTGTCAATTTTATTTATTTAACATTTAACTAGAGAAGTCTGACTTGGAACAAAAGCCAATTTCAGCAGAGGCCCAGGAAGAAATACTGCAGACACATGTCTTTGTAATGTGGAAGGACACTAGAGCAAACCCACACAAACACAGGGAGGATGTGCAGACTTCACACAGAAGGTACCCCAGCCAAGAATCAAACCAGAGAATCTCTAGCTGTGAGGCAACAATGCTACCACTGCACCATCAACTATTTAAGGAATTAAAAACAAAGAAACCACAGATTTTATGAGGAACAGAACAAAATATGAGGCAAAAGGTTTCACAAATGGTGGTGGGTAGGGAATTCAGGCTCTTGTTACCTGCACCCAAGGTACAGGGTTCAAGCCTGAGGTATTCTCTAACCACCACCACCAGCAGGTATCCTGAGTTCTCTCTAGCCACTGGTGTCAACCAACTGGGGCATTTTACACACAGACGCACATGCACGCACACACACACACTTCTTCCTGAGTCTCCACAGCTTTCTCCTGCAATCAGTAAACCCACAGCACAACTTCAGTAATCCTGTGTTTGTGCCAGAATGCACACTTCGGTTTCTCTGCTCTTTCCTGGGAATATTCCAAGACTGCTGACTCTGCAGTCTGATCCCCTTCCAGTCTATGCGGTTAGTACCACATAGACTTCTGGGGAATCAGCAGTCTGTGTCCTTCTTCCTGAATCTGGACTGGTAAGGCAGCAGTCCAGATTCACTTTGTATGGAGGATTTGTAGGACTGTACCATTGTGGTTCACAGCTGGGGGGGGGGGGGCTGCAGTCTGATATCATGAGCTGCCACTGGTTTTCACCCAAACCTTTTTTTAGTCTGCTCTTCTCGAGATTATTGATGGTTTGGTCATGTGGAAGGTGCCCTGAAGCTTTGAAAACTGTCCAGCTGTCATACTCTTGGCATTATGTAACCCTTGTAGCTAAGGTTGCTGCAACAGTGATCATTTGAGCATCTACTGTTATGGTAAGTTTATTAGCATAACTGCACTTCACATTCCAATGGCCACAGGCATCAGATTTCTCAGATTCTCTGTATCTGGCTAGCATCAGTTCTCCACATTACCCTTTGGAATATGTACACCTCCAAGAGTGTTTTCAAATTGTCTAGCTCCAGTGGTAGCTCATTGCAGACTGCAGGACATTCACTTAGTTCCTTATTTAGAAGACTTGCTTATCTTTGCTGACCTTCCCATGTATCTGTAGTCCTTAACATGGGTTTCTTTTCTTCTCTTCTTAGCAGTCTAAGATTCCAGACAAATGTACAAAAATATTCCTTGACTCCCCCAAACAGGATTGCCTTTATGCGCTGTTTTTGAGACACCCCATTTGGGCAAGTTGTTCTCTGCTTTTACAATATTTATGTGAATTACTTTCCTGTAGCCTTTCTTATTCCATCAAGTTTCATTTATTGGCCCTTTCAGTGTCAGTGCATTCTCATGTCAAAAGGGTTTTGCATAAGAAGCATCCTTACCCAGGAGAAGGTGGATTTTTATTTGGACACTTTCCTGTGCTTCTCCAGTCAGTCTTGTACTTCTGCAAGAGAATATCTCAGGATTCTAGGGTTCATGCCTTTTATGACTCTTCTTGACAGATTACACAAGAATTCAGTGGTTTGTTAAAAAAAGTATATGGACTCTACATCTTCATCCTCTGGAATTTCAGATTCCAGTTTTTGGCTTCTTTGTCAAAAAGAAATTGCTGGTGGAGACAGAAAATCACTCTAAATTCAAGTCTCACCTTCTTTCCTCAGATACAAAGTCAGTCTATTACAAACTAATATCTCAGATGTTATTATGGGGTAGTTTCTAAGAGGTAAACATGCAAAGCCTGTTAAACACCTCAGACAGATCAAAGAACACAAATGTCAAAGTAATGTTAGCTGTGATCTATACCTTAAGATCTCATCATCTTTTGTCCTCTGGATGTCTTCAGTTGATTACAGACAGTATGACTGTGATGTGAGGGTGGCACAGTGAATAGCATTGTTGCCTCACAGCAAGAGGTTCCTCTGTTTGATTCTTGGCTGGGGTGCCTTCTGTGTGGAGTCTGCATGTTGTCCCTGTGTTTGCATGGCTTTCTTTTGGGTGCTCCAGTTTCCTCCCACTTTACAAAGACCTGAAGTGGATTGGACACACTAAATTGGTCATAGGTGTGTGTGTGTGTGTGTGTGTGTGTGTGTGTGGTGTGGAAGCACCATCACAGCATGGCTAGTGACCCGGTGGTGTGAACCTTGGCTCTAGTTGATTTTCACTGTTGAAGTGACACCCCGACCCCATGTGGAAAAAATTGGAAAAAGGGGTTATGGATCGATCACTGAGATATGGTCCATAAACCAGGAGGCAGGGGTGGCAGATTGTACCTTCTGTGCAGGCTGACTATGATTATTTGGGGAGGTTGCTCTGTAGCACACACTAACTCTCCAAACATTTTGCATTCCATCAGACAAAATATAGTAGCAGATAAGCTGAGGATGACTAGGACAGACCCTCACCAATGGAATGTGAATGAGGCAGTCTTCCATGAGCTGATCTATCTAACAGACAACTGAATAAAGTCTGCTCCAGGAATCCTTATAAGCAAGCCTTAAGCTTTTGCATTTTCATTCCTGTGGGCAGGAATGGTCCTTTATGCATTTCCACTAATATCCATGGCAGTTCTGAAGATTCAGTAGGACTCTCCAAAAGTCATTGTGGTGACTCACTTTTGGACCAGGCAACAGTGGATGTTCATAGTGATCACTTTTACAATAATATCATGGGAGTTCCTTGCTGTGGAAGCACTCGGGCAGCCCAAATACCAGAAACACTTCTCCTTCAGGCTTGGTGGATGCCTTTTTCCTGCCTTCAGGATTTCTAGGTAAAAGGGTAGTTCACTGCCACTATGTTTCCAGTTTTTTCTTGTCAGAGTCTTGACACATCCGGTGTACAGGCTATGACTGGTCTGTGCCAGAGAACTTTGAAAGCTTATTGAGCCATTAAAGAACCATTCACTTCTTTTTTAGCACTTGTTTATTAGATGGTTTTTAACCATAATATTTTTATTGAATATAGAAAGCAAATTCCACATCGAGACTTCCGTACTCTGTCTTTTTTGTCTGGCCGTGAATACAAATGCCTGACTTCCCCCACTGTGCTCATTTTAACAGTAATGCTATTAAACATAGAGTAAGTCTTTAGCTGGATTTTTGTTCAAAGAAAGGGTGTATCAGGAGCATTCACACAGTATAGCATCTGCCCATCATACTGTGACCCTTCTCGTAAACGAAGGAAAAATTGTCCCAAGCAGATTAGTGCAGAGGACAATAGTTCTCCAACCATTTGTCCACCCATACTCGTAGTTGACATACAGATAGTTAAAGAAGAGATGCTTTTGCAGTCCCCCAACTGAGTGTGGGGCTGATGGCTCTACTGAGACCCTTTTGGAGTCTGGTATGCCATCAGACTCTCCCACATTTGCAGAAGTCAAAGGACTTGGTTTATCATTTGAGTCTGTGGCTGCTATACAGGTCTCTGCTTTTGAAACCCACACCATGTCTTCCGGGGGGGGGGGGCAGAATCCCAGTGTTAGAGAGCAGTCAGTGGACTGAGTGAAGGCTGTAACTGGCTATCCCCAGCCTAGGGCCCAGGGCACCTGCCATCATGCCCAGTCCCAAGCCAAAGGCTAAACTTAAAAAGGGTGCATCAAGCTTGCCACAGACCACATCTTCTGGATCCCACTCTCACTAGGCCTATCAGCAAGATCTACTCAGGCTAGTGTGAGGATCAGATACATATTGAAATCCAAGCATCATAACCCTGCCTACAAGATCTTCTAGAAAAAGAAAGAGTGATCTTCACCCTACGAGTCTACTGATTCCTACGACTCCGGTAAGGATGAATTGGTATATGTTGAACAAATCTCCACTGGTTCATATACTGATTCAGGGTCTGATAAAAATATTGTCAGTTTCACCAATTGAGGACATCCCCTTTGGGGAAACACTCCATAAAATGAGGGAGTTCTTAAATATTGAAGTTCAGGACTACCCTCAATCTAAAAAAAGGGTGAGAGAATTTTTAAAACTTCCTGAGTACAAACCTTTTGCTATTCTTCCAGTACTAGTGGTAGTGGATGATGTCATACTTAGCTGTTCCCTGCATTCTGACTCCAAACCACCATTTTAAAAGGGTTCTCAATTCCCTTTTTCAAAACCCTGTTGTGGATCCTGATGTGGTGTCTCATGGTCTGAAGTGAGATAAGTGCAACATCTCTAGAAATCCCATGCCAAATGAGGAAGCAGGTAGGATCCTTTACAGTTTTGGCAAGAAAGTTGACACCTCTGCCACCATGGCCACAAGACCTCTCAACTGGCAAGTTTCATACAGTCAAATATGAGATGATCTGAACAAAATTGACATGAACTTTGCATCTTCTCATAGCTCTCAACTGTCCATATTTTTGCTTTGTATTTTTGGTCTGTTCTTCATAAAAAGTGGTTTTCTGGATTTGTTTTTTTTTTTTGCAAGTCATTGAGGATTAAATTCAGTAAATAATGAGAGACATTTTCATGCTTCATATTCTTCATAAAATGTATGGTAACACAAGACCTTTTATTCTGTCAATTTTTCTAAGTTTATAAGAGCGCTTTTTCCCGGTTAGAGGTCACCACAGCGGAACTCTGGCCCACTCATGATTGGCAATGATATTTATGGTGCCGAGTTGCCAGCCTGACGCCCAATCTTCAACAAAGACACACCCATTCACGTTCGCACCTACCTGCATGTCTTTAACCTTATTCAACTGCGGGGAGGACATGCAGACTCCACACAGAAGGTGCTCCAGCCGAGAATTGAATGGGAGAACCTCTTGCTGTGAGGCGACAACACTAACCGCTTTACCACCACGGCTTCTTTCTAAGTTTATAAGAGCAATAAAAAATCTGGACAAAGCCAAAAATAATGGGGGGACAAAAGCCTCCAAAACAGGTACATTTTTTAAATATTTCTAAGTTTATAAGAGCAATATTTAAAAATTGTACCCGTTTTAGAGGCTTTGTCCCCCCATTATTTTTGGCTTTGTCCAGATTTTTTTGTGCTAAGGAGTTGAAAGCTGTGCATCTTTTGTTCCCATGTTGCTAAGCATTCTTTTCATTGTGGCTTTGATACTTCAGAAGCACCAAGTAGAGTGTCTTCCTCTGGATCAGTTATTTTGTAGGCATGCTTAGTTAAGAGAACAGCCCCATTCCAGAACATGCAACATCAGAACTCCTGGATGCCCCACTGGACAAGAAGTATCTAAGGCTGAAGCAGTCTTTTAGAGGATGGCAGACAGGACTAAATTGTTGCAGACTGTCAAGGACTTTTTGCAGGTACAGCCACCTAGATTTAGCAGGAACTACCCTTTAAAACCCTCATCCTTTCCTTCCTCTCAACCCTGGCATTGAGAGGAGAGAAGGTCCAATAAAGGACAGACAACATAAACACCAGAAGAGATAGTAAGCAGACCAGTGAAACAGACCTAGAGGGCACCAACCTCAGGGGCCCAGCAGGCAGCAGCCATGACTCAGCCAGGCAGCATCTTGTTTCCTCAACCCTTCCCACTCCTGCTTCTTCCAAGCTATGAGGAAGATTATCCGTGTTCTTAAAGGAATAGAAAAACATCACTGAAGACCGATGGGTCCAACACATAACAAAATCAGGTTACAAACTTTAATTTGCCTTTCTTCCAAAGCCGGTGGACATTGCCTATATCCCAAAGGACCAGCAGAAAGAGGCCTTAGTTCATATAGATTTGTTTCTAGCCCAGGGCTGCATAGAATGGTCCTTCTAAAAGAAATGGGATTATGTCATTACTCAAGATTGCTCCTTGTGCCAAGGAAAGAAAGATCTTGGAGGCTTATCCTGGACCTGCCAAGGCTAAAGAAGTTCATGCTGGTTTCCAGATTCAAAATGCTCATCATATGAAAACTTCTCCCATGTTATCACCTCAGGCATTTTTGGTCACCCTAGACCTAAAAGCTGCATAGATCGACATCCCCAATGCAAGAGGTCACAGGGAGAAATCTATTCTTCAGAGCAGTTGGGAAGCATTATCAATTTTCTGCACTGTCCTTTGTTTCGTCTATTGCACCCAGAGGTTTTACAAAGTGTTCCTTGCCGTGTAATTGCTTTCTGCTGGACAAAAGGCATTGAAATTTACCCCTATATTGGATAATTGACTAATTCAGGTGAAAGGTTCTGAGGAAGTACAAACCTCCCTTTACTTGACCATGGCCATTTTCTCAAATCTGGGTTTCATTCTCAATATGAAGAAGTCAAACCTGACTCCCAATGTAAGCTCATGTTTCTAGGAGCCCTGCTCGAGAGAGAGAGACAAATGGTGCTCCTGCCAGGGAAAAGTCACCATCCTAATCCAGTAGGAAATCAACACGGTGTGGTAAAAGAGTGGCAACCAACACAACTAAATAAAATCCACTCCTAGAGCCAATAACCTACGACCGCAGTTGAAAAAAACAAGTTTATTAGTCCACAGGTCACAATTCGCAAATGTAATCCACAAAAAATCACAATGTAAAATCCATTTGGAACACAACAGGTCAAGCGCTTTCGTCAATAGACTTCATCAGAACAATTCAATGCTTGTGCAATTAACCTTTTTATATATTAAAAAAAAAAAAAAACTGCATTAATTAAGTGAAACAACCCTAAGTTAAAGTGACAATGTTATTCAAAGCTAAAAGATGCTAAAACAATTAAGAATTTCACTTGAAAGACTACAAATCACTCGAAACTTAAAACATAATATATATAATATGTATATTAAAACAAAATATGATTGTGATGGAATGATGGGAAATGTTATTACATTGTTTCTGGGACAAAATGTCAAAAATATTAAAAATATTAATAACATTAAAATTAAACATAGCAGCCACTAGGCTGTTTCAAAGTTTAGTTGCCCAATACCTCAGTTCGGGATTTAAACTAATATGTTCATTAATCCCTGGAACTACAGTGGCATTAAGTCTAAGTTGCCATCTTACTTCTGCTCTAAGCAATTGGTTGGCGCAATCACCTCCCCTAATATTCTTGGCCACAACCTCCAAAATCCCAAACCAAAAATGGTGGTCCGGGTAGCTGGCAATATGTTTATAAAGGGCATTGTTATCGTCCTTCCTTAAAATACTGTACATATGTTCATAAATTCTCCTATTCAGTTTTCTTTCTGTTTTTCCTCCATACAAATATCCACATGCCTGACAAACAGCAAGGTACACCAAACCCGTGGCGGTGCAAGTACCTGCAGCAATGTTGACAACAATCTTGTAGGACCCAAGTTCCACTGATGGAGTATCAATTATGTATTTACAGTGTTCACAAGCCCCACACTTAATGGTTCCTTTTTTATAACCTTTCTCGTCTGGGATTTGGTTTTCCAATAAATTTTTAAAATTTCTATTAACCCTATATGTAAAAAAAGGCTCGTCTCCTAAGACCTTCAGTAGTTCCGCATTCCCTTTAAACATTACCCAATTATTTTTAATAATGTTTTTAACTCCTAGTGAAGTTTCCCCATATGTTAACACCATCGTCTGTGTGAAATCCTTATCTTGACTAGGGGTTTGGTTAGCAATACCTTCCTCATCAGCAAGAAGCGGCTTGAACCTAGTACCCCATTCACCTGGTCCCTGATGTTGTTAATGAAATCCAAGGGGTAACCCCTAACTCTAAACATACTACCTACCAGTTCCATTTCTGACCTAACCAGGTCTAATTTTGAACACATTCTAGCTACACGGACCATTTGCCCCTTTACAATATTCCTCTTTACAAAGATTGGATGACTACTTGTAAATTCAAGATAGTCATTAAAAAATGTTGGTTTTCGATACACACATGATTCAAAACAATTGGACCTCACATCCTTAGTTATTCTGACATCTAAATAATTAATGTGAGAGTTCCCACTATTCCCAGTGAATTTAAAATAATCACATAATCCATTTAAAAAGTCAAGAAATTTTTTGTGTATTTCACCCCCTTTCCATAAAACAAAAAGGTCATATGGTTAGATATACTAACCAATGTTCATTGTAGGGTGGTTTAAAAACAAAAAATTGTTTCCCACCTATACATAACAAGATTGGCAAATAAAGGGGCACAGCTGTTACCCATTGCCACCCCTTTTGTTTGTCGAAAGAATTCTCCACCAAAACTAAAAAAAATGTTTTTAAGAATCACTTCCATAAGTTCAGTAATGAAATTAATCATAATGTTACTTAAACTAGTTTTCTCTACCAAAACCTCACAAAAAAATTCTAATCCCTTATCATGAGGTATGGAAGTGAATAAATCAACCACATCTATTGTGGAGAAACTGACATCCTTATCATAATAGTCTCTCGTGATCCTCCGCAAAAAATCCCATGAATCAACCAAAATATGGTCAATGGAAGCCAAAACATTCCTTAATGTACGATCAATAAAAACACCCATAGGGTAAGTTATACTATTCTGACCTGATATGATCAACCTGTATGGGGGTTCAAAAACATCCTTGTGTGTTTTTGGAATACCAAAAGCCATAGGGATGGTAGGATACTCGACATTAAGAAAGTTAAAAATTTCCTCATTGATAGCCCCTTGGTACAGTGAAGCCTCCAAAAACAACTTGATCTTTCTGTAAGAAATATTAATTTCGTTCCTGGAAACGCATTCATATTTTGTGTCATCCTGTAACATACAGAAAATTCTGTTGTTATAGTCTTCAGTATTGGCAATCACCATACCCCCACCCTTATCAGGTTTCATAAATCTTAAGCTGACATCACCTCTGAAACCATCCAATAGTTGTTTCTCAGTTTTAGTTAAATTAAATACCTTTGTCCTACGTTCCCTTAAATTCTGATAAATCTCTTGGGAACATGCATTTTCAAAGGAACTCAATAAGGGGTGTAAGGGCGGGTTAAAACAACTCTTCTTAACATTGGAACTCGTACTACTATTATTGTGATGTTGGTCTTTAAATAAAAATTTTAAATTCAACTTTCTCACAAAAATCTTTAATTCAATTAAGGTGTCACAAATATTCTCCCTAGTAGCAGGAACAAATTGTTTTTTCAACTTCCTAATCCAGTACTTTCAGTCACTTTTGAGCCAAACATTTATATCAACCAGGGGAAATCCTGAGAGCCTTGGGATACATGGTATCCTTCATTTTTCATGATTCCCCTGAACAGACTGCACACATACCTCTCAGCCTCTTAGAGCAGGGTTGCCAGATTTGAAAAGGGACAGGTAGGGATCAAAAAAAAAAAAGGTCCTTCACGCAAAAAGATCTTTAATGCAGAACATCAAGCAGTTCTGCATTAAACAGAAGTAGCTCTGTTTTGCGATTTTTGATTGGTCAGTATGGTGGTATACAAGCCAATCAAAAACGCACAGCGGCGCCTCTTCTGTTCATTGCGGAACATCAGGTAGTTCCGCTTTAAATAGAAGTGGCTCCACTTTGCGATTTTTTGATTGGCTTGTATAATGGCATATGGGCCAGTAAAAAAAAAAAAAAAAAAAGTGGAGGCTGGCTGTTTTGCCAAGATTTTAACCGGCAGTGCGGGACTCTGGATCTGGCTGCTGATCCTGGGATGGTCCCGCTCAAATAGGGACATCTGGAAACCCTGTCTTAGAGCAAGAAATCTGGACAAAGGCCCAAAAATAGGGGCAATTTTTAAATATTGCTCTTACAAACTTAGAAAGTTGATAGAATAACAGGTTTTGCATTAGCATGAATTTTCTGAAGGGTATGAAGTCCAAAACTCAAATGTCTGTCATTATTTTCTAGCTTCAGTCTTTAATGATTTGCCACTAATTTACCAGAAAAAACACAGTTTTATGAAAAACAGACAAAAATACGAGGGAAAAATCTGGACATTCTGCAAAAATCTGCACAGTTGAGAAGTATGACTGCACATGAAGATTTAATGGTATCTGAAGGATGTGTGGTGTCAACAGAAACATTCCCTCAGCTACAACATACAGCTTCTCCCTTACCTAAAAAAGGAATTTTTTAGTTTGATCCAATTATGCACAGTGAACAAATAGGTGCCCTTTCTAATCCGCAAGAAATTCAGATTTTAACCACAAATGCTGTAGACCAGGCCTGGAGTGCATTTTCAGGTGGTCTCCAGATAGGTTCATAAGTGATATCTAGGTTAAAGACCCTGGGGTGGGGGCTTTTTAAGTATAGCTGTGCTTCCCAAATGTATTTAACATGTTTTAATACCCTTGTGTTATTTTAAGGGGTATAGTTAGACTGGGATAAGGGTGATAAAGTATTTTTAGGCTGCCTTTTTCTACTAGAGACATTAATGCTGAACCAGGGGTACATTTCCAATTCCCCATACACTGATCCAAGTTATGCTTGAATTGGGTTAAGGAAGAACTCTGCTTCACTTAAATGGGAAGCCTGTCCCAGAGAAGAGGTAGTCTCTGAGGCAAATACATGTTCCTCCAACATTTCCTATTTTTCCTATTTATGTGACAGACAAGGTTTAGGTCCGTACATTGGATACTTCTGATGCTATTTGGTTTGCAGATGTGCAGCAGGTTTATCAGAGAAGAATCAGAGGATGCTTTGTAAGCCAGGCATAGATCACCTCTAAGTAATCCATAGGAGAAAGAGTACAGGAATAGGGCTTTCAGGCAGTCCACATAGGATGTTATTTAGGCCATATGTTCTTCTTTGTGAGAAACCTCTGTGGATGGTCCAATTGCATGTCTGATCAGGTACATACCAAATAGGGGGGGGGCACTGTACTCCATGATTGGTCTGATAAGGACCATGTTTGGTAGAACAATGACATCTTTGGACTTAGATGTCATACCCTAGTTTATATGTTGTGCAGTATAGAATGATTTCCTTAATACCATAGACACATGGTGGTCAAAGGTCATGTTACTGTCTAGATGTGTTCCCAAGTCCCTGACCACTGGGTTGACTCTAGGGGTGTATCATCAGTCTGGTAGTTTCCAGGAGTAACTGTGTTCCTGAAGGATAGTGTTATGCATTTCTTGGCATTGAGTTTTAGACCATGGCTCTGGCACCAGTTATTAGTCCATGTTAGGCCTTCTTTGGAGGGTATTTGTATCATTGGGGAATTCTGTGCCTATGCCTAGTTTGCTGTCATGTGCAGAGTTGGTCAGACAGAGGCTCTTGACATTGGCCTTGGCTTAAGAAAAGTAAATACCAAAGAGGAGTAGCCTCACCATTGAGCCTGGAGTCCCACTAGTGACTGGCCTGTTTGAGGAGAGAAAAATAGATGCCACACCTTTCTAACAACTAGAAACAAAAAAAGAAATGCTGACAGTGCTCTAAGGCATGATGGCATTCAAAGAACTTTGGAAACCAGGAGTTCTGTTAGTAAAGACAGAACATCTAGGTGATGCGGTACATAAACAAGGACATACCCACCCTTACCCTCTGTGCTCTTTAGTCATGCAGCTATGGGAAGTACCTCATTTCATGGACCTACATCTTGACTGCCCAGTACCTGCCAGGAGAGATCAGACTTTTAGCAGACCAACTCAGCAGGTCAGAGACAGACTCACATGAGTGAAGATTAAACAAAGTCAATTTTCTAAAGCAGGTCAGAGACAAACTTATATGATTGGAGATTAAACAAAGTCATTTTTCTAATGCTAACACAGAAATAGGGTGTGCCAGCAGTAGACCTTTTTTGACACAAAAAACAGGCAATTGCGGAAGTATTGTGCAAGGGCCAAAGACAACAGGACCTGGAAGACAGAAGACTTCTCCTTTCACTAGGCAGGTCCATTTTTCTATGCCTTCCCTCCCATAACTGTCATCCCCAGTTTATTACTGAAAATCAGGGAGGAAGGACTAGTGATGATACTAATAGCACCCTTTCAGCCAAGACAGCACTGGTTTCCCCATGCTCAACAGCCAGAGCAGTCAGGAATCTTGACTGCATCCTAAGAAGTCAAACCTTTTAATCCAGAACAGGGAAATCATTACACACCCCTACCTGACTACCTTGTGGTTGACAGCATGAATGATTTAATCCTTTCCCCTCAAGAGCTATCTTGTGATAAGGCCATTCTAGCCATTCAGTTAGAGGCCAGAAAACCAAATACTAGAAAAAACAAGCCTATCATAATAGAATTAATCAGATTATATAATTTGGTGCAATTTCAAAGGTCAGCTACCACTATCAGTAAAATTTCCTCTGATGCTAACCTATTTAGCTTGGCCCTTTTTCATTCATCAATCAAATTCCATGCTTCAGCCATCTCTTCCTGGTTGTTATAACCTCAGCTAGATGGGTCTCTGAATGGAGTGGGTCTGTGTTAGTTTATCAAACATCCAAATTGTCAAAACCCATGTGGTTGACAGTTCAGTTTGTCGATAAACAACATAAACACAAACAATGGTTTTGCAGGGGAAAGCCCTACTGTACCCCCCACACTCCCTGCTAATTATTTATACCAACACTTTGATCACACTACAGTGGGGAAAAGAGCAAATTCCCTTAAACTAACATAAACCCCTCTGAGGTTCAGGTTTTAATGTGCACCAAGCTTTTCTTGATTTTATCCTGAGGAGGTCACTCTCAGGATAAACTCATCCTTCATGCCCGTGGTGGTCACTGAAGTCTCTTTAAACCAGGCTGTATACCTCCCTGCTTTCTTCCCTAATCCTCAAACTAAGGGACAGTGTGTCCTTCCCTCCCTGGATGTTAATAGGCAGCTCAGATATTACCTGGACAAGATCAAGAACATAAAAACAAGCCAATAATTTTATGACTTTTGTTGGCAACAAAACAGAAAAAAGTCAGCAAATAAACTATTTCCAACTGGATTTCTAACTGTATTGATTTCTGTAACAGGCAGTATAGTAAACAGTCTGTAGTTCAAATCCAAACACATTTCATTAGGGACACAGCACTTACTACTGCCTTTCTAGAGACAGTCGCTCACCAAAGAAAAGAAAGCTGATACCTGGTCATCTGTTCACAACTTTACCAAGCATTGCAGTCTATCCATCTATTCCAGTAGCAGGGCCAGATTTGCCTCTACATTGCAGGACTTTCTAAGTTCAGCATAACCCATTTGCAATCCTCATCTCCTTTGCTTTGGGAATCCACCCATGTTGTCATTACTGCAGTAGCGAAACATGATGAACACAGTGCAGTGGTATCTACTTGCCATAAATGTAGATGTTCAAGTATCTTCACTGTTGCAGTATTCTTTCCCATGCATCATCCCCTCTGTCTCACCCAAGGTTGGGGTGAGCTCCCTTTTTCCCGTCATCAGGATCCCCTCCATTACTAGTTTAGGGCTCATTTCCTCCTGTACAGTTGCCCACTGGGCTGGGAGCAGATTGTGTGCCTTGTGTCTTGGATTGGGGCTCCAGTTCTAGGAGGCAAGAAAGGCATGAAAACATGGCAATGACTGACTACTCTTACACCCAGACATTCTGATATCAAGGTGAGGGTGTTTGCCTGGCCTGAAGGCGAGGATAAAAGTATCTGGTATTTGGGCCAGACAAGGGCTTCCACAGCAAGGAAACCCTGTATTATTATTGTAGCAATGAAGACACACAAACATCCATGCATATAGTAAGATGATGTAACTGTACTTTCTCTCTTCTTTTGGAATTGGCCAAGGGAATTTAACACAATCTACCGCACAAAATGGATCTACTCACACAAGGCAGGGAGTTTGATACATCACAGTCGTCAACAACTAACCATCTAGGTGATCAGTTTTGACCCATTGATGTATACCTCTTTCATGAGGACATGCATTAGGTACTAAAGAAGCCAAGAAAACCTGCTTAATAGGCAATCTAACATTGGCAAGTGTTAAAAGATTTTGTAGTTGGTGCCTAGAAAATAACCAAAGTCCCATCAGGGATTATGTACTACTTTTGCTTAAATATTTGTTATTTTCTTCTGGCTTAATTTATTCAACTGTCAAGGTACATCTTACAGCCGTGTTAGAATGTCTATCAATCCTCCCCTGTATTTCCTTTTTTGTAAAATAGTTTCTGGAGTTTTTTTAATCCTCCTATAAAACGGGTAGCTTTTTCTAGGGATCTTATCTTGGTGCTGGAAAAGTTAACTATGTCTCCCTTTGAACAAGCTCATTGGGTGTATTTAAGTTTCATCACCTAGAAGACTATACTATTTTACTGCTCTAAGAGAATCTGAGTTGCAAACTCAAACTCTCATGGTGAGTTAATCTTATCTGGTCTTCCATTGAAACAGTCTCTCATTAAGAGTAAATCTCTCATTATGTCCAAAGTTGTTTCAGAGTTTTCATTGAATCAAGCCATCAGTCTCTATATGTTTTGTCCAGATCCTCAGAACCTCGGTGAAAAGATTCTACATACTCTGGACGTGCATTGGCATCTCAGATATTGTCTTAACTAAATCCTTCAGAAAATTTGACTGCTGTTTATTTCTTATGATGTGGTAAAGATGGGACAGCCCATGTCAAAACTAGACATTTGCAGGTGTTTGTCTTCTGCTATTGTCTTTTGTTATACCTCATAATAAATCAGATCAAGGTAATACCAAGGCACATTCCCTTAGATATATATATATATATATATATATATATATATATATATATATATATATATATATATCTCTAAGGGAATGTGCTTTGGTATTACCTTGATCTGATTTATTATCATATTATTATATATATAGTAAAGTGAAAGTCAGTGATGTGGTCGTTCGGGTAAGTAAAGTAGACCCATATATATATATGGGTCTACTTTACTTACCCGAACGACCACATCACTGACTTTCACTTTACTGAGACAAAAGGACCGAAAAATCAGAAGACCAACATCGGGAACACCGACTTTCCACTCGAGGTAAGTAACCTCTTGGGCATCCTATTGAACTTTGCCCCTTACCCCCACGGTAGTGCAATCTTGGAGTTGGTATATTTAGTTAAGGGGCATGGGGGTGAAGCCCCCCCCCACATGGGTGGGTTTAATTTTGTTAATTTTTTGGGGGGCCAAGCCGTTACTTACATCAAGTGGGAAGTCGAAGTTCCAGATGTCAGTCTTCTGTTTTTTCAGTCCTTTCGTCTCTGTGAAGTGAAAGTTGGTGATGTGGCTGTTTAGGTAAGTAGAGTAGACCCATTATATATATATTTAGTTTGAATCTCCAAGAAAAGACAGAAAAACAAAAGACCTCCCTTCCTTCCACCCCTTCTCTGTAGAAGACTTCCTCAGAAAGACCGGTATAATTTTGCATGAACATGTCAAAGTTAATTCAGTCTTTCTACAACTTCAGCACCTGTGAAGAGAAAATCCCCTCTTCATATAAAACACTACTAACAAAATCCCCTCTTCCTCAAAAGAAGATCTTTCTGAATCTGATGAGGTTTGGACTATGGCTCCCAGTTATCCTTCAACTCCTTGTGAATCAGAATGTAAAGGAAACCTTCCTCCTGACTACAAATGAAGAAATACCCTTTGAGGATACAACTTCAAAAATGAAAGACTATTTCAAGTAGGAAGGTAAGGAGGTATCAGAATCCCAGAAAATATATTAAACTCCCCTTACTGTTCCTGAGATCCTTTCTGTGCACTCAAGACATCAGAGATGTTTACCTGCATATTCCGGTGCACACAACTCTTAGGGTACTATCTACAATTATTTGGTTTGAGGGTTGCACTTTCAGTTTACATATTTGCCGTTTGGGGTTGCACTTTCAGTTTACATATTTGCCATTTGCTCTTTCTGCTGTTCCAAGGGTTTTCACAAAACTGCCTTGCCCTAGTCATAGCTCTCTGCAGACTTCAATTTCAAGACATTCTCATTTACTCTTTATAAGACTATCCCATCAACTTAGCACCCTGTGTTCAAAGCATTCCAGCAGCTCTTCTTTTTGACATCTTCTGACCAAGACATTTCAGCATCTCTCCAGTTTACCACCCATCTTTTCATCAGCCTGTGTTTCAAGCTAAATTTTAACGTAACATACCACAGTGTTGAGGTATGTAAACAAACAAGGTAGCATGATCCTAGCCCCTTTGCAGGTTGGCCATGATTGCTTGAAAGGTGGCAATACAGAACAACTGTATACTTCAATCCATATACATTGTCATAGTAGAAAATAACAGACATGTTGATCAGATCTAGAATAGACCCATGTTGAGTATATGCTACATTCAGAGGTCTTCTAGAAGATTATCCATGTCTGGGGAACTCCTCAAGTAGATCTGTTTGACTCCTATTTCACCAGATAGCTAAACTAGCTCTTTACCAAGGCATCTTGCAAAAAGGTCTGGAAAACAGATGACTTTTTTTCAACTATGGGAATGTCCTTCTGTGCCTCCTCCCTTTCCTGATGCACCTGGCAATGTTCATTATTTTCATTGCTGCAGTATCTATTTGGGTATATGGGTTGTATCCTGATTAAGGTAGAAATAGCCAGCTTCCCAAAGCTCTAGCACTCGTGAGTGCTAATTGGCTGGACCTTTGTAGGGAAATCATCAGTCAGAATGTAGAAAACATTAGTACTTTCTTGCTGTCTTGGCAGGAAGCCAATGTAAATCTTCAGAGGAGCAGCAATCAGCTTCAAGCTTCATTTCTAGCAGATAAATCCCTGCAGAGGAATCTTTTCACACAGAAATTATCCTTTTAAGAAAATATTCATATTATTTTATTTATGAGTAAAAGTAGCATTTCCCCTTTACGAAACCTAGTATTTTTTCATAGTATTTGGAAAATGTATTTTCTTAGATCACTCTTGCAATATTCCAGTATATTAGTGGTTTATCCTGCAGAGGGTACTCTGATGTTCGTCTGGGGTACCAAAGCCAAACAATCTTGAAACTCCATACATTCTACTTTTGACCTCAGCCTGTGAGCATATCGATGCATAAGTGGACATATGGGCATAGGATCCTAAAACTGTCTTGCCACCAGTCCAAATGCAGAAGTTTCACTAGTAACCATCTGTTTACTGCATTGTTGTGCCACTACCACTGCAAAGGCTTGGTCAGATAAATGCCCCACCGGGGAGCCTTTTTTTTTTATTACTCTTTGTTTTTCTTAAAAATTTGTTCAAGTTTGCTAAGACAGGGAAGTGTGAATGTGGAAGGCAGATTCTTTACAGAGACCTCCACTCTGTGTTTGTTTTGCTTAGGGACTGAGCACATTTCTATACCTGTAAGATGTGCCAGTCATTCATCCCTAAAACTCTTGCTACCAGAATAGATTCCCTGAATACTTACTTTGAGTCCCAATGTCTGAAGAGTCTTGAGCTTAGAAAAATGGTAGAATGGATGGCCCACTTGCACCCAAGAAGTAGTTGAAAAAAATAACACACAATAGTTTGGCTGCCCATTCAAAATAACAGGAAATCTGAGCAGCTATTTATCTCCTATGATGCGACAAAGAAAGGGCGACCCATGTCAAAACAAACTATTTCAAGATGGTTGTCTCGTTTTTGCTATTTTTAATTCAAGTCAAGGCAAATCTGTTCCAGGCAGAATCAAGGCACTTGCCTTGTCTTCTTCAGTGACATTTTGGATAGTGGTGGACTCTAAAAGCATTATAGAGGCAGCTACTTGATCATCTGTGCATATCTTTACAAAGAATTGCAAATTGGACACCTTCTCCTGGTCCGGGGCAGATTTTGTTAGGACCATACTCCAGTGGTTCCTGGATCCTAATCCTTCCTCCTCCTAGGAAAGATAAGCAGTGCAACTATACCTAAATAGCTATAAGTTACTGCAGCACTGAAAATTATGAACATAGTACAGTTGTGCAAGTTACACTTATCATAGCAGTCAATGTGCATCAAAAAATCAAATCAAATCTGCAATAGTCTTAGTCCTATGGGTTATATCCTGCCAAGGATATAATAGCCAGCCAGCTGTCAAAACTTCTGGGCACCTTCCATGTACTCAAACCATTAGACAGCTTGAACTGAACTGCCTAAATATCACAGAAATCTAGGAGGTTGTGTTTTCATGGACTGTCATGAGACATTACTGTACTTTTAAACAAGAGCACGCTATTTTCCTGTCAGTTTAAAAGTTGTTTAAAGTAGTTGAAAACCATTTTTATGTAGAGAAATTGTTTATTTTACTTTTTGGGACTGACAAATTATATTAAAGTGCTTTTTACTTTGTTTGTGTGAATAAGTGACCTTTAACAACTTTGAATTTTTATCGGCTTATGCTACTTGTTTTCCTTGGGAAAGAAGCACCATTTTCAGCTTGACCATGGAAAGCAGTCACATAGTTGGCCCTTCTTCCAGCCACAAAAAGCAAAAGTGAAGCAAACAACCTTCGCAAAAAACATCAGGCTAGAAATTTGCTTCGGCCACAGGTGGGTGACACTGCTATGGCCATTAGTTGTACCTCAGACCACATATCTTGTACCCAGGATCCCTAAAGTGTAACACCTACAGCCACTATGAATTGGGGGTTAGCCACATCTGAGGTGGTTGAGCCCCCTCCCTCAGTGGCAAGGGAGAGACATTCTTATTGGTCCTGTGAAAGGGAACAGGGAAGGGCTAACTGCTTAGAATGTTGAGACCATACATGGGGAAGCTGCTGCTGCCATTAACAACACTTTTGGCCCCATTTTTCCAGTTAAAACAAAAACGAAAACTAAACAAGTATCTTCTCAAATTTCCCTGGTCAGGGTTTAATTCAGGCTAATGATCCTTCTTATAAGATGGTTTCTGGTTAAAGAAAGAGGGATGCCTCTTTTTTCATGAAAAGATTCAAGAATCTGACTCTGAACAGGAAGACAAAGCAGTTTCTTCTAAGATTTCTGATTCAGAGTCTGAGGAGAGCATGGTATCTGATTCTCCATGTCAGGATTTTTCTTTCTCTGAAACTATTTCCAGAATGTGTCAAGTGTTTTCAGGGGAGAAAACTTAGGTTTCTCAATCCCTCAGGAAATCCTACTCGCTTTTGCACATGGTATTTCCAGAAACATCACCCATTTATCCATTGATGTCAGGTTTGGAGGATGTGTTGTCAGTATCTGCAGTTTTCATGACAGTCAGTCTGCTGCCCCTAAAATGGTAGATAGATTTTATAGTAAGTTCCTCAGTCTTTTAAGTTTCTATGCACTCATCCCAAACCTGACCCAGCAGCTATAACTTTAATAATTTTCTGCTAAACATCTAGTTAATTGCAATCCTAGATTTTCTGACAAGGATGGGAAAATAATTGGTAAATATGGGAAAAAGTATATGCTTCTGCAACTTTGATTTTCAGAAATTTGAGTTATCTGGCTCATATTATTATTACCTTTGTTAACGGGAAAGTCCAATTGGGATAGGAGCCTGTTTTCAGTGGAGGCCTGGGGAGAAATGCTCCATAAAATAGTCCAGTGTACAACAAATTCTTTGAGTAAATAGTAATTACAGTTAACAGAATTATAAGAAATTAAATACACACCTTTTGTTACAACAGTTTAAGTACAGGTAGGTGAAAAATGTGGTAAATGCAAATAGCATGTTACACAGAAAAGCATTGTTAGACCAGAAAGTTATGTTTCAACCAAGATTACTATTTTCATTTAGTGACCTAACAGTGATTCCAAAATACTGTAAGAAAGGAGGGTTAATAGGAAGGAAAATGCGGGTGTATATCACAAGTCCGAACGCCGAAACTCCGAAATGAAAAGTTCAAAGTTTAAAAATAAAGCGAGGAACATTGAATTCTTTCCCAGGGAAAGAATTTGGTGGGCCATTTCCATGGCTTTGCTATTTCCTCCACTGTGGTGCGATCTCGGAGTTGGTATATTTAAGTAGGGGGGGGGGCACAGCCCCCCACATTAGAAACAGTATATAGTGTTCCTGTGTTTCCACATTTTGTACCGAAACAGCAAAAAAAAAAAATCGCTGTTCTGAGTGTTCGGAGTTTTCAAATTTTTGGGTTCGATATTTACATAGTCAAAGTTTTGATACTTCAACTATGTGATATAGACCCGAAAATGCAGACAGTAGGAGATCAGGGAGAAGTAGTAGTAGGATGTAATTCTTTTGTGGTGTAGGAAAGGGGTGGTATGAGGAATAGTAGGATTTAGCCTGGGGTTACTAAAGTTTATTCTAATTGTGAAAATATGAGGAATGTTGTTTGCATGTTTCTTCTTTTGAGGAAAAACCTTCTTTAAATGGTTTAATTTCTTCCATTTTACAGATCACAACTCATTGTTTAAAGTTTGTGTAAGTCTCTGTTGATACTACTTTGAGGGCTTTGGCCACTGGTACTGTTTTGAAGAGGTTTGACTGGCTGCGTTCACAGAACCTTCCTAATGATGTGAATAACAAGATTTTAAATTCTTCTCCAGAAAGAAAATTAGTTTCTGGTTCCCCTGCTACAGAGGTTATCAAAAGTATGATAAGAGGGCTAAGCTGGTTCAGGGAATCTGTAAACATTTTCAGCTATTCTTTTTTAAAATTTCAAATGGATTCTCCCTCATCCAGTTTTGGAAGCATAAAATAAACTGTTTCAGCAAAATGCTGGTAAACAGACATTTAATAAAAAATGGCAATGGAGTTCCAAAATTAGTACCAGGACCTCCCCAAACCCAAGGACAGTGCAACAAGTCATCATTACTTTTTAAGGGGCCATGTACACCTCTTCTATACTGGCAGTCCCTTTTCCATTCCAGAAAGTTTGAATCACCACTTTTCTCTTTGGCAACAGATAATTTCGGACAAATGGGTTCTGAAGATCACTCATTAAGGTTACAGATGGCAGTGTGAGGAAATTCTTCCTTTCCAGGGATAATTCATCTTCCACCAGATCAACCTCCTGTATTTTCCTATGTCCATAAATACATGTTGTTTTAGGGAGTGATAGAGGCATTTCCAGCTTTCCAGGTTGGGAAAGGATTTTATTCAAGGATGTGTTTGATACCAAAGAAAGAAAATGCTTGGAGATCAGTTCTCGATCTTTCTTTCCTAAACCAATTTATGATAGTGTCCAAGTTCAAAATGCTATCACTTCATAACTTGCAACCCCTTTTTCTTCATTTAAGTTTCCTGATAAAACTTGATTTTAAAGGTGCTTATCACATTCCCTATTCATCCAGACTTCAGGAGTTTCTTAAGATTCTGTGTGTTTGGATCACATTATCAATTATATGTCTTACCCATTAGACTATTCCCTACTCCAAGAGTTTTCATAAAGTATCTAGCTCTAGTTATAGTTCATTGTAGACTACAGGGTGTCCACATTTTTCCATATTTATATGACTTGTATATCTTTGGAGATTCTTTTTCATGGTGTCAGGAATCTCTCACTTGGGGTGAGATATCTCTAACACAAGTTACAACAGCGAAAACAAAAAGCAAGAACTTGATTCCAAAACAAAAATACCAACCAGGTATAGTTTACCACAGCCAAGAAGGTACGTAGGCAGCAAAAAAGTTAATTCAAAGTGACTTTAAAGCACGAAAACAGTACACGAACCAGAACAACAAAGTCTTCAGCAAGCAGTAAATCAAGCGCTTTCGTCCGGGCTCTCCCAGGCTTTTTCAAGATAAAAAAGATGTAATCCATTGAACCTTATATAGGTGTGCTAAATTACTTTAATTAAATCAATCATTTAATTAATTGGTTATTAATGTGACCACAGTTAAAGGTATATTAAACTAATGCTTGTGTTTCACTACAGCTTGCATTGCCTAAAAATGACAATGCGTGTTGTATACATCCAAAAGAGTTTTTTTAGTAAAAACATAATATAAACAGGCATAATATCTAGCATCTTGTACTTGTTTCCTCAATTAACATATTAATTTATGACATTGACTAAAAACTTTACAAATCCTAACAAGTAGACCTTCTAAGAAGTTATTAATAAAGTCACAAACAAAACTCAGACGTACATGGATAATAGCCGTTATATACTGTGATTAATTAGACCATTCAGAATAAATGTAATTTAAAATTCTAAAATGTAAATTGAATATATGTTATAAATAAATAAATAATGTGTCACTAAATGTCACCCTTTATTGAATAAAAACTGGCACTACTAACATGTATCGACCAACCTGCCTATAAAAAAGGGGGGCCAAAAGGTATATGAACCATATACTTGTACCTGAAAATTATGGTACAAATATATATGTATATAAACGAATATAAATATATACGCACGTTGACGGTGTCACTTTTCGTTTTTAAGTTGGAAGAGTTTTCAGTAATTGCATTCTACTCGGCGGCTATCCTGTTTTTTGGATTTGTGGTTGAATTTATATAACTGAAAAAGTCCATAAAACTTTCCTTGTTACCTTTCCATAGAATACAGATGTCATCAAGGAAACGTTTGTAAAACAATATGTATTCCTTCCATTCCGAAGAATGAATGAATGTCTTTTCCCATCTGTAAAGCACAATGTTGGCATATGAAGATGCGCATGATGCGCCCATGGCCATAAAGATCTCACCGTTAAAATAAATTCAATTGTTTAACAAAACCGTTTCCATGAATTCAACTATAAGATTGATCAAGCTGTTACTAAGGTTTGATTCACTGGCCAGAATTTCATTAAACCAGTCCAAACCTATATTATGCGGAATGCTAGGAAACAGTTCAATAACATCTATAGTAACCATTAAAAGATTTGGTTCAAAAAGACTTGGAGTGATGTTACCAGTAAATTCCCAGGAATCTCTGCAAATATGTGTGAAAGTGGAGATAAGTTGTTTAAGGTTATGATCTACAAAAATCCCTAAGGGCTCAGTAATGCTGCCTGCACCTGCTACTATTGGTCTAAACCTCAGGGGTACCAGACCCTTGTGTACCTTAGGTATTCCGAAAATAACCGGAATTTTCGGTTTGGGGACCGAGAGATAGTTATATAACTTTTCACTAATACCCCCTTGGTTGAGGTAGTCTTTTAACATGTAATGGATTTTAGAAAATGCAATATTTAATTCATTTCTCGAAATTAGTTCGTAGGTGTCGATGTCCTGTAAAATGTTGTGAATATGCATTTCATATTCTACATTATACATGAGGACTACCCCTCCCCCTTTGTCAGGTTTCATCACCCTAATGTCCTCGTTGTTTAAGTATTCTATCAGTTGGTGTAAATGAAAATCAAAATTACAAGGTACTTGCTTATAATACAAATTTTGGTTTTCTCTTAAAGCCTTTTCCACTAGGTCTTCAAAGACTTTGAGATTAGGGTGCGTGGGGGGGTTAAACGTACTCTGTCTGCTGATAGTGTGATCTATTCGTTCTTGACCTTTAAAATGAACAGCAAGGTTTAAGTTCCTAATAAACAGTTTAAACTCCACTAACAACTTGGAAAGATTCATGGGACGAGATGGAACATGCTGAAGTCCTTTGGTGAACAGCTCAAAAAATTCTGGGGTAATTGTGACATCAGTGAAATTGTAAATCTTAAAGTTGTCCTTAGTAACTACATGACAACCTTCTGTGCTTAAATTTAAATCTAGTTCACCTGAGCCTTCTGTATGGTAAGAACTGTCCATATCTACCTGCGCCCCCTGTTCCAGTTTAATTAATTGGTTATTAATGTGACCACAGTTAAAGGTATATTAAACTAATGCTTGTGTTTCACTATAGCTTGCATTGCCTAAAAATGACAACACGTGTTGTATACATCCAAAAGAGTTTTTTTAGTAAAAACATAATATAAACAGGCATAAAATCTAGCATCTTGTACTTGTTTCCTCAATTAACATATTAATTTATGACATTGACTAAAAACTTTACAAATCCTAACAAGTAGACCTTCTAAGAAGTTATTAATAAAGTCACAAACAAAACTCAGACGTACATGGATAATAACCGTTATATACTGTGATTAATTAGACCATTCAGAATAAATGTAATTTAAAATTCTAAAATGTAAATTGAATATATGTTATAAATAAATAAATAATGTGTCACTAAATGTCACCCTTTATTGAATAAAAACTGGCACTACTAACATGTATCGACCAACCTACCTATAAAAAAGGGGGCCCAAAGGTATATGAACCGGTTCCCTATCAGAAGCCTGAAACACTATAAGCCTGAAAATCGAAATCCTGAAAACTATAGACTGAAAGTTCAAAATCCTGAAACTCAAAATCCTGAAAACACAAATAATGCTAATATGTCACTATAAAGACACTAATATCTACCAACTGACCCTGACCCTAACCCTAATCCTAAGGTCCGTCACTATCGCACACTCACCTGACCCGCGCCCTAACCCTAACTCACTTAAACTGCCCCTAACCCCAATATTTGTCACTATTGCATACATGCCTAACCTGCGCCCTAACCCTAACATAAAACCAACCGCACACTTACCCTAACATGAAACCAACCGCACACTTACCTGAACCCAACGCATGACCCAACACCACAGGGCTAACAATAGCAAAGCCACAATGACGTCAGTATGTCCATTTTGTGTTTTCAGGATTTTGAGTTTCAGGATTTTGAACTTTCAGTCTATAGTTTTCAGGATTTTGATTTTCAGGCTTATAGTGTTTCAGGCTTCTGATAGGGAACCATATGAACAATATACTTGTACCTGAAAATTATGGTACAAATATATATATATATATAAACGAATATAAATATATACGCCTAATCAAACTTGAAAGGGGGAAGTAAACAAACATTATGTCCCTATAATTTAGCTCTCCTAATTTTAAGAACACTACTGAGACTGATAGTGTCATTGAGCCCTGGTGGTTTGGAAGCATTGAGTTTTAATTGCCACAACAGTTCTCTATACTCTAGAGATGTCTCCCAGTCTCCAAATCTTGGGTTATTCTCAACTTGTTCAAGGATTAAAAATTTTAAGGACATTTGTGTACAAACCAATGAATGTTTGTAAAAAGCAATGGATTCTTTCTTTTTATTAATTTCATAAAGATGTTCATAAACTCTCTTTCTTAAAGTCCTTTCGGTTTTCCCAACATAGAACCCTAAACACTGTTGGCAAAAACCAAGATGCACCACTCCTTTGGAGCTACAGTTAAAATATCCTGGTGAAGTAATGTTAATATTTCTAGATTTGAGGTACAAACCCTTACCATTAACAATATAGGGACACTGTTTGCAGGCCTTACATTTAAAAGTACCTAACTTCAGCTGAGTACCCGAGGAACTAGCTGAGGATTGTCTTTCAAAAAATCTTTTAAATTCATGTTCCTTCTACTGACAAATTTTGGTTTTTTAGAGATGACTTTATTTATATCTTCATTTAAGGACAAGACAGGCCAATACCTAAGAATGGCATTCTCAACCTGTAAACTGTCTTTACTGAAAGAGTGCAGGAAAACATTTTCTTTGTCCGTAAACGTACTCTGTTTGACCTCTAAATTTTGCTCTTGGGTTCTTCCCAACAAAGGAAAGTATTTATCAGCCCTTTTAGACAGAACATCATTAGCCAACATGTCAAATAACTGCAAAGGGTATCCTCTTTCTAAGAACAAAGTTCTAAGAAATTGCACCTCCTCATGAAATAACTGGTCCTCACTACACATCTTCAAAGCTCTAATAAGTTGGCCCTTAATAATCCCTTACTTTTGAAACAGTGGATGACCACTGTCAAAATGAAGGTACATATTGGAAAACGTGTCTTTCCTGAAGATGTTAGACTGAAAAGAATTGGACTCGAAATTTTTCCTCAGGTTGACATCTAAGTAATGTAAACTGTCTGGACGAACTACATATGTAAATCTTAAAAAATCTGTGGAAGAGTTAATATGTACCATAAACTTGTTGGATCACATTATCAATTATATGTCTTACCCATTAGACTATTCCCTACTCGAAGAGTTTTCATAAAGTATCTAGCTCTAGTTATAGTTCATTGTAGACTACAGGGTATCCACATTTTTCCATATTTATACGATTAGTATATCTTTGGAGATTCTTTTTCATGGTGTCAGGAATCTCTCACTTGGGGTGAGATATCTCTAACACAAGTTACAACAGAACATTCAAAAGTTTTTCTTCCTTCATCCAGGATTGTGTTCCTGTGATGTCAACAAGGCATGTCACCCAGGCGGCACTTTTTTGTGTCAGATCTCAGACGCCCTAGTCTTCCTTTCTGCATGCAAAACAAACATCGATACATCTGTAGTAAGTGTTATTCTTTGCTTACTTGAATTAATCTTTGGATCCTTTCCTTTAATGTGTTTGCTTGGAACTATTCATTCTGCTCTGATACTGTTTGCTTTGAATGGAACTATTCACTCCTGTGTTAAGCGTTATTTTTTGCTGCTGCTTTGAGCAGAACTTTTAAGTTAAGTGTATTCTTTATAGTAAGTGTGTATTACGTTAAGCATGTTCTTTGCTGCTTTGAACAGAACTCTGTGTATTAAGTTAGGCATGTTATTTGCTGCTGTGAACAGAATTTTGTGTGTGTGTGTGTATAAAAGGAAACCATTTAGTTAAGCATATTCTTTGCTGCTTCTGTGTGTGTATGCATTCTTTGCTGCTGTGTGTCTGTGTGCATTCTTTGCGGCTGTGTGTGTGTGTGCATGTGCATTCTTTGCTGGTGTATGTATATTCTTTGCTGCTGTGTGTGTATGTGTATAAAAAAATGCCCCAGTTAGGAATACCTGGTGGTTAGTATTACTCAGGCTTAAACCCTGTACCTTAGGTACAAGAGGCTAAATTCTCTAACCTTACCACCACTTGTGATTCAAATTTGTTCCTCTTAAAATTTGTGGTTTTCTGGCAAATCAGTGAGGACTGAATTCACTAAATAATGACAGCCATTTAAGTTCGAGTCTTCCTGTCTTTCAGGAAACGCATGGTAACACAAAACATTTTAATCTTGCAACTGTGTAAGATTATACAAGCAATGTTTAAAATTTGTCCCTGGTTTTGGGCCTTTGCCCACCCACCCCGATAACTTTTGGCTTTTTCCAAATTTCTTGTGCTGCAAAGTTGAGAGATATAGTTCAGTGTCAAGTGCATTTTACAAGGAGCTGAGAGCTTTAGGGGAAGAGACGTTTAGTGCTGCTTATGCTAAGTCTTTCAACGTGTAACTGTTTAGCAAATTATATCACTGGTGTGCTAAATTATTTAAAAACATTGTTAGTAGCACAACAGGTGGTATACTTGCTTTTGATGCAGAAGGCTGTGGGTTCTACTCCCACAATATGTAATGGATTGCTGATACTGTGTTATACTTTAAAGTGGGTGGATACTGCAGTCCTGAGAATGTCCTGCTTTAGAGGCGATACCTAGTAACTATGAACCTGTTATCAGTTTGCTATCTATTCCCTATTGCAATATTAGCATCTTATTTTTAATGTAACATAGGCAATTTATTCTTCAAGGGCAACAGGCAATTTATTTGTAGATGAAACAATGAAATATAAAGTTGTTTTCTAGTAGCAACCTCTTCATTGGTTACAGATCTCTTTAATGTGGAATTATTTAGCTGACTTTTATATCTGCAGAGATTTTGCATATTTACTGATATTGGTGGATTGTAATGACAGAAGTTTGAGTAGACTTTTATGATGGAAATGTTCTGAATTGGACAGTTTTGTCATTATTGGTTCATACATTTTGTTTCATTGCTTACTGGAAAAATGTTCAAAACAATACATTTAAAACATGCTTTAACAAGTGTGCTGTATTATACGAGGAATATAATTTAATACAATCAGGAAGGTGAATCAAAGAAAACGTGCATGTTTGCATGGTCCTAAATATGTGTGCAAGGGGCCTATGATTTAAAAACAGCCCAAACGTAAACTTTATCTGCCACTGGTCAGCTGCATTTTTTTGAATGTGGGTTTCAATGCTGTTTTAATGAATGTGAGTTTCAAGGGCAGAGAGGTTTTAATGCTAAGTCTGATTTCATTGTGAAACTGTATTGCTTTGTTTAGCTGATGTCTGTCAGTATTTGTGCTATAAAATTTAAAATAAAAGTTTTAAATTAAATTCAAATAATCATTCTAGAAGTAAAGCATAAAACAGTATGCACATTACAGTGTTTATGATAAATGGGGAGAAATAGCCAAGTAATGGGACATTGGAATGGCTGAAGTGGGGAGAGGGCTGTGTATGGGAGGCCCCATTTAACCATGATGATGTGAGGGGCGGCACAAACTCTAGCTACGTCACTGCTTGGAAGGTGCCATGAAGCTTCTGAAGCTAGTCAGCTGTTATACCTTTGGTAGGATATAACCCATATAGCTAAGTCTACTGCAGCAGTGATCATTCATATGTCTGCATTATGGTAAGTTCAACTTACACAGCTGTACTTTTGAATCCTTACTGCTGCAGTAAGTGCACCTGCCCTCCATCCCCATTTTTGGTATATAGTTACTTTTTTAGATTAAAAGTACATATTCCAAACGTTTTTTGAGTTTCAGGATGGGTAAGCTGTCTCCCTTTGGGGGGGGGGGCAAGAAAGTCTTGAAGAAAATGGCTTTCAGGCTGTTGTTTTCTCCCTGTGGGTCTCAAGGTAACAGCTGACTGTGTGCATCCTTTCACAAGTTCCCCTAGGATGCAAGTTTCAGTCATCTTTCTGCCTGAAAACAACCACAGCAAATGGTTACAATCTTCTCATCAGGGTTGTGTAATATAATTTTGTTCCGAAACTAGGACAGCTGGTTTCACACATTTCTTCTCATCATGTACTTTTATCTCTCCAGTTGGTGGAGAATCTTCCTACAAAGAAAGTAGTTAAAGCATATCCATCAGTTTTGTTAAGATTTTATTCTAGACTTTGTTCCTAAAAAGGGCACTTGAAGACTGGTTTAGACTTGCCATACCAGAATAGGTTCACTAATGCAAAAACATTTAGAATGGTGACTTTGAAGACGGTCTTAAGGCTTAACATGGCTACATTGAACATGGAAGACACTCATCTTCATGTTTTGACCTCACATAAAGTACATCAGATTCCAGATATTTCATCATTGGTTTTACTTTTCTGGTTTAGACTTTGTAAAGCTCCCCCCACCCAAGAGTAGTTATCAAACATTCTGATAAAGCAAACCATATCTAACTTCCCCTACCTGCCAATATCTGGAGAGCTGATTGTATTGAAATCAAAAGAACAACTTGACACTACACACTAGTCAAACTGTTATATTAATTCAGTGTCCAAGGGTAATAGTAAATTGCAAGAAATCTTACTGCCCTACATTAGTAGCCTTTCTCCAAATAGTTATAGAGTCAGTGCATATGACGTTTTTTTTTTTTTTTAGCTCAGGAACATTAAACTAGATTCTGTCTTGATAAAGTTCTCTAAGCAGCAAGGCATCCTAGCAAGAAATTGTCATCCTTTTTTAATATTTTTTAGAGTTTCAGCCCAGGTTACATGTGAGGAAAACTTTCTGATGTTTGGGGAATGCTTTGAATCGATCTGTAGAACTACTGGGTGTGATGGTGATTTCCATCCCATAAAACACAAGTAAGAAATTCTTTTGGTGGACATAAAATAAGACTTTATCCAAATTAATGATATTTCCACCATCCAAAGTTCAAAGTCTGACTATGGAATGCTTGTATAATGCCTGTAAAGGCAAATCAACAGCCTATTGGCCCAAGATTGCTGGTCCCAGCAGGGGGCCACAATCACATGAATGAGATTGTTAGTATACTGGCTTAAGGCAGAATTCCAAGACAGCTTTCAGCCAGGTCACCTTTGATTCCACACTGATGCATATACACAAGAAGGATACAAATACTGTGCCTTACACTTAGAGGTCAGATTTAGGAATGGGCTGTATAGCCTGACCATCAGCTGCTAACAACTCATGCCTACCCATTTGAGAGATGGTTTGACTAGGTGGTGCAGACATTGCCACTCAACATAACAATCTTCTCAAAGTTTTCTGCTTCCTTGTACCTCTCATAATGGCTTGGAAAGAGATGCTTTTTCCTTTCAGATGAAACAGATCCCTGCACTGACCCTCATAATTAGAAACTCAGGACAGAGGTCTGCCTGGATTTGGACCAGATGTGGGGAACACTTGAAATAGTTCTGTCTCCTTTCAAAACAGTTGGAAAAAAATTCTGTTCAAAAAATCCTTGCAGCCATGAGTGGAGGACAGACGTATTCTCATTCCCATGGACAGGAATGTTGCTTTATGCATTTCCACTGATACCCAAGGTACTTCTGACAATTCAGAAAGAATTATCAAACATTGTGGTAATCCCCTTTTTGTCCAGACAATGTTGATTCTCCATTTTAACGGAACTGACCAAGAGCAAATTAACACAAGCTTTCTTATACTCTGGATCTGCTCACACAGTGTCAAGTGTGACTTGTGCACCACAACTTAGAGAAATTGTTACTGACAGCCTGGATGATACTCTTGATATCTTTTAGGCACTTGTTCTATGAGAATGTGCAGCATGTATTGAAGGAGGCAAGAAAGTCTGCAACTAGGAAATGTTTACAAGTGAAAGAGGGTTTCTAGGTGGTACCTGACCAATATTAGAGGGCTGGTATGGTGTCTGCTTCTCTGTTTTTTAAATATTTGTGTGAGCTACTCAATGATGGATCTTATTGCATCTATCAAAATGTGTCTTGTGGTTATCTCAGCTTGTCTGCCCATGAATCGCCCTCCTTTTTGTCTCTGTTTCTGGTTAAACAGTTTATGGAAACTACTCTCGAGCAAATCTTCCTGCATGCGATCTCAACATTGATCTTGAAAAATTGTCTTGATCTCTTTTTTGAAACTGCCTTTCAGGCTGACTTAAACTTCATCAATTGGAACAGTGTTTTGCTTGTTACGCTAACATCTGCAAGGCAGGTCTTTGAGCTGGAAGTTCTCAAGGTTGGCCAACTTTATATAATTTTCCACAAGGACAAGGTTGTTTTTACGCACCAATCCTATCAAGTCAAAAATTATTTTTGAATTTACCTCGGGTCAGACCATCAATCTCCCAGTTTCTTTCTGGAAACTAAAAACATGAGAGAGAAGCTTCAGCATACCCTGGATGTGCACTGGCAGTTCAGGTACTACCTTGATATTACTAAGCCCTTCAGGAAAGCTGAAAAGCTGCTTATTTCCTCTTCTGGGATTAAGAAGGGTCATTCTGTCTCTAAGCAATTGATTGCTCATTGGTTGTCCTCTGCTATTGTTTTTGTTTTAGTCCCACCATAGTATATCTATTCCACACAAGGTTAAGACACATTCTGCCGGAGTCTTATCCTCATCGGTGGCATATTGGAAAAGACTGGACTCTAGAAGCATTCTAGAGGCAGCACCCTGACACTTTGTTCAAACCTTTACAAAGCACTACAAACTGGATTCTTTCTCGAGTTCCAGAGTAGGCTTTGCAAGTACCATTCTCCAGAGGCTTCTGTATCCTTATTCCTCCTCCTCCTCCTCCCAGGTAGGGCAATCTTCGGGAATCTACCAGTATGCCACTGAGTCAGTGTAAATGAACATAGTACAGTTGTATAAGTCCTACTCAACTGTATCAGTAGATGTTCAAATTTCACACTGCCTTCAGTGGCAGCACCCACCCACTACCACCCTTATTTTCTGTATAGTTCTAGGGTATCCAACTTTGTTGTGTTGTTGGTTCACTTTGGTTATTTGTGTTGGTGTTTTGGGGCTGTGAATTGGTTGGCTTCAGGTAATTCTTGCTTTTGGTCCTCCTTAATTCTTCCAACTTGGTACTTAGACTGAAAAACTGACTTTCTGTGACAGAGGGTAAAGTGTCCCCTGATGGGAGGGGCTTAGCCAATTCCCTATCACAGAGAGTCAGAGGAGGGGACTATGAGCTCTGGAAAACTGCCAGTGTGGGTTTGTGCAGACATTGAACCCATATACCACTGAGGTAGTGTGAAATTCGAAAATCTACTGTTGGAGGTAAGTAGAACTTGTGCAACTGTACTTTTTGGGGAAAACCTGCCACTTAATAATTTTTCTGAGGAAAAATGTATTTTTTTCTGTCATATAGTGTATTTTATTCTTGGGACAGTTTGTTTTGAGCTATGACTTTCATCCCATGAATTTTTATTTAAGAAATGCTTCTGTAAAATTAACAAAATGTTAAAAGCTGTTTTTCTTTATTTTTCTCCTCTTTTATGTAGAATATTAAATTAAGGTGCAGGGTATTATATTTTTGGGGAATGTCACTGTAATTTTTATCTTAGAACCTGACATTTTCTACCAAAAGGATGACAGACTTATTTGGGTTTTACTACCTGGCTTTCAGAATTTTTCCTTGGCTCAGCCATGGAGCAATTTTCAGTCTCCTTGGGTCTTTCTTCTCCAACTTCATTTTCTAATGTCCAGTCATCTCTTCCATTGCCTCAACCACTGATCAGTGACTCTGCTGGCCAAAACTGGCTCCTCAGACCATTCATTGTGTCTCAGTCCCTCTTATGTAGCATCTCATGAAACAAATAAGGAGTGAGAGTTAGGAATATCCTTTGCAGCTGCAGGGTTGTCCTGCCTGTGCAAGGGAGAGCCACTTTTGTCAGTCTTGGGGGGGAAGAAGCAGATGAAGTCTTACTGCATAGCCTAGCTAAGGTACTTGATTCATAGATGGTTACTAGGCTAACAGCCCTAGAGTCCTTACAAGCCTAGAAAAAGACTGAACCAGCAAACTGTGAGACTGGAATAAAATAATATTTATTAACTGATTTGCAGTACCAAAACAAACAACCAAACCGGTTTTGGCTGGTATCCAGCACAGCCTTCATCAGTGTAAAATCAAATCCATATCAGTTTGTCTTATATACCTGCATATAAAGAAATTAGAATCCCCATTGGTTGCTCTAAAACTGCTCATTTAGTCCAGGTGGGAATCTTCTTCTTCTTCTTCTTTCGGCTTTTCCTGGTTAGGGGTCGCCACAGCGGATCACCTTGTCTGCACATTGAATGGCAGTGGAGTTTTACGGTGTCGAGTTGCCAGCCCGGCGCCCAACCTTCCACAGAAGGCACACTCACACGCACACCTAGGGCCAATTTAGAGTGTCCAATCCACCTGCAGCATGTCTTTGGGATGTGGGAGGAAACCGGAGCACCCGGAGGAAACCCACGCGACCACAGGGAGGACATGCAGACTCCGCACAGAAGGCACCCCAGCCGAGGATCGAACCGGAGAACCACTTGCTGTGAGGCAGCAATGCTAACCACTGCACCACCGTGGCCGCCCTATTTAGTCCAGGTGGGAATAACATGCCTAATTTGACAATCCATTTCTTCTCTTTAGAGTCCAGAATAGAATGCCCCCTGTTTTGTTGGATTTATTCCCTTTAACTATATCAGTTACCATAAACATAAAACCCGGCAGATGTATGTGTTAGGCAATGCTTATATAATGCACTTTTAGATTTTTTGTTTTGATATCACTCATATGCTCCGAAATCCTCAGCCTGAGAGGACGTGATATTTGGCCAATATAAAAGGAGCCACAGCTACATGTGGCTAAATATATTAGCCATTCACTACTACAATTGGCAAAACAAATTATATCATAAACAATACCACACTTTTTAAGGGTGAATTGTTTAGATTTAAATATTTTGTTGCAATGAGTGCAATGGCCACATGGAAAGCATCCTATAAGTGCCTCACCTGAAATAGTGGTTTGTGTCTCCTGATAGGGTGTTCTTACATGTGAATGTTTATAGTGACTAAAAAAAGAAGCAAGGTTTTTACCTTTTCAGAAAGAAAATAAACACCTGTCTGGTAACATGTTTGCTAAATTCAGATCACACTGTAAAATATTCCAATGCCTCTGTACACTGGTGATGAGTGCATCAGACTTCCTCCAGTATTCCTCCAAAATCCTTCTATGTGACCCATCTGATCATGAAAGGGTTCGCATCAAGATCTAAGGATGTAATGGTGCCCCTCTACTCTTCCCTCATCAGACCCATTATTGAGTACAATGCACCAATTGGAATGTACCTGGCTAGATATCTCCAGCAGCTGGAGAGACCACAGAGGTACCTAACCAAGAGAATTACTGGCCTCAAACAGTTGCCCTGTGCAGCACGATTGAAAAAGCTAAGACTGTTCTATGTTGCATACCACTTTCTCAGAGGCAATCTCTGTCTAACGTACAGAGCCATGTCCAACCCAGAATTGTTGAACATGCTCCATCTTAGCAAAACCAAATCTACTCGAGCTACACGCTCTAGGGATATAAACCTCAACACAACAATGAATAGAACATGCTGGAGGGATAGATTCCCTTCGCAGAGACTTCCCTTACTATGGAACAGGGTCCCGATCTACATAAGACAGAGCCCCTCACTATCACTCTTCAAGAGGAACCTTGATGAGTGGATGGGTAAGAGAAAGTTCACACCGGGGATCACACCAACAGCACTACTAGATAGGGGCCAAGGGTACTAGCTGCTAGTACAAGGGTCTAGGGAACTACTAAAGGGGCAGTGAATACCACACAACGTGGCTGGGCTAATATATGCCTTCGGGCAGATAGCTCAGTACCAACCTATGAACCTATGTGGTTACAAATCTGATAAGTTCTGAAGTCTGTTGTTTGTACACCAAAAGATCATCCCTCTTTAATTTGTTGGACCAATTACTGGCCTGCAGAACATGTCCCATTGGATATCCCCTAGACTTAAATCTGTGTCACATCCTGCCTATATTCCTGAAAAGTGGATTCTTGGGAACAGATCTGTCACATTCTGATATATTGAGATTTGGGGATATTTTTAGCTACGTGTGCAGGATGTAAGCTGGATGCATGGAGGATGGTGTTGTATTGGGGGTACTTCCGGAAAACCTTCATACTTAAAATATTATCAGGTAGTCTGGTAATGGTGGCATCAAAAAATGTGATGGTATCCACATCATAATTAACCATGAAGTGTAAACCCCATTTAATTTCATTGAAGTAGTTTATAAACTCCATCAGGTATTCCACATCCGTCCTCCATACCATTCAGCAATCATCCAAATATCACCTCCAAATGTCTATTTCGTTCAGGTACATGTTGTGGCCCATATCATAAATAAGTTGTTCTTCAATGAAGGCTATAAATAAATCGGCATGTATAGGGGCAAAGGATGCCCCCATAGCCGTGCCTTTAATTTTCTAATAAAATGTATCCTGATAGAAAAAGACATTATTGGTAAGGACATGCTCTGTCAGACCTATGAGGAATGTGTTGAACCCTGGCTGGTATAATTTGGATTTATACAACCAATACTCAATGGCTTCCAGCCCCACCCCATGAGGGATGTTGGTATGTAAGGCACTAACATCAAGTGTACACATAAGCCATTCAGGTTCAAACTGAGTTTCTGAAATGATTTAGAGAAATTCCATAGTGTCTTGTAAGCGTGAGCGTACCCACCGTAATAGGGGCTTCTGATGTTTAGTAAGGAATATTGACAGTGGTTCAGTAATGTAGCCTCTACCTGACACAGTTGGTCTTCCAGGTGGATGGACAGGATCCTTGTGCATTTTTGGCAAAAAGTAGATGTACTGACTAGTAGGATCACGAATCATAAGTTGCTGCATGACTCTGTCAATGATGATACCTTCCTCCCTAGCTTATAACAAAAATTCATCTATCTGCTTCTTGAATCTAAATGTGGGGTCGATGGGCATTTTCAAATAACACCTATCTTGGAGTTGTCTTTTAACCTCTGTGTCATATTGTTGCCAGTTCATCACTACTACGGCCCCACCTTTGTCCGCAGATAAGATGACAATATCCTTGTTGTTCTGTAATTCAACTAGTGCATCAGGGATAAAAGTCAGACCTTTATTCAAAATAGACATTTGTACTGTTGTCAGACTAACATAATTTTGGACTGAATAAGTCCCTTTAGGCCAAAATACAAGCGAGCAGGCAGGAAACACTGAAAAAATCAACAATATAGAAGGGCTTCTGAATTTGGTAACACAGAAATAAATGAAAATGTTTTGAATATTTCTGATGTTAGTCTGACAACAGTACAGATGTCTATTTTGAATAAAGGTCTGACTTTTATCCTTTTTTTTTGGTTACTGAAGATATTTTAGCACAAGATGTAATGACATTTTGTAGAACATTAAATCTCAAATTGCAGTTTGGTGACTCTAATGATGTTGGTGATAGAGATACATTTATATATCATAAATCTAGATATATGCCTCCCATGAATCCTATAGTGCATCAGTTTCAGAACACTGTTCTTAAAGATCTACATTATCATAATTCTGGAATTTCTTTCAAACCAAACAATCTCTCAAAGATCGAAAGAGATGCACTAGTTGAGTCGTACTGTTTGACCATTCTCGACCATATTTATCCTTAATGAAGGTGGATGCACCTTCTCCTTTGGGTCTTCAGTTTGTAGTCTGCACATATCGAAAGCATTATAGCTCCTCACAGCCGGAGGGCTTTCCATGCCTTTGAATCATGTGTCAGTGACTGCACAGACAACAGCATCTTCTAAAGTAAAGAGTGCTTCCAGGGAGTGTAGTTTCTTGATTAGACTCCTGGCATTAACCAGCCATACCTTGAGTTTATCTAGAGAGGATTTTATTATGTTGGCAGGTTGGTTATTTTGACACTGCCTAAAAAGGTACAATAGGGGTGGCTAATGCCTTTGCCAGTATCCAAAAGCCTAGAGAAGACATGTGCAGGCCTTCTATGACAAAGCAGCATGGCCTGTCGACCATGTCTTCCCAGGCTGACAGATATTGGATCCATTTATATTGACACCAGAAGCTAAGCCAATTGTTAGTCAATCATTTTTTGTTTATATTGTGTAGCATCTTCCTTGGAGAAGGTAGAATGCAGCTTAAGGCTAGGCTTATACCTACCTGTTACACATAATTTGAGAGCTCAGCCATCTCTCTCTTTATATAGTCATTGAGGTATGTCTCAAGTCTTTCAGCCATACATGGACTGTGACAGAGTCGTACTGGTACTTGTGGTTGAGTGACTTGATCGATCCTGGTAACTGACAGGCTGCTGTGACACACTCCTTAACCAGCCTGGTGAGGGGGAAACATCAGTGTGTCTCACAATGGAGTCGCATATGACCAATGCAGTAGGTTTTGCGGTGTTGCACCTTATGGGCTTATTTGTTGAAACACTGATATGCATTATGTTTTGTGGTTGTTTTTGCATTGTGTGTGTAAGTGGTTTCAGTTTGGGAGGCCTCTGATCTTGTCATAAGTAAACAGTGAGGACCTCCACATAGGTGGGTTTATGTGCCTTGTCCTTATTTAGTGTGTGTGTTGGCATCCTGTTTGGCATTTGATTTGTCCTTATGTGAGAGTCTTGCCTCCAATTTCACAGTGTTACTACATCTCTCACATAAAGTGTTTGTATCAGGAGTAAGTGATTGTCAGTATACATGAGACAATTGCCACATTGCCTCAGGATACCCATGGCTATCAGGCTGGCTAGACAGATGGTGAAAAACTGCCCATCTATGATAGAAAGCTCTTAATGTATGTTTTATTATGGAAGGGAATGGGTTAATTTGACAGGGCTGTGCTGGCAGTACCAAGCCTATAAGAGAGAGACTTAGACTTTGTGTAGGCTAAGGTTGATCAGTATGGCAATGCTGCTCCGTGCACAACTGATTTGCTCTGAGAGCAGCAGAAAAGCTTGAAAGGGTTTCACTGACAACTGTTTAGGGGAAAAACTGAGCTTCTAAGGTTTTGCATGTATACAAGGGACTGCTAACCACAGATACATGAAAAGCAGCACTGTGCAAATGCAGGCTTAAATATGAGCAAAGAGAAGTACGTTTTAAGCTAACTACCAATCAGGAAAGCACACAATAAGCCTTCCACCAGCAAGCCCCAATGCAGACAGGTTAGATCAGCACACTTCTTCCACAAGGGTGCAGAAAAACAGCTTCTTAATGCAGATTAACTGGTTTGGTGCACATGTGTAACAAGACCACACAAACACACTTCAGTAGCCCTGCAACTAACAGATATAATGTAATTCATTGCAATTAGCTACTTAAAACAGCAGTAGACAGTACAGTTTTTTGTATAAAGTGCAAAAATAACAGCAAATAGCTTAAGAAACTGCTGAAGTACAGTCACGGTATATGAGAAGTGAAAAAAAAAAACTTATTTTTGTCTTATCAGTAGTGGATTGCTCCAGGTGAAAGCAAGTTATCAGCAATCAGTAGCAGTCGTCGAATGACAAACTGATCTAAGTATCTATACCAAAACCCACTTAAATATGAGCAAAGAGAAACACATTTTAAGATAATTATCAATCAGGGAAGCACACAATAATCCTTTCACCAGAAATCCCCAACACTGGCAAGTTATATCAGCACAGTTCTGCCACAAGTGTGTATAAAAACCCATTTTTAATGTAGAAAAGTTGGTTTGGAGCCCAAGTTTAACAAGACCAAACTACCTATCTACAACAGCCCATCAACTAACAGATACAATGTTAATACTGTGCAATTAACTACTTAAAACATCAGCAGACTGTACATGTTTTGAAACTGCTGAAGTGCAGTCACAGTATATAAGAGAAGTGCAAAAAAAATACCTAGAGCCCTTTTGTGTGCCCATCCATCTCAGATAGACCAAGTAAACACCTATTGCAACTAGATGAATAATCTCAGTACTCCTAATGTTAAAGCACAGTAAAGGAATGCCTGGAATGAAATGCTACCACAAACTTAAAAGATACAAAGTGTTACCACAAACAAACGTAAAGATACAGATACAGCAATGTATTTTAAACAGCTTATAAATGTATGACAATTCAGTAAACATACTTTGATTTTTATAAATGAGCCAAGAGCCACTCAATTGTACAGAATTTATAGACACTAAAAACAAGATAAGCTGGTTAATAAGCCTTTCAACCATTAAAACTACGTGCATAAATCTCGTGCGTTTCCCCAACCTAAACACACGAGGCTACCTCCTAGTGCATTATATGGAAAATCCGCTGACCTCTTGATTTAAAAAGGCACTAAAAACAAGACAAGCTGATTAATAAGCCCTTCAGCCATTAAAACTACATACATAAATCTCAAATATTTCCCCAACCTAAACAGACCAGGCTAACTCCTAGTGCACTAGATGGAAAATCCGCTGACCTTTTTATTTAAAAACAAGTGTTTGCTATAGTGTAAAAATATACTACTTTATCCAACAGCTAGCTAGATAATAAATTCAGAACAAGTAAATCACTAGAATGGACAATGAGAGGAAAAATGCACTTTTTCAGAAAAAGAATGCCCCAGAAATTCATCATGCATTTAAGTATCACTTAAGAAACAATCCAACCACTGAAAAAACATGTGACATGTACAGCCTAAATAGTTTGTGTTTGTGTGTCACAAAGAACAAAATCACTAGGTCAAGCGGGTTCCTTAAAACAGAAAACAAAATGGAGCAGGTAAAACAGAAAACAGCTCTATCACCCAAAGACAAAAAGATATAGGTTCACTTTCCTGATCCAGCAGGGCTTTAGTTTATGCAGGCTTGAAATCTTTTCAAAAAAAGTCAAAGACCTAGAAAATTTGCAGTGTATTTAAATATCATAATTTAACCAATAAAAAAAAAAACATGAAATGTACAGTCTAGAGAATTTAAATGACTGTCATATAGAACAAAAATACCAGGCCAAGCAGATTTCTTAAAACAGAAAACAAAATGGAACAGGTGAAACAGAAAGCCGCTCTATCGGAGACTATGTATGTGTATATATATATATATATATATATATATATGTTTTTTTTTTTTTACTTTCACACCTAGCAGGGAATCATTAGCAGTGCTTTAGTTTATGCATCTTGAAATCTTTTCAGAAAAAGACAAATGCCCAAAAATTCACTGTGTATTGAAGTATCACACAAGAAGCAATTTAACCAATGAAAAACATGAAATGTGCACCTGGATTCACTATATAATTTCGAAATACTGAAATATTGAATTTCAGTTTCTCAAGACTCTAAAGCCGAAAACCAAACTGTGAACGTCAACAAAACACTACACCAGATAAACACAATTACATCTACCTCCCGACACTACAACACAGCAGAGCGACACACACGAACACAAAAAAACAAACAGACACATCTACCCTTCCTATAAGCAGGGAGGCAAGCCCCCCTGCTATTTATATATCCTAACTTAGAGGCCGCAATAAACACGGAAAGAGAGTAAACCCACCACCACACATTCTACAGCCCCCCTTGCACAAACACACATCACATACATACAAAACACCACCACTCTCAACACTGACACACTCACACTCTTACCTATCTACCCTAACCCACACCTAACACTCCCCAACACACTCACATGCACACAAACCCTCCCCAAAACCCTTAAAAAACATAACTCTTACCTAACGTGCCATCAGTACCGCAGGTTCAATATTCTGCAGTTTTGCGCAACTGGAGATTCGACAATTTTGTCTTGAAATACTGAAATTTGACATTTCAGTATTTTGAGATCCAAAAGGGAACCCGTGCACCTATATAATTTAAGTGTCTATCTCTCATGTAGAACAAAAACACCAGGCCAGCAGTTTTCTTAAAACAGAAAACAAAATGGAGCAAGTAAAACCGAAAGCAGCTCTATCACTCAGAGACAAAATAAATATGTAGGTTTACTTTCCTCCCCCAGCAGGGAATCACCAGCAGTGATTTAATTAATGCAAACTTGAAATCTTTTCTGAAATTGTCCCTCCCATGGATTGGGCTTTTGACCAGGTGGGGTTTCCAGAAAAAGAAAAGAAAAAAACTTTATTTCTCCCATTTCCTTAACTATGAACAGACAAGACTTGTAATTTGGCAAGGGATTCTTCTCTGCTTTTAATGTTTTAAATCCTGTTTCTTCACTGACTCTTAATAGGAAAAGACAGTTTTTTTTCTCATTCTGACAATTATTCACATTCAAAGTAAGAAGAGTATGGAAGGAGAGAGCTTTTGTTCAAGGAATTCTCCTCAAACTGACGTTTTTGATTTTGGGGAAAGTGTTCTTTAGATTCTGCAGTAGTGGTGCTGCGGTAATGTTGTCGCCTCACAGCAAGATGTTGTCATGTTCGATTCTCAGCTAGAGCATCTTCTGTATGGAGACATGCGTGAGTGGGCATTCCTTCGTTGAAGGTTGTGCATCAGGGCTGGTAACTTGGCACGTAAAAATCCACTACCAAACATTAGTGGACCGGAGTTCCGCTGTGGCGACCCCTAACCATTAAGCCGAAAGACACAACAAGACACAATGTTTTTTTAGATTTCTGTCTTTGTTATCTTCTTCTGAAACTTTGTAAAAAGAACAAATTACCTCATAATGGTTTCCACAGTATAACTAAGCATCAAACAATATACTTAAACCAAGTAACAGGTGAAAGTAACATAACTCACAAACTATGTACATATTCACTAGTCTACAATCTCACCATAGCAAACAATTTGCATTAGTCCTGTCAAGTAATATTTATATGTATATATTTTATTTCCTGTGGGAATATGAAGAGAAAGAAGTTGTACACTATACCCAAAAGAGTCTTGTTAGATTTTCCATAATAAAGGGACAATCTAAACCCCCTTTATGTTTAAATGAATATAGAATCTTCCCAAGTGGTGTCTTATAAAATGATGTAAATTTGCCTCAGTTAACATTATTTCCAGTGTTATTGCACAAAATTTTGAGCACACTTGCGAGGACCCAATAAAAATCGATAATTTGTCTTAAGCAGAGGGTATATGCCGAAAATCCAAAATTCCCAGCCCAGAACCAAAGTGGAATGAAAAATACCATTGAATTTGGTAGAAATAAAGGCCCAGTAGCTCTGAACCTTAGGACAGCTCCAAGACATATGGAGATTGCCTGTGCCACATAGATCATGCCTCCAAAATTTACCGTTATGTAATCTAACTTTGCTTTTGTGTTGTTAAATACCATCAAAGTAATCAACCTCATCAGCTGTTCATAATACAATGGCCAGTGTTTCAACTTAATTGCAGCCTCGCAAATGTATTTTCACTACCTGTCAGAAAAATAAACCTGTTCTTGAACTTTACAGCTACTCGCTAATAATTGCTGGACAGCTTTGAGCCTTAGCTTCCACCGATCCCTATAGATTACATCTGCTATCCATTTAACTGTTTTTTTTTTTTTTTTTCTCATTTGCTCCAAGGCATCACTTTCCCATTATTCATAACAGTGGGTACATGCCTATACCATATATATTGCATCTGTACATACGTAAACACCTTCTTTGTTGGGGAGACCCTTTGCCTCCTATAATGTCTGAAAACTTTTCCATATCCCTTGGGTGAAACTAATACTTGTCTACTTACTGATCTTGCAAAATGTCCACATTTCCTGAGATTTCCTTGCAATTGAGGAACTCACATTTGGATGTTCCCAGACAGAAACATTAGAACCTCATACCCAAACCTGCCTTTTAGTCTGTCCACTTCCACAGTAGCCCATCTACCTCCTTGTTCAATTCACCTGTCCACTCATCACCAACTTCACTCAATGGAGATGATCATCTTCCAAATTCTCCATTTGCCAGAGGACATGATTCAATTGAAAAGCAAGCATATATATCTCAGTAAATGAAGAATCCACAGGACTCCATAAAAACAGGGCATGTCTACCATAGATGAAGAAAACCTCCTTGTCCCCCCACTACCCAAGATTGCTTAATCTAATATAACTTGAATATTCTCTGGGTATGAACATACTTGTAAAGGCATATTCTTAACTAAATATAAAATCATGACCTGGGTTGATTTGGCTTTACCTACTAATATGTAAAACTTATTCATATGCTATACACTACATTTCACTTTATCAAATAAAGACCTACAATTCTCTTTTATTGTGTTCTGAAAGTCACATCTAACATATAAGCCTAAGTAGTGGGTTTCCAGTGAGACCAGAATAAGGGCCCCTTCTACCCCTATGGAATGGTTTTCTTTCAACAGCATTACAGACTTTCTCATATTGCAGACCAGCCCCAAGGCCTGGCCAAATACTTCATTTTTTTTCAGCACCTCACCCAACATAGACAGAAGATTAGAAATTAATAGTATACAGTCATCCGTCCATATGTCATGTCCCCGTAAAAAAACATTCTGACCTCTCTGGACCAATCTTGGTAACTGACCTTCCACCCTTTTGGCTAAAATCTTTGCAAAAATCTTTTGGCCCAGATTTATGGGGGAAATGGGTCTAAAATCACTCTACCTAGGCATTCTTGCTGTTAATTTTGGAATAACTGTAGTTATTGCCTTGTTATGAGGTGGGTTTACCTGCAGACTGATCTCATCCCTATTGACTGTCCTAGTTGGGGCTTGTGTAACAATATCCCCACTGAATTTGTAGAATTCAGTAGGAAACCCATGTATACCTGGGGAGTTATAACACTTAAGCTTAGAAGTAGCTGAGGACTCCTCCAACATGGAAATTTGCTGGTTCATGGAAGTCTGTTCCTCCACACCTAGTTTGCATGGTTGGGCAACCTTGAATTGCCAGGTCACCTGGGAAATTCTGTTTGCTTTTTCATGTAATGTAGTATAAGAGTTACAGACCCATGTCCTAAGGTTATCATCTTCCATAACCAAAACTCCCCAATTCAGTGTAGACTGTTAGGATTCTCTGCCTAGTTAGATATTCAGAAGTGACATTTGCACAATTTCTCAGCATCAGCCTGCATGTTCTCCAACAGTGCTCTTTCTGTCAATAGGGCTAATTCTGAATCCTTAAGCACCCTTACAACTCCCTCTTCTGTTAGCCTTCATTGAATCCCCTGTAAATGCAACATCTACAGTCCTCACTCTGCCATCTATTTAAGCCTTCAGCATACATTATATTACTTCTTAGGGATGCTTTAATACCTTCCCACTAAATTGCCATAGACTCCATGTCTGGGCGGATATTTCTTTGTAAAACATCTTGTACTATTTCTCTCAGCTGTTTTTTTCTCCTGTATGAATGCTAACAAAAGTGTGCCCATCTCCATTTTTTATAACTGAATATTGCACCTTCATGAGCTAATCCTGCCATAACTGGAGCATGATCTGGCAAATTAAATTCCAGTGTCTCCAGTGAGAGTATCCTTTTCCCCTTATGTTCAGGAGCAAGTACCAAATCAATCTGACTTCCCTGCTGACTGAGGTTCCTTTAAGGAAGGGATCACTGTAAGAATTTACATTACTGTAGGATACTGGAAACAACTGGAAGAAACTGGAATGAATGTCTTTAACTGTTAATTAGCCAGGACTGTGCTGAACAGATGCCAATCTCTCCTTTATGTGCCAAGATTTCTTGTACATTTCAGAATAAAGTATCCACAGATTGTAATTTGGATAAGAATGCTTTATTATGTACGGTGAAGGTAAATGTCAACAATATCCAAATACTGTCTCCAGTGACAGTGGTCATAAACTGAAACCATCTGAAGAAATTATGTTAATAGTCTGAAATTCTCGATAACAGTGCTGATATTCCTTTCCTCATGAATAATATCATAAATATTCTGGAATGTTGGATATGACCTGACTTCTGCATTCATACTAGCGTGTCTGTACTGTAAAGCTTTTCTGCATATCAGTCCAAATTAACTAACTGTGGCTGAAGTATATCCTAATAGTACCAAACCACTGCAAATCTATAAACACCTCTTTATCCTTGGTTCCCAAGGCTTGTGCCATACAATGTGTGTTTGTAGTGAAATGTACAGCATGTTCTGTTCTTAAAAGTATTCTTGGCTGAAGGTTATTTTCATTAATTGAAAGTACATTCATTGAAAGTGTATGCAAACCGCGAAGCCTGCTTTAATATGGATGCATTTCTAGATTTATGCAAAGAGAATACTGTATTTTTGTACATTTAAATTATACCTGATCTAACAGTAGCCTCCATCAGATGCTCCATATATCCACCAGTTCCCCCTCATCCATCTAAGGCATTAGAACTTTTTGGCTTTTCCTATGTGTTTCTGATTTATAGTAAAGCTAACCTAACTGCTCATCTAATACAAAATTAAAATTATCCACTAAAACAATAAAGGATTCTGCTATAGAAACATCCTTCCAAGCTTGAAAAAAGTCAGAAAAAATGAGGGGTCATCCATATTCAGTGCATATATGTTGCATGTTATCCATGATTCTTTCTTTATTCTCCCCTGACATATGACCCACTTTCCTCTGCCACTGACTCAGAGAGCTTCAACATCAAGAGTACAGAGAAAATGGAGAAGTACCCTTCTTCTGCCTCCTCCCTGGCATATAATCAACAAGTACTACTAGGTACTGCATAGATTTGAATTTGCAAGCCTCTTTAACCTTAAGTTAAGTTTTCTGTAAACAGGGTATGTGAACATTTCCCCCTTCTCAACCTTTGTATAATTCTTTCACCTGGAATAGGGTGAGAACACACTGCTGTGTTCCATGATACCATATTATAATTAGACAGTCTTTTTTTCCATTATAGGACATGTGTCCTCTCCTTTTCTTACTTGATCATGTTGAATCATAGTCTAACTAGTTAAGATTAAATATCAGGAGAGTCCCCTTGACTAGATACCCCTAAGCCTCCTTGGTACTTATCAAGTACTTAGATTCCAGCCGACACTTTTGGTGGCTGAAAAAACTGTCACTGGACTACTTAAGGGTGGCTTCACTCTCCCCCTATCTATCAGTATTTGACCTGTTACTCCCCTATTCCAGTTTTTACAACATTCAAGAAGTTCATCATGACACATAATGAAAAAAAATGTAAACAAGAATTGGTGAAATTAATAAACTCCTCTTTTTGCAACCTGACCCACAACATATTTCTGTCTACCCCAACTAAAGAAAAGAAAACATAAACATCTCAATAATAGATTTTTAAACTAAAATGAATGCAGAAAGTTGTGAAAAACAGCCCTTCACCAACACCCTAGAATGAACAGAGAGAAGAGAAAATGTCAGAAATCAACATTATCAGCTCACCCTCTTAAATAACCTGTTGTAGCATTTCCTCTTAAAGAAATGACAGAGAGGGCATCAATATAAAGCAATTATAATACATTCCTACTGCACTAAGAGTATTCATTATAGAATTGTCTAAACAATTAAGAGCATTCCATGTTAGAAAAAGCAGTCTACAGTTTCAATTTCTTTTAAACAAAATTAGAACATTATAAACAAAGATATTTTCACTTGACACAGTCAGCATCTTTGCTTCTATCTAACCTAGCAGGCCTTCTGCATTCCAGCACTGTTCATCTCATGGGTTCATAGGTAGGTACTAGGCTATTGGCCCAAGGGCCTATGTAAGCCTAGCCAACAAGGTTCCCTGGGTTACGCCACCCAAGAAAGTTAATTTCCTGTGCCCCTGTCGAGCAGAGCCACAGAAGGGATCCCCGGGGTGTATTTCCTATTTCCCATCCACTCATCAAGATTTTTCTTGAAGAGTGCTAATGAGGAACTTTGCTTGACATAGGTAGCTTGTTCCAGAGTATAGGAAGTCTCTGGGACAGGAATCTATCCCTCCAGCATGTCCTGTTTATTGTGGTGACAAGGTTTAGGTCCCTAGAGCATGTAGCTCGGAGGGATTGGGATTTCTTTAAGTGTAGCATGTCCAACAGCTCTGGTTTTAACATAGCTTTATATTTAAGGCAGAGATCTCCTTGGAGTAGGCAATATGCTACAGAGTAAAGCTGGAGTTTTTTGAGACGGTCAGTGTAGGGCATCTGTTTGAGGCCAGTAATCCTCTTTGTGAGGTACTTCTGTGGCCTTTCCAGCTGCTGCAGATGTCTTGTGAGGTACATTCCAAATGGGCATTGTACGCTATAATGAGTCTAAGTGCTGAGTAGAGGGGAAAAATTACCTCATTTTTTTCCTGGATGAGAACCCTTTTGTGATGAGGTGTGCCACATAGGATTTCCTGACTACTGTGGTGATGTGATTATCAAAGGAGAGACTACTGTCCACCTGGGACCCAAGGTCTCTTATCACACATTTGGCATTAAGTAGAATGCCGTTTATGTGGTAGTTCATGGGTACAGAGTTTTTACCAAAGGGGATAACAATGCACTTTTTGGCATTGAGTTTGAGGCCATGGCTCTGACACCAGGCATCTATCTCAGTGAGGCCCTTCTGTAGGATGTCCACATCATTTGGGGACTCGATTATGGCTCCTAGTTTGCAGTCATCTGCAAACTTTGTTAGCCAGAGTTGTCCTGTGTTAGCCTGTACTTCAAAGAAGTAGATACCAAGCAGGAGAGGTCCCAGGACTGACCCCTGTGGTACTCCACTTGTCACTGGTTTGAAGTCAGATTTGGAGTCTGCAACTTTTACAGTGCGGGTTCTGTCAGTGAGCTAGTTGGCAGCCCATCTTGTGACATAGGGATTTATACCAAGTTTAGTGAGTTTAGCTATAATTCCAGAATAGGGGATGGTGTCAAAAGCCTTGGTGAGGTCAAGATAGGCTGTGTGAACCACCTTACCCTCGTCTACGGCTTTGGTGACTGCCTCAAAGAAGCTGATCAAGTTCAGAAAGCATGATCTGCCTTTCACAAACCCAAACTGGGTGGGGTCCAGAGTTTGGAGGTTACCAATGTCTTTGTTTATGAGTTCCATGATGATGCATTCCATGGCCTTGCAGACCAGGCTCATCAGGCTAATAGGGCGATAGTTCCCAGGGTCAGTGGTGGCTCCCCCTTTGTGGAGTGGGATAACTGTTACTGTGCGCCATTCAGTGGGCACAAAGCCTGATGCAAGACTATGATTGAACATGGTGCTTATGTGGGGAGCCAGTTCGTTCTGAAGTTTGTGTAAAACGCAGCCTGGGAAGTTGTCCAGTCCCATGGATGCTGTGTTTTTGGTTTTAGAGAGTGCAGCTTTTACCTGCATAGATGTGATTACAGGGACTCTGCATTCTTCCTGTATAGATATGGCCCCTTTAGGGGGTGAGAGGGAGGTAAAGTTAGCACTGAACCTATCTGCCAGGATGTTGGCAATATCAGTTGGTTTTGTAATTTTCGTGCCGTTGTGCTGTAACTCAGAGCAGATCTGGGTGATGCCATTGAGATTCTTGACATAGTGATAGAATGCTTTGTGCTTGCCCATAGAATCAGTGGCGAGTTTTGTTTTCATAGCTAGTTTTAGAGGATCTTATAAGGGATCTCAACTTCTTACTAAGGCTGACCAGGGAGCTCCTCCACTTATGGGATTTTACTCTCTTTTGCAACAGTTTCATCCTTCTGTTGTAGAGTTTGTTTATGGCAGGGGACCACCAGATTGGCTTCCATTTTTTGGAGGATAGCATCTTGGTTCTTTTTGGGATAGCATGATCCATGCACTTGTGTAAGTGCTTATAGAGTGCATTTGTGCAGGATTCAGCAGTCATAACTGTATTGTCTATCTGCATGGGTGTCATGAAGTTTGCCACTTCTGTCTTAAGAAGCATGAAGTTGGCTTTGGAGAAAATTTTTACCGTGGTTTCCTTAATGGTGGGTGGGGGCTGGATGCAGATGTCTAGGCTGATTAGCTTATGGTCGGATCTGACCAACGAGGAGTTGACTTCAGGTGTGGAACACCAGTCACTCATGTTGGTAATGACTAGTATATTGTTTCCTCTGGTGGGGGTGTGGATACGTTGATCCAGGGCATTGGAATTTATGAATTCCAGAAAGTGTTGAGCAAAGGAGTTGGTACATGAGTAGTTTTCCCAGTTAATGGTGGGGTAGTTGAAATTGACCATTGTTAGGGTGTTTGGTTGAACCCTAATATTTTCCAATATATCAAGAAAAGAGGAGTGGGAATCTTGCGGCATGGTGGGGTATCTGTAGCAAGCTACAATCTGGATTGCAGTTTTGCCCAGAGTTAGTTGCACTTGGATAACCTCGGATGCATTATGCTGCACAACTAGCCTGGAGGTGTGGGTATCCTTAATGAATATGGACAAACCTCTGCCTTTGGTGTTCTGGTCTAGGTTAGATGACTGAAAAGTGTGGTATGAGTTATAGCCTGGTAATGCAGGGGTGCTCTCTAGAGCCTTGAACCAGGTCTCAGTCACTGCACAGATATCGGTGTTCTCCATTTTAAGAAGCGCCTCGAGTGAGTGCATTTTGAGATTTAGACTTCTAGCATTACCCACAGTTTTTGTTTGCCTTTTCCTGATACAGTGGTGAATTTGTCATTTGAACCTTGCCTAAAAAAGTCACTATAGGCCAGACCCTTAGCCAGTATCCGGAATCTCAGGGGCGACAGGTGCAGGCCATCTCTGGCAAAGCATCGTGGTCTGTCAACCATGTCATCCCAGGCAGACATGTACTGGATCCCATTAGAATGACACCAGAAGCTTAGCCAATTGTTGAAGTCAATCATTTTGTCCTTGTACTGCGGTATCATTCTGGGAGATGGCAGGATGCTACTCAGGACTAGGGTCATACCTGCATGGGCTACAAGATCAGAGAACTCTTCCATGTCTCTTTTCATGTAGTCCAGGGAGGTACATCTCAGTTCACATCAACATGGACAATGACAGAGTCCATATTTGTACTTGTTGTGGAGTGCCCTGAGTGTGTAGGTTATGTGGCAGATCCTGGCACCTGACAGGCAGCTGACAGTAACCTTCTCCTTATTTATCCTGGTGAGTGGGACATCAGTGGGCCTGACTTTAGAGTCACCTGTGACTAGTGTGTTGGGTACATTGTTTTGCCTTATGGGCTGTGGTTTATTGACACACTGAATCTGTGGGCTGTGTGTCATTTGGGTTATGTTGAGGGGTGGAGTTTGCTTGCATTTCTGCTTTGGAGGTCTCTGTTGCTTGAGCAGTTTATTATCGAGAGCCTGCACAAATGTTTTTGTGTTTATATGTGTGGATTTTGGTGGTGTAGGTTTAGTGGGACTATGTGAAGAGTGTGGTGTGGTGCAAGTGTTCACCTTCTCTTGACTGTCAAGTTCAGTCATGGTTGGAGAGAGCTTTACCTCCAGTTTGGCTAGATAAGTGCATCTCTCACAGGTTGTGGTGTTGAGTGGTAGGAGGAGAGGGTTGTCTGTGTATATGAGGCAATTGCTACATTGCCCCAAGATGCCGAGATTCATCAGATAGACAGGAGAGAACACTGGGAGATGACCCTTGGACATGCCTGAATAAAAAACTACTTTCCTCTAGACAAGTGAAGAAAGTGAGTATAAGAGCTGTTTTTCTCTAAGCAAGTGAGGAAAGTAAGTACAAACTGTTTTCCTCTAGGTAAAAAGGGCGGTTGAGTGCTGTAGTAATTTGTAGCTTATTTAGTGCTAACAACAAGTTCTGAACAAGTGCTAAGCACGAATAAGCAAATTCAAATGCTAAAACTAAGAATCTGTACCTGGATCTTGTGGTAGATAAGCTACCTATTGCTTTCTTACCACTCCCACTGATAAGCTGGAATGCTTCCCTCCAACTCAGAAATGCTTGGGGGCTCAGAAGCTTACAAACAGTCCTGGATACAGCAAATCTGTATCTGGACTAGACTAGTTACAGGAAAGGTAGGAAACAAGCACAAACGGAGGGCTTTTAAACCAGAAGGTTGACAGATATGGATAAACTGCCCAAACGGCCAATAAACTACAATTTCTGGGCCAGAAACCACTCTTGTGGTAGATAGGCTACCTCGTCCTTACTACTCCTCTGGATAAGCTAGATGGCTTCCCTCTAATACAGAAAGGCTTGGGGGGGGGGCTCAGAAGCTTACAAGCAGTCCTGGATCCAGCAAATATGTATCTGGACTAGACTAGTTACAGGAATGGTGAGAAACGAGCGCAAACATGGGCTTTTAAACCAGAAGGTTGAAAGAGATGGAAAAACTGCTCAAATGGCCAATAAAATACAATTGCTGTGCCAGAAACCATTCTTTTGGTAGATAGGCTACCTAGTGCTTACCACTCCCACTGATAAGCTAGCAAGGCTTTGGAGGCTCAGAAGCTTACAAACAGTCCTGGTTACAGCAAATCTGTATCTGGACTAAACTAGTTACAGGAAGCAGGAAACAAGCTTAGATTTTTTTTGTAAAGTGGAAAGGGAGAAAGGGCGAAACAGAAGCTAATTCAAAATTAAGGACCTTAAGTGACTTGCCCTTCACAAATGTTCTTTCTGTGTTAGGTAGAATGAGCTAGTGACACTAGACTGGAATAGAGCTGGGATAGAGGTGAACAGATGGGACTGGTAGGAGTTTCTGAAGTCAAAAAATGATCTCAATGTACTCAGTTGACTGAGCAAATGAGATAGACCCAGAAGGAGTGTTCAAACACAAATTTATAGGAACGGCAGGCAATTCTAAAGCCACCAAGATTAATACCACAACAAGAACAGAGAGGGAGGGCGGGAAACTTAACTCCAGAGAGAGAGAGACCACAGTATTCTATTAAACAATTAAATAGAAAGATAACTACAGAGAGAGACAGACCACAATATTCAATGAAACTATTAAATAGACAAAAATAAAATGCAGTACAGTCTTTAACACTGCAAGTTTGTACTTAACTCTGCTAGTAATGCAGTTGATTGTAGGTATGTAGCAAAAACCAAACAACTCCGACATTTAGCAGTAATAAATTCAAAGATATGTGACTAACACTTATAAATACAGAGAAACCCTCTAGGTTATGAGTTTAACACTGAATATCAATGAAGTGAAACACAATAGCCCCCGCAGAGCGAGAGAGAGAGAAGGGCCACAATATTCTATGAAACAATTTAATAGAAAAATAACTACAGAGAGACACAGACCACAATATTCAATTAAACATTTAGACAGAAAAATAAAATGCAGTACAATCTTTAACACTGCAAGTTTGTACTTAACTCCGCTAGTAATGCAGTTGATTGTAGGTATGTAGCAGAAGCCAAACAACTCCGATACTGAGCAGTAATAAATTCAAAGATATATGACTAACACTCTAGAAACCCTCTAGGCTAAGAGTTTAACACTGAATATCAATGAAGTGAAACAAAATAGCCTCCACAGAGAGAGAGAGAGAGAGAGACACACACAGACCACAGTATTCAATGAAACTATTAAATAGACAGAAAAATAAAATGCAGTACAATCTTTAACACTGCAAGTTTGTACTTAACTCAGTTGATTGTAGGCATGTTAGCAGAAGCCAAACAACTCAGACATTGAGCAGTAATTCAGAATCAGATGAACCTGTGAAGATATCGGACTAGGTTTTCTCAGATGTGGGCTGTTTTGTAACATGCTCAAGATTGACCTTTACTTTGAGGGATAGTCTCATCTGAGATCCATGTTTGTAACTTAAACCTTTTTGCAAAGGTTCTCTGGAACTGAATTACCACCTGTTGATGCCCCTTTGTAAATAAGACCTGTTGTCTTAATGGTTTGGCTACTACACCAGCATAACTCCCTTTCTCCCCACCATCTTTCCCTTTAAAACCCCCAGTTAATATTGAAATAGCCCCCTTCTTGAGAGGTGTGAAGTCTTTTTTGGCAGTTTAGATTTGATGCTTTGGAGATTTGCTTGGTGAGTAAGGTCACTGGTGTTTCTTCTTCTTGACCCACTCCCATTTCATCTCCTTTTCAGACCAATAACCTGTTTCCTCAACTGTGTCCGTATTTTTCAACCAATGTTTCACTTTCTGGAGAAATTCAGTAGCATGCCAAACATAGTGGATAAAGCACCCTGACCACCTATTGCTCAGCCACTAAAATCACTGGATATGCAAGCACTATGTGCAAACCATAAGCTACCAAGTCCTCCTTAAAAGCAAGCCTGTCTTGCCTCTAGCAATACAACTGCTATGAGTAATCTGCCAGAAATTGCAGAACATAAGATTTCCACTTGAGCCCTCTGTTTTGATGACTGTAATGCACCAGCCATTCATGCATTCTAAAAGAGTGTAAGGCAATGTCACAGTACTGACATATTATTTTTCTGTACCCCCACAATGTGCAGTCTGTCAATAGAATTGTCCAGGTTTGATGGACTAGCCACTAGTTTTGTTAACATATTCAAACAACCTTAAATTACAGGCTGCAATTTTAGCTGGCACCCCTGTTACTCTCTTTATTCTATGCAACCTGGTTTCAAGGTTGTCAATCTTCACTCACTACTTGACTTCTAGCCTCGCCTTCAAGCCATTTGCATTCAGGTGTTGTTCTTTTAACCAGGTCTTGGCATGTTTGCATATCACTATAGACTAAGGCCTCTTCTTCCTTGAGTTTGTAAACATCTGATTGCGAAGCTTTTCATCATGCCTCAAGATCAGCAGTCACTGACATTAATCGTTCGAAATTCAAATCCAAGCATTCCTCTCAGAGTTTGTTTAAAGTGCTCCATTAAAACATCTTGCATATCTGCTACTTCACTAGAAAGGATCATTTAAAAGATACGTGGTGGGAGCTCACTTTTTACTAAAATTTGCAGTAAAATATCTGGGGCAGGATGGAGAGAATACACTTCGCGTCCATCTTGAAGCAAGGCCATCAGCGCCCCCACTTGAGACCCTTTTTTAAAAGCAAAATAAACCATTACAACAACAACATTCAAACAAACACAATTTCAAAAAGAAATGGCTGGAAGGCTTAGACAAAAAAGGAGCCACCCAGAATAAAGGACTGTCCAAAAATCAAACTGGCTGTTTGTCCAATTAAGCTTCCCTTTTCTCCCACTTTGGCAATCCTTTAAATTCCCTTTATCTAGGCCTTCATCTTCCACAGTGGTATCAGATTATCTTAGACAAGTAGATAGTGAGAATAATAAAACAGTTGTACAGATGGCATTGGGGATCCCTTTCCTCTTTTTAGGAAATTCCTTGTCATTCTGCAAACCAAAACTTCCTGTTTCCTCCATTTCTGGAGCTCATGTTTTCTCATGGGGTCATATAAATAGTGCCCTCAGGCTAGTTAGGTAAACATTTTTATTCAAGGATCTTTCTAGTGCTAAAGATTTCTGGATGACATTTTTATTCTTTGGAAGGAAACTTATAATGTTTCTACACAGTTTGTTGACCATCTAAACAAAACATCTAATTATTTTAAATTCACATCCAGTCATTCGGTAAATTCTATTAACTATTTAGATGTCACCATTCTTAAGGACAAAGCAAAGGGATGTTTTGTCTCTAAATTGCATAGAAAAAAGACATTTTCTAATAGTTATTTGGACTTTGACAGTTACCACCCTTGGCATACCAAGAGAAACATTTTTAAGGGTCAGTTAGTATGAGCTGTCAGGATTTGTTCAGATGGGGATGCTTTCAATTCATAGGTGTTAACTATCACTGAGATGTTCACAGATAGGAGCTACCCTACTAAACTGCTTACAACTATTAAAAAGGAAATTGTAGATGGGTGGGGTACTAAATACAGACCACTTTTAGGAAGTGAAGACACCAGTGGTATGGTGAAAACAATTGTTGAAGGTCGTCCAAAATTCAATTTAAGTATGGTCATTGCTTATGGGATTGGAGAAAATGAACTAAGAGGGATTTTGACCCATAATTGGAACATCTTTAAAGGTAACCCAGAGGTCTTGGGCTTACTGGGACAAAGAACAGGTTTTGTTTATAAACCAGGGAGGAACTTAAAGTTTTGGTTTGAATGCACACAAGTACACCCCCCCATGACTACCAGAGGTATGACCAAATGTGGTAGTTGTAAACAGTGTCCCTTTATTATGGATGTGGATGTATTAAGACTTGTAGGAAGATCCCATGGCATTAAATTGAAAAGAGGGAATTGTAACACTAGGGGTGTGATTTACATTTCAATATGTCAAGGATGTGGAAACTATTATGTAGGTAAAACAGAAAGATGTTTGAGATCTGGAATTTATGAGCATCTGTATGCCATTTCTAAGGGCAGTCAAAGTAATGCATTATATAAACACATCCTAGTATGTAAACATTTTTAAAAATTCAAATTTGGAATTTTGGAGGTTGTACCCAGGTGCCCTAGGGGAGGGTGGTAGGAACTGCAAATTGAATTAAGGGAACAGCTGTTTTAGATTAAGATGAGCGCAACTGTCACTCCATCTCTTTATTACCAATTTTAAAATTGAAAGCTTTGGTTCTTCCAAAATCTTTTAAAAGGTACTTATATATACAGGCTGTATAACTGGAATTTGGTATATTTGAAATGTATATTGAGTATTTTAATTTTCTAACAAAGTGAATACTACTTTAATTCTATAATTAATTTAAAATGTTTTTCTTAAGTTATGGGAGGTGCTAATAGCCCTATATTGGACTTGATTGCAAATATTTTTTTTGAAGAAGTCCTGGTTTTGTCTTTTGATGGACAAAAGCGCTTAACCTAACTTGTTTAAATGCATTGTTTTTATTTCTACGTCATTCCTGTGTGGAGCTTGTAGTGTTCATGACCCTGTGGGCCATATTTTTACTTTTATTAGGCCTTCATCTTCCACAATGGTATCAAATTATCTTAGGCAACTAGGTACTGAGAATAATAAAATAGTTGTACAGATGGCATTTGGTATCCCTTTCCTCTTTTTAGGAAATTCCTTCTCATTCTGCAAACCAAAAGTTCCTGTTTCCTCCATTTCTGGAGCTCATGTTTTTTAAGGGGATCATAGAAATAATGCCCTCAGGCTAGATGGGTAAACATTTTTATTCAAGTACCTTTCTAGTGCTAAAGAAAGAGTGAACTTCGAGACCAGTCCTAGATCGTTCCTTTCTCAGCCATTGCCCTTGTCCAAAAGTTCCAAATGTTACCCCTCACCATCCAAACCTTGTTACTACTCGTACTCTCCCTTTATAATCAATTACCAATTTGTAAGGAATTCAGAGGTTTCTTAAGATTTTCTGTATCTGGCTTACATCATCAGTTCTCTGTCTCACCCATTGGTCTATACACATAAGGGGAAAAATGTCTGGCTCAACTAATTGTTTACTGAAGACTTGCAAGTAGTTTATTAAAGATATATTGAATATCTACGAGTGTTTGGTGGATACTTTATGTGCTGTGCTTCCTGCTGCAATACAGTGTTTTGTTTAACTCTAAGTAGAAACTGCTTCAAAAACACCACTCAAACAGTACATCCACACTTCCCCAATGTGGAGACATCCACCCCAACCCAGGACCCACTCCAACTACCTTCCCACTTCCTAAATCCCTAAAGCTCACTACCATTAATTTACAAAGTATCAGAAACAAAATTCCATGCCTGGATAGCGCATTCCAGACCCAACATAATTGCCGTAACTGAGACATGGCTAAAACCATATATAAAAGACACAGACCCCCCCCCCCAGGTTTCTCCTGCCTAAGGCCTGATAGACCCCACAAGAAAGGGTGAGGAGTTGCTCTTCTTTACCTTAACTTTCTCACCATCATTCCTTACCAAAACTCCATTCCCCAATTCTCTGTAGCTGAACTCATCATTGCACATCTAAAACTAAATGACTTCAAAAGTCTGTGCCTGATAGCCATTTACATCCCACCCGGCAACAATGTTTCTGTTTTAGAAGAAATATTAGCCTGGACCTCAAATAATATCCACAGTGAAGCTATAACCCTAGGGGATGTCAACATAAATTAGCTAGACCATACAAATCCTTCTCCAAATGCTTCCATCAACCTCTATAACTTCACTCGGCTCATTACTACTATAACCAGGCCTAAATATAACGATGGCACCTTACTTGACTGGGTCTTAGTGGCCGATCCCAACAAAATTACATCTGCAGGAACTCTACCCTGCAATATCAGTGACCATCTGCCCACCTATATAATACATGCCATCTCCTCAACCTTACATGCTCACCAGTACAGACCCTCCAGACTGCTAGCTAACTTCAACGAAACATTAAGCAAAATCAATTGGAGCATTCTAAAGTATTTGCCTCTAGATGAAGCAGTTGAATTTTTCAACTCAACTTTCCTCAGTATACTCAATAGAATGGCCCCTCTCCGGAATAAGAGAATAAAAGCAAATCACACAATTTGGCTTTCTAGAGAAACAAAAAAAATTATGAATACCAGAGAGCGAGCATGGAAAAATGGCATAATAGTAAAAACTCCATAGATCTCCAGCTTTTCAAACAACTCTGCAATCAAGTAGAGAGTCTAGTTATTAATGATAAAAAACAGTACTACCTCCATCTCCAAAACAAACACAACTATAACCTAAAACATCTCTGGAATTGAGTCTCCACTCTATTAAACCCTGGCACCAGAAGCAATCCTTGCCCAAACCCTGACAAAACCCCTGCTGAACTAGCTACCCTTTTCAACTTCTACTTTGTAGACACTATATCCAAACTTGCTTCCAGCTTTCCTACAGCTACTCACAACAGCAACCTCACTTCTACACACCATACCCCAAAAAAGCCTTCCCACCAGTCTTTCTCCTTCTCTCACATTCCCACTTCTACTATTTCTAAACTCCTGCTAAAACTCAAACCCAGTAGCACTGCCCCCAGGCAGTTTACACCCAGAATACCTTCAAATGTCAGCCAAATCCAACAGCTACCCCATAAGTATTCTCATAAATAGATCTATCCAAGAAGCCTATGTGCCATCCATACGGAAGAAAGCTTATATCATACCCTTACACAAAGGCAGTAATAATTCAGACATCTCAGATTTCTGCCCTATAGCCATTCTATCTCATATTTCTAAAATATTGGAAAAATGTATTCAAATTCAACTTATGGATTACCTATTCCCAAAACCAACTACTTTCTACAACTCAGCATGGCTTCTGCCCTTGCCATAGTACTGCAACTGCTCTCCTATCCTTCCTAGACACTGTTAACCACAGCCGCAATAATGGTAAACTTGTGTCCGCACTGTTTCTTGAGCTCTCTAAAGCTTTCAAAACCATCTCCCATCATCTCCTCCTTTCTAAGCTCTCACACCTTGGCTTGTCCACACCTATGCTTAACTGGTTCACCAGTTACCTCACAAACAGACAACAATTCACCAAATGGTTGTACTCTCTCTCCTTTTCTCATTACTTCCACCAGAGTTCCCCAAAGATCCATCTTAGGCTCCCTCCTGTTCAGTATTTTTATTAATGACTTTCACTCCACTCTCACTCATGCATCTGTAGTTCAATACACAGATGATTCTACTATTATCTGCTCTGGTAACTCTGAAACCAAACTTCTGACCATCACCCAGAATGCTTTCTCCATTACCAAAACCTGGATGACAAATAATCACCTTGCCCTCAACCCAAATAAAACAAAACTCTTGCCCTTTATGCTCCAAAAATGTACAACCACTAATAAATCTGATTTCATCATTTTCTCCTCCAACAAGACTGCCTTAGAGGTAGTTTCCCATACCAAGTTACTTGGCATAACCTTAGATGACAACTTAACCTTTGACCAACACATCCACAGCACCATAAAAAAAAGACGCACCAAAAATTTGGTACCCTCTACCGACATAAACACTTTTTAAGCTACTCTACTAGAAAAACACTTGCCCAAACGTTTCTCCTACCTTCTGTCCTCTATGGTGCCCCCATTCTGACAAACATCCAATCCTCATTAAAAAATAAAATGGAGAACTGCTGTAACAAAATTGCTAAATTCGTTACTTGAGCAAAACCTCCCACCACTGTCACTCATTACAATCCCTGAACTGGCTAGAACTCCCACAACACCTAACTTAAATTCAGCTAGCCACAGCACACAAATTCATCTATAATTCCTCCAAATGTGCAGCCCTTGCTTCACTTCTGACTCTCTATCAACCAAACCGATCACTAAGATCTGAAAATCAATCACTTATCCAAGTTAAGAGACCTAAACTCCCTGTAGGCCATTACCTTTACTCTTTCACTGTAGCTAAACTCTGGAATGCCCTTCCACCTTCTCTACAGACTATAAATAATGCCCTGTCATTCAAAAAATCGCTCTACCAAAATCTCTCCTCTCATTGGCTATGCCCTTGCACCATCCCCAGTTCCTCAGTCACCTGATTATTAACCTGACTCATCTCTCAGATACCCACACTCTTCTTCACTCTCCCTATTGTGCACTCACCCTCAATCACAGCACAGTGTGCCTCACCCTGCCTCACATGGTGTGTAAAGAATTGTGTAAGTGCAGATTATCATTATCTGTCTGATCTATCAAATACCTGCCAAACATCCAAGTCTTCCACAAAATATAGCCATACATTGCCTATGTTACTGTGTCACTTCTGACACCTATATTATTACTCTTGTATATTGTTAAATGCTGTTATTACTCTTGTATGTTGTTAAATGCTGGTATTAACTCTCTAAACAAATCCTTTATTATGTGTATTGTTTTTGGAGTTTTTCACCCCGGGCCTCCACTGAAAATGGGCTAATTTCAGCCCAGTGGACTTTCCTGGTTAACAAAAGCAACTAAATAAATGAGCTGGTCCAGGGCACTGGAACTGATTAATTCCAGGAAGCATTGGACCAGTGTATTGGTGCTTGAGTAGTTCTCCCAGTTGATGGAGAGATAGTTGAAGTCTCCTAGTATGAGTGTGTTAGGTTGTACCTTGATAGATTCCAGGGTGCTTTGGAATGTGGAGTGAGAGTCTAGGGACATGGTTGGGGACCTATAGCAGGCTATGACCTGGATCTCCATCTTACCCAATGTTAGCTGTACCTGAAGTATCTCAGATGCATTATGCTGGGCTATTAGTCTGGTGGTGTGCATATCCTTTATTATTATGGAGACACCACCCGCCTTTGGAGCTATGGTCCATGTTTCGGGGCCGAAAGGAGTGGAATGAGTTATAGTCTGGTAGCGTGGGGGTGCTTTCTGCCACTTTAAACCATGTCTCTGTTACAGCACAAATGTTGATGTTCTCCATTTTGAGGTGTACTTTGAGCAAGTGCATCTTGAGATTTAAATGTCTAGCATTGAGCAGCATGCCCCTCAGATTGCATTTATTTATAGCTGTTACAGTGGTAATTTGATCTTTGGAACATCACCTATAAAAGGCACTATAGGGGTGGAAAGAGCCTTAGCCAGGGGTGACAGATGCAGGCCATCTCTGGCAAAGCATTGAGGTCTGTCAGGCATGTCATCCCAAGCAGACAGATACTGGATCTCCTTAGAATGAAACCAGAAACTTAGCCAGTTGTTGAAGTCAGTCATTCTTTGTGTGTACTGCGGTATCATTTTGGGTGATGGTAGGATACTGCTCAGGGCTGGGGTCATACCTGCCTGGGCCACATAAGCTCCACCATGTCTCTTTTCATGTAGTCCAGGGAGGTGAGTCTCAGATCATTCACACCCACATGGACAATGACAGAGTTATACTTGTACTTTTGTTGAGTGACATGAGTGCATGTGTTGTGTGTTGGATTCTGACACTTGATAGACAGCTGACTGTTACCTTTTCCTTATTCAGCCTAGTGAGTGGGTAGACCTTTTTCAGAATGGAGACAGTTATATTAATGGTGTTATCATTTTTTCACATTGGAAAGAAACAAACACCCATTGCATCCTTAAGACCATCCAAAGCCCCCTTAGGATATTACTATTTTACTGGAAGCCCTAACTGGTTCTCCTTTTAAATTGCCTATCAAAGCTGACTGACAATTTTTGTCATGGTGAACTCTTTTCTCAGTTGCTATTGCCCTTTAAGGATATCAGGTGTTTCAGCTAAATGGCAATTCTGAATGTCCATGATGTTTTCTTTTACTTTTAAGTCTATTTGTGGACAATTTTAGGCCAATAAAGGTTAATTTGCATATATCCCATGTTGCCTCTGATACAAGAGGTTTAAGGTATCACACAGTGGAAAGTCTAGCTTTGCTTGATTTTTCTTTTTGTGTTTTTTAACCAATTGTTTTTTCCGTGTGACCTTTTTAATCATTGCTTTAGTTTGTTAGTTGGGATATTTTGTAGATACCCTAAAGTTTGTGGATATCGGTTGGGTACAACAACCCTGTATTTCCAAAAGTCAAGCATTCCTCTTATACTGTGCTGATGATGCCATAAGAAGGCAGAAACATGCATGTCCACAGCTAGAGCAGTTTGGCTTTATTGGCCTGAAATTGACCATAAATAGACTTAAAAGAAAAAGTCATGGACAGTCAGAATTGCCATTTAGCTGAAACACCCAATATCCTTAGAGGGTAATTTGCATATATCCCATGTTGCCTCTGATATCACACAGTGAAAAGTCTAAACTTGTTATACCCCAAAATGACCTGAAAGGGGCAGTCATGGGTAACATGAGTTTGTTTTGCAGTCAGTGCCTTCACCTTCCTGATGTCATTTTATAGGGACAGAGAGAAATGCTTATGATAAGAGGATGATGTAGTGATGTTTTCTTTCTCATCAGCTTACAACAGTAGTGTGACGGTGTACATTTGACAGCATCAATGCACATTTTCAATTGCTGTTTCTCCTTTGATTTTCATTATCGGCCATCACTGGTACAGCCTCTTAAGGAATGTTTGAATAACAGGCTTGAAAATATAGAAGAGTTAACTGCTCTTTTCAAAGTATCGGCTGTACTTCACTGTTCAGTTGCGAGAAGTCTGACCCCTGTGATTGATGGGCATTACTTGGACTGAGACAGTTTGTGTTGCATTCAATTTTTTTTATATATTGTAGCTAGGATTAGTAACTTTGAAGTTTAACTTTCTTCCCCATCTCATTGACTTGTATCAACAAAACTCTATGCAATGCAAAATGCTGTAACAAAACACCAGAAGAAACATGCACGTTTACAGAAAATAGTGTATAAAATGCAAAAGCAAATGCTGATAGAAAATAAAAGTAAGATGAAAATGTTTTCTTTCTGGTACTTAAAGGGGAAAACATCCAATTTGTAATATTAAAAAAAAAAATAAACTAAGTCCGTTTTTTTTTTCATCTGAAAATTAAGCTTAAAAGCTTTGTTTTTGTTCAGACTCTAGGCTACACTATTTATCTGAGGTGTGAAGCTCTCTCTGCTGTGACTGATAAAGTACATTTAAATGCCATTGTTTTCTTAATGGCTGTGAATCTGGAACAAGTGACCTAAACAAATCACTCTTCTACCCTGAGTAGCTTTCATGATGTAATGGATGATGAGACACACATATGAAGACAACCAAACAGAAGTAAGTGCAGATGTAAAACAAAATGAGTAATCATTAAATGATGATTTTTCTGTATGTGACTTGTTTAGTGTTGGGCTACAGGGAAGGGGAATCACTTTTTGAAAAAAAAAAAAAAAAACCTTACTTTTCAGTGTCTAAGCATAGCTTGTCCTGGGAAACCTAATGATAATCTAATAGAAGCATGGCCTGAGAGTAATGTGGGTGCCATTATCAAGTTACTAAACATGGATGAAACTGTGCTCTTTACTTATCAGATATTTGACTATCTTAGAGAAAGACTAAAAACTCATTATGTAATACATACACATATCCTGGATTAAATTTAAAATAATCTGTGCCTTGTCCATACTGCAAATAGTAGTATACCTACTACCATTTTTCCTGTAGCTGGCAATGCTCTAGATCACTGGCCAGCAGATACTTCCCTCACCGAAACCATCAGGTTCCAGTCAACACCTTTCTAAGAGTCCCACGTTATTAATAAAGAAGTCATAACATGTGTAGGCACCCTGGATGGCAAATATACATTAACAGTATATACATTAACGTTACAAAACCCTTTCACCAAAATAAACCTCCCCACCTCATCTGCAACTACATCCAAAAGTTGGAAGAGGACCTAAAATAAGCTCCAGATGATCATGCTGCATTAAATGAGTCTTCTCCAGGTACAGAAAAATGAGGCTTAAAATGGATATAAGCAAATATCGGGTATCTCTTAAACTCTTCAGTAATACCATTAACATTTCATACAAGGAAGTGCAAAGAGTTCATTTAATGCAAAGTTATGTGTTATGTGTTAACTCCACCCCAAAACAAATAATGGTGGAAAAACAATAAAAACAGTCAAAACATTAGGACTTATTCTTACTATCCTAAAATATAACAGATAGTGAAAACGTACCATGCTAATACTACAATTATTAATTCATATACTAATTAAAAATAGCATGTTTAACAGAACTAAAGCTATATAACTTAACTATGTACAAATACACTTGCTTAGACCGCAATGAGTAGGGCATGAGTAGATGGTGACTGCCAACTGCCATTAGAAGTGAAGATAAAACAAACACTTCCTTGTTGCCCACTAACATAAACACAAGCAAGTTTATGTATGCCCATCTTTGCCTGCAGTTCCCTAGTAAAATAGTCACCAACCTGGTTACAGAATTGTGGGTAAGATGGCCTTATATAATGCTTCCAATCTTGACTAATCAAGGTTTCAAAAGGAACTCCACACTATGAACAATCAAGTCCTGATAATGCATACAGTACGTGAAAACAAATAAGGCCAAAGCCATTATCTGTCAATGTACGAAAAACAGTCAAGTTGCAAGTTTCTCCTGAGCAGCTAATGCAACCCTGTGTACTGTTTTTTCTTTGTCCAGAAGATGTTTGTGAAATTCTGGCGAAGGATCAATTCACATGCAGGCAGAAAGTCATCTGCCACTCTCAGTAGGTGCTGATCTTTTGGGAACCATTTAAGGTCTTTGTTCCACTCTGTTAGACTTGCCTTTAATTAGATTAGGATCTAATAACATATATCACACATTCTCTCTCTCTTTTTTGTGTGTGTTGGGGAGGGGTAAGCACATTATTGTGGATCTTGACAATATTTTTTTATTACTGATGAAAGTACTTAATTTTATCTTGCCTATATGATTGCTAATTACTTATGTTTTAAATGAGTGAAACTTGTTTCTTTATGAATTATGGTTGGTACAGCTTTTCTCATGAGTTTTCCTATTCCTCTTACTTAAATTACTTTTGTCATTTCTTTCACATTGCGCAGCAAAACAGTTTTGAACTCATTGTAGTTACTGCAGAAGAGTTGTTGGGTTGAATACTAGTGCCATCGTGACTTATTACAAATAATACTGCAGTCAACTGGTACAGCAGCAACAAGCAGGCAGGGATCAGTGCATTCTTAAAAGCTGTGCAGACATGATGACTTGGGAGTCTGGTCATCAAGGAAGAAAATCCTGCAGATGTTTTACATTGCATTAGCCCACAGTGCCTTAGCAGATCATTCAAACAAATCCTCTTCCAACCAATACAAGTAGACGTTGAACCAACAGGTGTCTCATAGTTTGAATTTGCTCTGTAGGACTCTAGAAATAGACCAATTTAGTCTTCTCTTAATCTTCAGCTCATGAAATTCTGTTCCACTTATTTATGCTAAGATGTTGGGAGTAGAGAATGCTTTTATGTGCACTGGAACAAGAGACCGATACAAACTTTCCCCCTACTACCTGTCCTCCCCAAAGTACTACTTATGGGAGCAAGGATAAAGTGAATGTCATTATAAAAGCCCTCTTTTGGTCAGAAGAAACAATACTTTACTCTTCATTTCTCATAAAAAGCACAAGCTAGTAATCAAACATTTTCTAAATTGCTAAGTAGTTACGTTGCTCTCTCTTATGAATACTGGCTATTGTGGCAAAAGTCTTCAAGGACAGGTAGGTTAAAGCTTACTCCATAAGGACAGTGTCTACTACAGTAGATTCTGCATGAATGTTTAAGCTCAAGATATTTGTGAAGGAACCATCTGGACTTCCACTTACATCTTGTAAAAACATTCTAAGTTTAGCATTCACTGTTGGAGTGCAGTAGGTTTTACCATTGTAGCCTTGCGGGATTTGCTAGCTCCTCCACTGTAGGCTCATTGTCAAGGTATACCCTGCTTTAGTCCTCTTCTCTTTCATGAAGAATCACATTGCAGCAGCGATTCTTATAGCACATGACAGTGCAGTTGTATGAACATGTCTTGCAAGAATGGATGTTAGAATACAAATGTCAAGTACAGACTCTCCCTTACAAGTTAATGTGATGGCAGGATGCATAATAGAACAGTAATATAGTTTGTAGGTGAGCCTCCATGATCATGCATTCGGTCTGAGCTGTATGTAGAATAACTGTTCCTCATGATATCCAACGTAGTGTAGCTAGGTTATTATCATTGAAGTTATATAAGCCATATCTCACATCTCCTTTTTAAATATAGCTGAAGTTGCATGCATTGAATTTAGGTTGATCTTATAAATCTACCTTTACTGTTACTAAGCATGTCATGGGTTGTTTACAACTTAGTATGTTTTTTGTATTTGAAGGCACATTTTAAGCAAATGTAATGTTTCATCCTTAAAGTCATTTTTATCTCAAAAAGTCATAACTGTTCTGATACTTCAGTGATCTAATATACATGGAAAATGTAATAGGCCTGTTTATACTAAATTTGGACTTTCATTAGGGACAATTCTTCCAGCTCTACAGCTTTCACAGGAGGCATGACGTCACAAGTCTTTCTTTGTAGCTCAAGATTGTGTTGGTTCTGAATGTTTATCTTCTTGATGAGTGATATGTTGCTTTTCCTCCTTGAACCTCAACGTCTATGAACTTGCTTTGTAGAAATGTCTACATGTTTTAAACAGCTTCCAAGCTTCCCCACAAACAGCAAAGGATCCTAGTTCACTGCCTGACCAACAACTTCAGCTTTAGGCTGTGCTGCAAAAGTTTCCATGGCCTGGGTTTTGTGTATATCCACCCTATAAGTCTGGTAGTCTTCTATAATTTGTCATGGTAGTGCTTTGACCTCTGCTGATTCTATTCCACCATTTCTTTTACTCTGCTGATTTTCAAGCAACAGTATTAGAGCTGAAGTAATTCCTTGCTTTTCAGCCTTTGCTGATTAACAGCCAGCTAGAGAAAGACTGAGTCCCTGCAGTGGAGTGGTCATTTATTTCAGAATTGAATAATAATCCACATAAATTTTTCTACAATTTTTTCTCAAGACTTTCCGCTTTTTTTTTTTTGCATTGGATTGCAGGTAGTGTGGGCTAGATGTTTAAATTTTTTAAAGTCCTACTCATGCACACATCATTTAAATTCCTGAATCGTGTACTAAGGACCACTGTGAAATACAACATCAGGTATCAAGGCCTTAATCCATGTGCATCTGTTAGTTTGATTATTTGAAAGCACTTGGAGTAATAATCTATTCATATAGAATAAATGTCCTCTGTGAACTGCATTGAGTCAGTGTTCCCTTGAAGCTATGGATAGTCTATGTGCTAATATGCACTTGCAGATAGCACACCTCTGTACTAGTCATACCTGTCAACCTCTTAGAGTAAGGAATCTGGACAAAGCCATAAAAAAGTGGTAAAAATAGAGACAATTTTGAAATACTGATCTTATAAACTTAGAAAGTTGATAGAATAACAGGTTTTGCATTAGCATGAACTTTCTGAAGGGCATGAAATCTAAAATTCAAATGTCCATCATTATTTTCTAACTTCAGTCTTTAATGATTTGTCACTAATTTGCCAGACAGCCACAATTTTATGAAAAGTAGACAAAAATATAAGGCAAAAATCTGAACATTCTGGGAAAATCTGTAAAGTTGAGAGGTATGGCACTAGTTGATCTGAATCAATATTCACAGCCAGTACCTTGTATAACTTGTTTTTTTCTTTGTGCTTATTCTTTCTAAATGTGATTAGTGCATCCAACCAAGCATTCATCTTCTTGGTTAATTAAAAACTTTTATTTTGTCATCTATGAGCATTAAGCTGCAAACTCAACTTAGCTTTCCTTTAAACACAAATAAGACTAAATGATGAGTTTTCCTCAGTCTAGGCTTTCACTGAAACATTTCTCAAATTATTTTACTTTTTCTTCTGTCACCGGTGACCAAAATTACCCCAAAATCTCTTAAACAATGTTTTAATAACTCTTTCATGCATGTCTGGTTAATATGCTGCTGCCGTAGCTATGAGTAAATAGAATTTAATAAAAAAATAACCTCATTTAACCATGCCTGTCTTAAACCTGGACTTCACCAGAACTAAGAATGCAAATGAAGTAAGCCATTAATAATGCAGTAAGTCATGTGACAAATTGACCATATTTCTAAAACAAAATTGCATGTATAAATAATTGCATTTATTTCTTTGGAGGCAGTTATTTAAGAACAGTGTTTATATTCAAGTGTCCCCTTAAAATTTGTGAGAAGTCATGTCTTAGATTCATTTCTCAAATTAATACTTTCCCTTTCTAAAAAAACTGTTCATGTCTCAACCTTCACCACAACAATAAATAGGACATGCTGGAGGGATAGATTCCTGTCCCAGAGACTTCCCATGCTTTGGAACAAGATTCCAATCTACATTAGGCAGAGCTCCTCACTAACACTCTTCAGAAGAAACCTTGACGAGTGAATGGGAAACAGAAAGTTTAACCCGGGGATCACTTCAGTGGCTCTGCTGGACAGAGGCACAGGGAACTAATCTAAGGGGGTGGCGAAAGCCAACTCATTCTGGCTAGGCTTATAAATGCCTTCGGGTAGATAGCTTAGTACCTACCTATGAACCTCTACTTTCATCTCTCACTGAATCAAGTACAAAAAGTAAGAATCTTTTGAAGTTTATGCAAATGTCTGAATGTTTATACTGTACATTGCATTCTTACTATTCATTGGTCCAGTGGCATACAGGTGTTCTTTAACTCAGTTTAACTTTCTTTTGGTCTTTCCTGTATAAACCCTGTCACAGGTCAAATAGCCAGCAGCATATACCACTAAAGTGCTGTTACAAGTGTACCTCTGTTGTGTCCCATAGCTGACATGGAAATTACTAAAGTGACTGGAGAGACTTTTCTACTTATATTTGTACCATTTGCATGATCCACATGCAAAGGTGCCTTTTTCCTTCTGTGAGAAGTCAACAGTATTTACTGTACACCACTTTTCCGAATCAGCTTTAAATAGTTCTCCCTTTTCCTAATTAATCCTGTTTTTCCGCCAAGTTTCTTTAATAATTCTTGGTAATTCTCTAAAAGCTTTCAATTATCTTTGAAAGTATTTTTATGGAAGCACTATCTACACTGTAGATAACAAGAAAATCACAAATTTGAGTACTCTGTCAAACATATTGGGTGTAACAAAGGACATGATTTTTTGAGCTGGGATACAGGATCTGAATTGCCTAGACATAGTAACACCTTAATAAATTTAATTCTGGTGGATGCCATAAAAGTAATTACTAGAAAATGAAAATCAAAGTCTAAACCAACTGTATTTGACGTAGTGAATATTGTAACAGAGATAAAACAACTGGAAGTAGTATATTTAAAAAAAAGGGAAAGCAAATTACATGAAAAAATGGAAATTGTGGGAACAGTGCATGCAGAATAATGTTTTGGAAGAGGATTGAGATGTAAATGATGTCAGGAATTGATCAATTTATGTAATGTTGGATTGATAATTGTTTTAAAGAATATATGTTTGTAATTGTGAACATATTAACATGGTTTATTTTCTTTTATATAAATATAAAGGTGTTAAAAAAAGAAAACCACAAACATAATATCTAGTCTAACCTTCCACTGCAGAAGCCAACTCTGACCTAACTTCTGATAACTGTGTTTGATAAATAGATGCTGTTCATTCCATAATTTCCAGTAAAGTCTTTATGATAAAATCATTTTTTATAAACTCTCTATAAACACATCTGCATCTTTCACATTCTTTTTATACTCATTGTCACTGTGTATTAGCGTAGATAACCCATTGGATTCATTTTAATTACTTTTCACATGTAAAGCATGCTTACTACCTGCAATGATTTAATTATTAACAAATGTTGATTTTCTGTAAGTATAAGAAGTAATAGAATTTGTACCAGGCTCACATTTCGTCTTAATGTCCAGGAAAGTTATATCCTCAGAACTATATTTGTTTTTTTTTTAAATAAAAAATATACTTTGAAAATTCTCTATGACCTTTGTCATACACTTAGTCAGGAGGACTAAATAGTCAACACACCTCATATAAAACAGACTTAAAATGCCCACATTAAATAGAACAATTTATTCCCATTTTAGTGGTTAGAGCTCGGTGCTGGGACAGCTAGCCACATCCCGCTTTTTTTTCTGCCCTTAGATGCATCATGCAAAAAGATCTGTTCCGAGGGGAGGTGATGATGAATGGACAGAGCTGATAAGTTAATCCTGATGACTTTTAGAATTATGGTTCAGTGCAAGTTGGAACACCAAATGTTTCTCTTTATTAATGGCTTGAATGGTAATCTTAAACTGGTAAAGCCAGTATGCAGTCAAACTCTAAGTAAAGGGAGTATTTTTCCACAAAGTTTTTGTTGAGAGATTTGTTTTAATTTTTCACTAAAGCTGGTCTCAGCTTCTGTGGCCCCAAATGTTGGTTTTCATTAGCCACATACAAACTGAAACTACCTTTAACATAATTTTTTTTATGAGCCTCATTTAAGTGAGTATGTCCATTGTATTATATATAAATATTATCAAATATTAAATAAAAGGAAACTTTTTTTCATTCTTTAGGTGTGGATCATGCTTTACATAAAAAGTATTCAAAACAGAGAGGATACACTGTAAGAGGATAACTTGTTTGCTGGGTGAATGCCGAGCACTGTTTGATATGTAAAACAGGTAAAAAGGACACCAAATCCTATTGGATATGCAAAGCAGGTGAAAAAAACTCCCATCAACTACTAGTCTGGCTGAAACCTAGCAGACCTGGCACCTACCCTATTTAACCATTTAAATACTTAATTATTTGATGTTCACTAAATTACACCAGTATTGAATAAAGACATCATTGAATCTATTATTAGTGTGGTTCTTTATTGCAAGATCCTAGTACTACATATTCTGGAACATACAGTTTGTATCTAGGCCATAGATCTAGGAGATGTGATATCATCCTTTTTGGCTTTTGTTTAGTCTTGGAGGCCTTACAGTCCCCAGGTTGGATATACAACAGGGTGTTCATATTATCTTTAGATTTTTGCTTTTACCTAGTTCATCCTTGGAGACAAAAGGAGTAATCTTCGGGAGTATCACCCTCTTGGAGCGGCATGTTTCTCTGGAAAAGCAATGACAGTTGATAATTCATGATTCAAGGAACTTCTGAAGTCTCCAACTTGGAACAACCAAAACCAACCCCAGAGAGCTAGCTGGGGAAAAAAAAACTGGAGTAAAATACTAGTCTACAGACTGACCACTTCTAGACTTCATCCAGCTTTTTTTGTGAGGAGATTTGTTTCAAGAATAGCCTGGACAAAAAAATGATCCTCAGGGGTTTGAGACTATTAAAAAAAACATTTGGCATAATGTGGGAGAAGATCTCAAAAAAGAAAGGGGCAATGTTGGAATTTGCCAGCCTAAAACATGTGGACAACCGGGTCTGTGTTCATGTATTGAAAAAACATTACAGTAAATGGCTACTAATCGAACACAATGAGCAGCGAAAGTTTAACGTTCCAAACATGCTTAAAAGTGAAATATACTTCACTGAATAGCCATAGTTCCCCCAACAACCAGGAAGTACCACTATGCATAAGGTAAGAGAATGGAACTTTTTAAATTTGCTCTATTCCCCACTGTAGTGCGATCTTGGAGTTGGTATATATAGTGGGGGGGGGTGAGCCCCCCCACCTCAGTTGGTTACATTCACAATGTTGGCCAGCTGTGGCAATTTGGTGAATTATTTTTCATTGTTAAGCTTTTTAGATTGTTAAATGTTTGCTGTTTAATGTTCAATTAGTAGACATTCGCTGTAATGTTTTTTTCGATATGCAAACATAGACCTGTGGACATCTTACTAAAACACAACAAGGAACTACAGAAAGACACCATAAAAAAAGGCTCTGGAAAAACACATCCAAAGTTGTCCCCTCTAGCTCTGACTTAGTTCATGAACTGTAGGTTAAAATTGCTGAATTTCAGAACTTGGTCAAAGAAAGCTAAACAAAATGGAATGTGACAGAAAAGACTGTGAGGAGCCGAGCAGGCTAGAGAATGGCATTTTCCAATGAGGATGGACTAGATCTAATAGGCAGTTCAATGGGAGGAGAAGATCATACAATAGTTGGAACAGGATAGACACGGGCTGCAAATGCAGGCAGCCATCCTCAGGAATTCTGGTGAAGCCAACACAGCAGGGACCAAACTTACAACAACTATCCAAAAGTAGGAGCCAGGATAACCAGCAGGAAACCCCCCCATGTGAAGACAGCAGTGAAGGCCCAGAAAAACGAAAGGACTTGCACATCAGGGAGAACCTCCACAACAAGACCCCACAGTCTACCCAGCCACAACACTGGAGGAAGGAGAGGTTGTGGACAGAGGAGAAGGAACTTTGAGATCTGGGAGTCCACAGGGGTTGAGGGGTAACCAAAGAACAAGAAGGGAGCAGAAGTTTGGAACTACTCATCCAAATACCTCACAGTGTTAGAAAACAGTATGTTAGGTAAAGGTCTCACTTTCATTCCACACAGTAGATGAGACTTGGTAGAAACTGTCCCAGACTTAAAATTATATGATAGAAAATTGAACCAAAAGCTGATTTTTAATGACAAACAACAAAAAGCTATGAAAGCAGTATGAGAAGTGTAAAGTGGAAAAGACCCAGTGACTTTAGTCCACCCAGTTACCCTACCTTGTGTGCCTTTGAATCTAAACATGAGGCATATATAAGGAGAACTTTAAGCAATACCTTCAGAACAAAATGTTATAATGAGGAGCTAAATGTCATGAAAGATTAAAGCAGGAGCAAGACCAGGACCCAGAGAGTAATGAAGGGAGATAAGGATGGAGGGATTATAGTTATAGACACTGTGACTTACAGTAGTAAAATAGAAAGCATGTTCAGCAATGAAAAATTCTACCACAAAGATGAAATGATAGATGTACAGATTACTTACAATAACATAGATGTGCAACTAAGGATTATGGAAGAAAGTGACTTGATTAATTTCAAACTGCATAAATTCCTCACCAACCTCGATCCCACAGTTCCAGATTTCTTTGGGATACCCAAACCTCACAAAAAACTGCTGAACAAGCCATATAGGCCAGTAGTAGCAAGTGATGATTCTGTAATGGAAACAATGTACATATTTTAGATGTCCAAATAAAACCTCTGGCTGAGAGTAATACATCATTTAACTTGGACACTTTGGACTTCCTGAGCAAAATAATGGGATATTCATGTTGTAAAAACACCATTCTGGTGACCATAGATGTGGAAGCACTGTATATAGAACTTCCACATGACTACTGCATCAAGGCTGTTGCTGATGCATTATAAAAATCTTTATTCGACACGAGCGCTTTCGTGGGTAACCCCACTTCTTCAGATGTCTAATACATTTTAAAAAAAGCTCTCAGTTTAAATATCCTCTTGAGACACATGATTAAAACCGACCAATACATTGTTCTGATGTGAACAAGCAAATTTAAAGCAAGGTACACGCCATTAACTGAACTAGAAATCTAAATGTATATGTACATACTTCTAAAAGCTATTTATAAAGTATCTAGATTCAAATTTCCATAACATTTCAGTTTGCAGTCACAAGCACAGAATATATCTGCACATATTTACATTTTCCACTTCTGTTCTCCAAAACACATACAAGCCTGTAACAAGAAGTCAGTAATTTATCATACAAACAACTCCACAGCACATTTTGCCTAAAAAGCTGACACAGCTTTCACTTAGGACATTTCAGTTCACAAAAAACAAATATATTTGCACGTGTTTGCATTTTCCTCTTTTAGTTTGCATTCACAAACACAGAATATAACTACACATTAACATTTTCCACTTGTTCTCCAGAACACATATAAGCCTGTAACAAGAAGTCAGTAATTTATCATACAAATGACTCCACAGCACATCTTGCCTAAAAAGCTGCCTAAGCTTTCACTTGGGACATTTCAATTTACAATCACAAACAAAGAATATATCTGCACATGTTTATATTTTCCTCTGATGTTCTCCAAAAAATGCAAACCTGTAACAAGAAGTCAGTTATTTATCATACGAACAATTCCACTGCACATCTTACCTAAAAAGCTGCCTAGACTTTAATTTAGGACACAGGGGTATATATACATTTAATCCATGACCTCTATCGGCCCTTAATCTTACTATCCACTTAGCTTCAAGCTCTTCAGTGATGTTCCGTAGACCCCCCCTCTTATACTCTCAAATGTTCTCCCTATAACTAGAAATTTAAGACATGTTCCATATAATTTTTAATAGTGTGTCTAGCCAAGGCATTCACTTTGTACTTTTTATGGATGGCATAATTGTGTTGATGTATTCTTTCCTTCAGAGACCTGTCTGTTTTCCCTACATAGAAACTATGGCTCACTGTGCAATGGGCCAAATCGACTAAATGCTCTGTTTCACAGGTGGCATTGATGTCAAACTCATATGTCTTTAACTGATCTGGATGCTCAGACTTAGAGGTACTATATATTTACAAAAATTACATCTGCCACATTTTTGTGCCTTTTTCTATGGCTGGCCTTATAGGGCCATGCTTCCTATCATTGACCTTAGGTTGACATAACTGTCTTTTCAAAGATTTATAGTTCATCAGTGAGTACTTGGGATTCACATCTGTTAGACTACTAATGTTCTTATCTAGTCTTAATATATTCCAATGTTTCTCTATCACATTCTTATGCATCCAAGCATCTTTAGAGTGGTAAAATTATATTCTAGTTTGTTTATTTTCTCTAATATTATCTTTCTGCCCATCACTGTGTTCTTCTCTAGAGTCTTCATCCCTAGAGAAGTATGGTTTGGCCTTTAAGCATCTCTGTTTACTCGCTTCCTTAATGCTGCTCTGTATATCATTAATATGATACCCCCTTTCTAATAAATCATTGCTAGTTTGCTCAACTTGATGAACAAAATCTTCATCTGTCACATTCCGTCTTGATGCTTTATAAAACTAGTTCTGAATGACATTTCGAAAAATATATGGGGAGTGCCTACTATCTTTAGCTAATAAATGCTTTACATGACATTCTTTATATGGGGGTGCATACTATCTTTGTCTAATAAATGGTTTTCATGGCATTCTTTATATGGGGGTGCATACTATCTTTGGCTAATAAATGGTTTACATGGCATTCTTTATATGAGGGGTGCATACTATCTTTGGCTAATAAATGGTTTACATGGCATTCTTTATATGGGGGTGCATACTATCTTTGGCTAATAAATGGTTTACATGGCATTATTTATATGGGGGTGCATACTATCTTTAGCTAATAAATGGTTTACATGGCATTATTTATATGGGGGGTGCATACTATCTTTAGCTAATAAATGGTTTACATGGCATTCTTTATATGCGGGGTGCATACTATCTTTAGCTAATAAATGGTTTACATGGCATTCTTTATATGGGGGGTGCATACTATCTTTGTCTAATAAATGGTTTACATGGCATTCTTTATATGGGGGGTGCATACTATCTTTAGCTAATAAACGGTTTACATGGCATTCTTTATATGGGGGTGCATACTATCTTTAGCTAATAAACGGTTTACATGGCATTCTTTATATGGGGGGTGCATACTATCTTTGTCTAATAAATGGTTTACATGGCATTCTATATATGGGGGTGCATACTATCTTTAGCTAATAAATGGTTTACATGGCATTCTTTATATGGGGGTGCATACTATCTTTGTCTAATACATGGTTTACATGGCATTCTTTATATGGGGGGGTGCATACTATCTTTAGCTAATAAACGGTTTACATGGCATTCTTTATATGGGGGTGCATACTATCTTTAGCTAATAAATGGTTTACATGGCATTCTTTATATGGGGGGTGCATACTATCTTTAGCTAATAAACGGTTTACATGGCATTCTTTATATGGGGGGTGCATACTATCTTTGTCTAATAAATGGTTTACATGACATTCTATATATGGGGGTGCATACTATCCTTGTCTAATAAATGGTTTACATGGCATTCTTTATATGGGGGGGTTTCATACTATCTTTGTCTAATAAATGGTTTACATGGCATTCTTTATATGGAGGGTGCATACTATCTTTGTCTAATAAACGGTTTAGACGACATTCTTTATATGAGGGTGCATACTATCTTTGTATAATAAATGGTTTACATGACATTATTTATATGGGGTGCATACTATCTTTAGCTAATAAATGGTTTACATGGCATTCTTTATATGGGGGGTGCATACTATCTTTAGCTAATAAATGGTTTACATGGCATTCTTTATATGGGGGGTGCATACTATCTTTGTCTAATAAATGGTTTACATGGCATTCTTTATATGGGGGTGCATACTATCTTTAGCTAATAAATGGTTTACATGGCATTCTTTATATGGGGGTGCATACTATCTTTAGCTAATAAATGGTTTACATGGCATTCTTTATATGGGGGTGCATACTATCTTTGTCTAATAAATGGTTTACATGGCATTCTTTATATGGGGTGCATACTATCTTTAGCTAATAAATGGTTTACATGGCATTCTTTATATGGGGGTGCATACTATCTTTGTCTAATAAATGGTTTACATGGCATTCTTTATATGGGGGTGCATACTATCTTTAGCTAATAAATGGTTTACATGGCATTCTTTATATGGGGGTGCATCCTGTCTTTAGCTAATAAATGGTTTATATGGCATTCTTTATATGGGGAGCATACTATCTTTAGCTAATAAATGGTTTACATGGTATTCTTTATATGGGGGTGCATGCTATCTTTAGCTAATAAATGGTTTACATGGCATTCTTTATATGGGGGTGCATGCTATCTTTATCTAATAAATGGTTTACATGGCATTCTTTATATGGGGGTGCATACTATCTTTAGCTAATAAATGGTTTACATGGCATTCTTTATATGGGGGTGCATACTATCTTTAGCTAATAAATGGTTTACATGGCATTCTTTATATGGGGGTGCATACTATCTTTAGCTAATAAATGGTTTACATGGCATTCTTTATATGGGGGTGCATGCTATCTTTATCTAATAAATGGTTTACATGGCATTCTTTATATGGGGTGCATACTATCTTTAGCTAATAAATGGTTTACATGGCATTCTTTATATGGGGGTGCATACTATCTTTAGCTAATAAATGGTTTACATGGCATTCTTTATATGGGGGTGCCTACTATCTTTAGCTAATAAATGGTTTACATGGCATTCTTTATATGGGGGTGCATACTATATTTGTCTAATAAATGGTTTACATGGCATTCTTTATATGGGGGTGCATACTATCTTTGTCTAATAAATGGTTTACATGGCATTCTTTATATGGGGGTGCATACTATCTTTAGCTAATAAATGGTTTATATGGCATTCTTTATATGTGGAGCATACTATCTTTAGCTAATAAATGGTTTACATGGTATTATTTATATGGGGGTGCATACTATCTTTGGTTAATAAATGGTTTACATGGCATTCTTTATATGGGGGTGCATACTATCTTTAGCTAATAAATGGTTTACATGGCATTCTTTATATGGGGGTGCATACTATCTTTAGCTAATAAATGGTTTACATGGCATTCTTTATATGGGGGTGCATACTATCTTTGTCTAATAAATGGTTTACATGGCATTCTTTATATGGGGGTGCATACTATCTTTAGCTAATAAATGGTTTACATGGCATTCTTTATATGGGGGTGCATACTATCTTTGTCTAATAAATGGTTTACATGGCATTCTTTATATGGGGGGGTGCCTACTATCTTTAGCTAATAAATAGTTTATATGTCATTCTTTATATGGGGGGTGCATACTATCTTTGTCTAATACATGGTTTACATGACATTCTTTCTTGTGCAGACACGTGACCACAGTGCTATCATTTTTCTTTTCAACACTAAAGTCTAAGAAATGTACTGTTTTCATAGAATATGTATGTGTAAACTGCAGAAATGTAGAGGTTTGATTAATATATTGTACAAACTCCTTTGGTTATTCAGTGTTTCCTCTCCACAAAATGAAGAGGTCATCCACAAACCTCCTCAAAAAATAAACTATGTGCATAGGGATCCTTCAATATAAACTCTGTTTCCTAGACTGTCATTACAGCATTGGCATAGCTATTGGCACACAAAGTGCCCGTAGCTATGCCATTAGACTGCCAATAATGATCTCCCCAAAAACAGACATTGTTCTCTAATACAATGCTTAAAAGCTGACTAACTTGCTCTATAGTATGTGAATCAACCATGAACATCTCCCTTAAAAAAGTGCAGATGCTCTCTATTCCTACATTGTTCGGTATCACTGTAAATAAAGACACCACATCAAGGGTTACCATATATGTCTTCTGCATCACTTCAAAGTCTTGTGTATACTTAACTTAAACAAATCAGTCAGAAAATGTTCTGTATCTCTTAGAATATGCTGTATGTTGTTAATCTTAGGTCTCAAGAACTTCTGTAGGTATATTGAGATTGGTTCTGTGCACCAATTCCTTCCAGATACAATAGGTCGCATGGGGGGACACCTTACACTTCTATGAATTTTAGGTAGCCCTTGTATAACCAGGGTGGTAGGATGCTCAACAACAAAATAATCTAACATATCCTTACTAATCAACCCATTCTGCCATATCTCCTTTAATTTAGGGATTACCTTACTGGACATCTGTTTAACTTGATAAACTTTAATTTTCACACAAAATTTATTGTCATTCAACATTTCATGTATCATTCTGTTGTATCCAACCGTGTTAAACACTACAATAGGGCCGCCTTTATTGGCAGGTCTTATAACGTCTTCATTCTTTTGCATATTTTTCAAGGTAACATGTTCTTGCTTGCTTAAATTAAACCCATGTTTATTCCTATTCTGACTTTCAGCAGCTATCTTGTGAAAATCTTCTATGCAAAGTTGCTCAAAGGCATTTAACAAAGGGTTTAGCTGTGGTACATACAGACTAGGTTTCCTAAAAATATTGACACTGGTATTAACATTTTTGGCTTCATTATGTAACAATTCCAACATCACATTTCAAGTTAAACACTTAATATCAAAAGTAGGATCTGTTAAATCACAGTACTTTGTAGGAATATATGCGAGTCCTTTTTGTAAAACATTAAGTTCATTCTCATTTAAAACATAATCAGAAAGATTCCACACTAGCCTTCCTTGAAGAAGGCCTTCTTTATATTCCCCTGGTTTGTCAATTGATCATCTGTCTTTCTCTTCTTTCGACTTCTGCTTCTTCCTCTCGGGCGTTGGTCTTTCACCCTGCTTAAATCCCTCACAGGAAAAGGAAGGGACAGCTGACATTGCCCTAAAAAGGGAATTTAATGTTCAGGTCAGTTCCTCTGGAAGGTGTTGTCTTCTCAGCTGACTGATGAACCATTGCTTTAACTTCAAATGTCTGCTGTCTAGCTCCTGTCCCATTTGAAGTTATAAAATGTGAATTTATTGAATAAATAGTAGCCATTGAACTAGTGGTGTTGTCTTCAACCCTGGTCAGCATTGTAATGGCTGTAACGTCACTCGTGGGTGTACCCTCATTGTCAATCACAGTTACAGCTTGTGAATCATTGACTGAAGCTTCTACTGAGGTCATTCTTGGCTCATTCGACATGCCTCTGCTTTCTGAGAACCTGGGCCAAGAAAAAATATGCCCAGATTCAAAATCACAATGGTCTCGAACTATTTTCCTCAGTTTTTGTTTAGTCAGCTTACTCTCATAAGCTGAAATAGTGTCCAGAACATCTAGTAAATATTTATCCACTAGACTAGTTTCAAAACGAGAAAGCAGTTCAGCATATTTTGTTACAGCTGACAGAGTATATACCTATAACTCTTTCTCTGCTGCTGAAATCAACAGTTTAATATAAGAGGTACTGGTAGATAAATTCACTTTCTGCCAGCCAACAAGTAGCTCCTTGTCGCAGTCCACATGAGAAGGCATTTTTAAAATTCTAAGGCCTCTTGGAACAAGGCCTTCTAGGAGGCAGACCTCCATATGAAATTTTTCAAACTGTGCTCATTTCAACTTAAATAAGTCTTTTTCTAAGGCTAGCAACTTCTTTTTAAGACTGGCCAAATCTATAGCAACTGCTGCAGTCTCACCTTCATCAGTGGTACAGTCCAGCAGTGGATTGCAAACATAATTAATTGCCTTCATCAAAGGATTCACTTGAATAATACTCTGTTGCAGTTTACCTGGATTATAATCCAGTTCTATAACATCTTGTCCTTCAGCCATAATATCCAAAGCTAAGGTAGCACACAAATCAAAAGTAAGAAGCAAAACCACAAGACTGCCACCAAAGCTTTAGAACTCACTTGTCCTGCACAAAACAGATCCAGAATAAAATGCAAAACATCAGAGATGGCTGTAGAATCCAGTATAAAAATCTTTATTCGACACAAGCGCTTTCGTGGGTAACCCCACTTCTTCAAATGTCTAATACATTTTAAAAACAGCTCTCAGTTTAAATATCCTCTTGAGACACATGATTAAAATCAACCAATACATTGTTCTGGTGTGAACAAGCAAATTTAATGCAACATCCTACAAGGTACATGCCATTAACTGAACTAGAAATCTGAATGTATATGTACATACTTCTAAAAGCCTATTTATAAATTATCTAGATTCAAATTTCCATAACATTTCAGTTTGCAGTCACATGCACAGAATATATCTGCACATATTTACATTTTCCACTTCTGTTCACCAGAACACATACAAGCCTGTAACAAGAAGTCAGTAATTTATCATACAAACAACTGTACAGCACATCTTGTCTAAAAAGCTGACACAGCTTTCACTTAGGACCTTTCAGTTCACAAACAAAAAAATATATCTGCACATGTTTGCATTTTCCTCTTTCAGTTAGCAAACACAAGCACAGAATATAACTACACATTAACATTTTTCCACTTCTGTTCTCCAGAACACATACAAGCCTGTAACAAGAAGTCAGTAATTTATCATACAAATGACTCCACAGCACATCTTGTCTAAAAAGCTGCCTAAGCTTTCACTTAGGACATTTCAATTTACAATCACAAAGAATATATCTGCACATGTTTATATTTTCCTCTGATGTTCTCCAAAAAACATACAAACCTGTAACAAGAAGTCAGTTATTTATCATACGAGCAATTCCACAGCACATCTTACGTAAAAAGCTGCCTAGACTTAAACTTGACTTAAGGAGAACAACAGGAAACTGTGGCAACTCTGATGCAGCGAATATTGTGGGGTGATAGGCCGGTGAGTTCCCATATGAAAGAGCAATGGACAACACAGGATGAAACTGAAGAGAATGTGGTACAGGAAGATGCTGTGGAACTGTCTGTATAATGTTTGCAGGAAATGGGGAAGAAAGACAATGCCCTCAATGTAGAAGAAAATGATCTAAGAGAAGAGTTGCTTGATTTAATAGAGACAGACATATTAAGATCAATGAAAGAAATAAACAAAAAGTGAATAAAACACCAAAAGTCAGAAGTTTGATGAAACAAATGAACCCAGTGATTAGGGCTGCCCATAGAGTTTCATGCAATATAACAGAAGTAAAAAGGATATATTACTGTGCAGCTAAATTAATAACAAAGTCTTACCACAAAAACACATGGTAGTAAGGGAAAGAAAGGGGAGAAATTGAATGCCATCATGGAAGTATCGGATAAACTATAAAGCAGTTAAGACAAGAAACATCAGTGTTAGAAGAGTATAGAAGAGGCAACAGATGAAGAAATGTACTCAGAAAGCTAGATGTAATAAAAGCCATGCACAGTATCAGAACAAACAGAACAGGAGTTGTGTACTATCGCAAATAATAAACTAAAAATAGCACAGGCAGAAAAGCTTAGAAGATACACAGATAAATATAAAGGAAAAGTACAAAATAAGCAATGTATTGATGACCCAAAAAGTTTTATAGAAAGTTGGGAAACAAGGCAAAAAGAATTGAAACACCACAAAAAAAAAAAAAAAGAAGAAATAGATACATTTTGGAGAAATATCTATGAAGACCCAGTGGAACATAACAAAAATGATAAATTGATAGAAGTAAAGGAAAGAATAAAAAGTTCAAATGTATAGGATATGCAATGGGATGAAGTAACAGCCAGAGAGATTGAAACAAAGTTAAGGAAAGCTCCTAACTGGAAATCTCCACGTCCAGATGCAGTACCTAACTTCTGGTTAAATGTATTAACATCTTTACATGAAGATTTAGCCATGAGTAAGAACTATTAATATGAACATCCCTAACAGGCACCAGCCTGGCTAACAACAAGAAAAATAATATTCCTACTTAAGAGTGAACCTCCAAGCCATGCTAAAAACTACAGACCAATAACCCGCCTTACGACGACGTATAAACTATACATGGGAATTGATACTGACAGCTTATAGCCATTTAGAAGAAAACTCAAACATGGCAAAAGAACAAAAAAGTAATAAAAGAAAGTCATATGGAACAAAGGATCATTTGATGTTAAAGTCATAATGGAGAATTGCAAAAAGGGGAAGAATCTAAGTATGGCATGGATATACAACAAAAAAGCATTTGATAGTATTTCACATTCATGGATAAAAGAGTGCTTAAAATGTATAAGATACACTTTTCACTGATTGATTACATTACCCTGATCATGAAACAGTGGCAAACTACTTTACAGTTAAGACATGATAAAGGAAAAAATATTATTCCAGGAATAAAAGTTCTTTTGTCCTGTAGGTCATAGCTATAATTTAATTATGATTTAAAACTGTATAGTTCATCAGATGAGGAACTGAAAGCACAACTGAATGTTGTTTGTTCTTGATAAATGTGCAAAAGCAACCTTTAAAGCAAGAAAGCTGCAGCACCAAGAAAACATCAGTTTGGGACAGGAATGTGATATAAAAGAACTTGAGCAAGAGGGAGTGTATACATATTTAGGAATTGATGAAGGATCAATAAAACATAAACAAAGGTGAATAAAATTCAGTAAGGAATATTTTAGAAGACTTTAATACTAAAAACAATATTGACATCTAGAAACAAGTGCAAGCTATAAACCAATTTGATCTTCCTGCCCTAATTTACAGTTTTGGAGTGACTGAATGGCCCCAAAAGGTGTTGGATAGTATGGACAGGCAAACAACATGCTCATCAAATGATTTATAAAAATCAGTGCATACCAAGACTATATATTCCCTATTCTGAAGGAGATATAAGCCTCCTCAAAATTGACTATATGACTAGATCTGCAATAGTGGGACTGCATACATATCTGCTGACCTCACAAGACCCATAGTGAAAATTTTGAGACACGAGGAGAATAAGTCAAAGATAACTTCCCTGCTTAGTTTAGCAGAAGCTTATCGGCATAAAGCAGGAATGGAAATCAAACCAGAAGTAGATAAAAATCAGGCAGCACCTGAATGTGCCAAAAAACAAAAGAAAGAATATCAGGTAAGGCAAGAAATGTGGAAAATGCAAAAATGTATTTGCAAGTATAGAAAACTCTTGGAAGTACCTCGTGTTGATCACTATCAGACGCAGGAATGGTTAAGGTGAGGTGACTTTAAACCAAAAGATGAAAGGTTAATATTGGCAGCTCAAAATAGTGGACTACATACACATTGGTTTACAAAGTCCATTGAACATGTGGGAGAAGCAGACAAATGTAGGTTTTGTAAAACAGAATTAGAAACAGTTGCACATCTTGTGACATACTGATGGCAGGACGACTGTATACTGAAAGGCATAATAATGTGGCAAGACTGTTGCATTGGTGGTTGTGCAAACATTATAATGTTGAAGTAGCTGAAAAGCACTGGAAATATGAGCCACAAAGCATAATAAAAAATGGTTTATATCACATGGGATCATCCATTACCAACAGTTCAAAAAATAGATGCAAGAAAACTAGATATAGTGGTCCATGAAAAGAAGACAAAAGTAGCATTGATTTTTGAAATTGCTACATCCAGTGACTGTAGTGTCTTATGTACAGAGAGACACAAAGTCATAAAATACCAGGATTTGCAGGCAGATATGAGGGCAATGTGGAAAAAAGATACCCAGACAGTTCCAGTAGTACTAGGAGCAATGGGACTTATAAAAAATAATTTACAGTCGTACTTAGATATGTTACCGATACATGTAACTCCATACAAATTACAGGAGGAGTCATTACTGGGCACACTGCAGATGCTATGAACAAGATTGAAACAATACTAATTTCATGAACTTTAATCATACTTTGACTTAGGAATGGGGTCCATTCCTGTCATGGGTTTAGAAACCCAAAAGATTTGGAGAAATTAAAAAAAAAAAAAAAAACAACTCCTAGGGAGAATTTTGGACAATTTTATAACTTTTACAAAGACCCAAAAAGAAGAAAGGAAGAAAAATAAATCTAGCTTTAACTTTTACAGAAGATTACAAAGAAATATGCAGGGTGACCATATAAAACTGCGAGATCATTTTGAGTAACCAACATCTAGAGAAAGTACTTGGCACGTATCCTATTTTTATTTTTAAAAAAGCAAGGAGTGTTAAAGACTGGCTGGAGACAAAACTTAAGGGATAACTGTTCTGATTGCATTATATCTGGTTGTGCTTTCCCCCAACTGCAGTTGTTTGCTTACTTGTGTAACTCTTTTTTTTTGAATGCCCTCTACAGAGAAAAAGAGTTTTGATTAAGGTCGGGGGATCCTAACACTGAGTCTGTTGTTTATAGAGCACAGTGCAGATCTTGCTTTGCTTTCTATGTGGGCAAAACTGTTAACATGTTTAAAGCAAGAATAGACCACCACCTCTCATACATCAGGCTAAAAGTTTTTAAAAATTCACTTGCTAAATACAGCCATGGCCACCTGGACCTGAAACGTGGTATGACACTAAGCAATGGTCTCAAGGAGTTTTCTAAATAAATAGATATGGGTTCAGTACACCAGTTGTGTCCTGTAACTATAGGATGCATAGGTGGATTTATTCTATCCTTGTGCAACTTGGGTAACCCTTGTATGATGGGAAGTAAAGGATCGTTTACCAAAAAATAGTCAAGTAGCTCCTTCTGTAGTAATTTCTGTTGATATAACTTATTCAGTGTGCATCAAATGTTAATTTCCATCTGTTTAACCTTGCTTTTACTAATAACTATATAAAATGTATCATCTTTAAGTAAATTGTTCATAGCCTCATTGTACCAGACCAAACCTAAAACTATCGGCCCACCCTTATCTGCAGGCCTGATAATTATGTCACAGTTATTCATGTCTCTATTTAAAAACCAGTTTTGGTTTAATGTGTCTGTTATCTGATGAAGCAGCAGTAGCTGTGAAAGTGCTTATGACCTACAATATACTAAGTTTTTAACCTGGAGAGTTGTGCCTTCCTTGGGTCCATCAATCAGTGTTCTTGGATTATTTGCTTTTATTTTTGTTTGACTCTGCTGCTCTGGGAAGTTGGTGGTAGTTTTTCTTTGGCTTCTTACCTTTTGGATTTTTTCCACCACACTACCAGACATTATGGCTGAAGGGCATGATGTTATTGAATTGGATTATACACTGCAGAATTTGCAGCATGATAAACCTAAAGGTTTGGAGAGACTTTAATATTATTCATGACAAAGGCAATCCTTTGCTTGAGAACAACTTGAATGTTATGGAAAAATGTGTGCCTGCTGTAGCTGTACAATTAAAAAGTAAGTTACTCTCTATAGAGAAACATCTTTTTAAGCTCAAACGTTTGCAGTATCAGTCATACCATTTGCAAGTCTGTGTAAAGGAAGAAATAATTCCGAGAGGCCTGCGGGTGTTAAAAATGCCAGCACAGGCAGATTCGGATGTGGAGTTAACTGAATGCCTGAAGGTTAATATTTGCTGCAGTATTGAATATCTTAAAGCTCCTTATTAATTCTTCCAACAAAGAAATAGAACAGTTGATGTGTGCACTTGAACAGCAGTACACAGAGCTGCTTAATCTGTTTCAAATAGAGGTGGTTGACAGATAACATGCTTGAGCTTACTGACACTATTTCTGTATATCAAATGTAAATTGGCTAAAATCAAACATAAAAAAATTAACAAGGGATCACCTTGACTTTAAACAGGGCCATGTTTTTATGTGGCCATGCTACAATGAATCGAAGGAAGGTGTGTCTGAGAGTATAGAGCCCATTGATACTATGGTAACTACTCAAACAGCTGTGACTAATTAAACTATTCCTTCAGTTAACATAGTGCTGGACTCTGCCACTGATTCTCAGTTGACATCAGCTGTATCCAGGCAGAATAATGAAGCACCCAAGGATCTTGGGGCCAGGAAGAAAACTTTTACTATTACAGTGCAAGTGCATAGAACAGAAGGTAATATTGCTAACAATGCACTTGCACAGAGCAATTTGTTTGTTTCTGGAGCCTCACACCCTTTAGGCTGACACAGACTTCTATTCCCTTTGCCTATAAAGGAATGGAGCCTTCAAAGCAAGCAAACATGGTCATGAAGTTGGGGTAGACAGAAGAGGAGGCCTGAGGAGGATCTTATAGGGACACCAAGCATCAAGAAAGCATTTGAAGAAAAAAATCACCTAGTTTGGAACTTATCCACTTAGTCTTACTGAATGTGAACATAATGTGTTAAAGAAAGGACTTTCTTTTATACCTACAAGGTATTCTGATTGTAGTGATGTTATTTTAGATGTGAATTTTTTTGCTAGAAATCTTACTTTAAATCTGCTATACAATGATAGTAATGATAGTTATGCTGAATCTCATTGCTTCAGAAAGCCTAGTACATTTGTGTCTGCTGTGAATTCCCTTATTAATGCATTTGAGAAACTGTGCATTCAGGATATTTATATATTAAAGGAATCGAAAAGCAGAATGCATAGGAATTACAATTTAACTAAAGAAAAGCATTTAGCTTTGAAGCAACTTCAGAATAACCGTGGCATAATTATCAGGCCTGCAGACAAGGGTGGGATGATAGTAGTTTTAGATTTTGTCTGGTACAATGAGGCTATGAACAATTTACTTAAAGATGATAAATATTATTTAGTTATTAGTAAAATCAAGGTTAAACAGACGGAAATTAACATTAGATGCACACTAAATAAGTTATATCAACAGAAATTACTACAGGAGGTGCTAATTGACTATTTTTTGGTAAAAGATCCTTTACTTCCCATCATACAAGGGTTACCTAAGTTGCATAAGGATAGAATAAATCCAGCTATGCGTCCTATAGTTGCAGGACACAACTGGTGCACCAAACTTGTATCTATTTATTTAGAAAAGTCCTTGAGACCATTGCTTAGTGTCATACCACACATTTTGAAAGATATGCAACATTTTTTGAGTGATTTATACACTCATTTGGAACAATCTACTGTTGCTACCAGGAGTTTGCTGTTGGTCACCTTGGATGTGACCTCTTTATTTACTGTCATACCCAATGACTTGGGTTTGGGTATGATACAAGAATTTTTGAGGTTGCATTCACAGTTTGATGAGACATAGATCATGCTTGTTAAGGTTCTGTTAGATTTAATTAGAGAGCAATGTGTTTTTGTTTAATGAAAGAATCTTTGGCAATGGAATGGCATAGCTATGGGCACTTCTTGTGCCAACAGCTACACCAATTCGGTCATGGCCGTATGGGAGGACAAATATATTTTTAATGGACCCTATAAACAAGTAGTATTTTATAGAAGGTTCATCTATGATTTGTTCCTTTTGTGGAATGGAATAGAAAACAAACTCAGATAATTTGACAGATATATTAACAATATTACAACATTTTTAAGATTTACTTCTAATGTGTCCTCCATTAAAATTGATTTTTTGGATGTTACTGTAGAGATGAATGGTGATGGGGGTTTGTTTACAAGATTATATAGGAAGTCTTGTCATGTTAATCATTTATTAGCCAGGCACAGCATGCACCCCCCACACATTTTTCAGAATGTTGTCAGGAATCAAGTATTTAGAGCTTCTAGGCTTAATGTTCAGGATAGTGATTTTGACAACCAACTTAATATTTTACACACTGAACTGGTTGATAGAGATTGATACACATAATATGTTAAGGAACATAGATGAGGTTCAGTCTCTTAGATCCAGCACAGTTTAACCTTATTTTCTAGAAAGACACACCAGGCAATGAAGGATAAAAGAAAGGACAATAAAATAAGGGTTCCTTTATATTATTCTTCTGATGTTTCTTTATATGAATGTTATTAAGAGACACTGGGGAATTTTAACAATGGACAGTGATATCAGTAAGTTGATAGACACTACTTCCAGATTCCTTTTTAGAAACATGAAATCACTGAAAAGGCAGCTTTGTTATCCCACCATGGATTCTGTGCAGCATAGAAATAAAGTTAGGATGCCCTGTGGTAGGTGTTCAGTGTGCTCATACATTGATAGCAGTGCAAAATTTACACGTCCAGACCAAAAAAGGGATTATGAGTTTCCTATATTTGCTACTTGCAGTACAGAGCATGTTGCTTATTTAGCCCACTGTAAGGAATGTTCCAAATTTTATATAGGAAAGACTGATAGGATTTTAAGAGAAAGAATAAAGAAGAATGTTTATTATATACAAAAGGGAAGCACAACTAAGGCTTTGTCAAAACATGTACTGGCCACTGATTCTTGGTACACATTTAAATTTCTTGTTATTGGTAGAGTCGTTGAGACTATAAGGGGTGGTGATGTAAGGAATCAAACCGAAGAGATGGAAGCTAAGTGGAATTATCAGGCTGAGGGGAGATTATGTACATGGGTTGAATGAGTTTGTACCCATTAGACCCAAACTGAAGTCTAAACCACTAGCCCAGATCAGAGTATTTGCATCTGCAACTATATATGTTTTTCTTGGTAGTTAAGTCAGTATTTTTCACCTGCTTATGGGACGTTTTACTTAGAATTTTTATATAGTTTTTATGTTGTATTTATATGTGTATGTTTTTATGTGCTGTTTAAATAGCATATATTTTAGCTGTTTCTTTAAATTATGTGGTCATGTGACAATACTGTTTCACTTCTCTATTTAAAAGCCAGTTTTTATTTAATGTGTCTGTTATCTGATGAAGCAGCAGTAGCTGCGAAAGCGCTTATGACCTACAATAAACTAAATTTTAACCTGGATAGTCATGCCTTCCTTCGGTCCATCAGTGTTCTTGGATTATTTGCTTTTATTTTTGTTGGACTCTGCTGCTCTGGGAAGTTGGTAGTTTTTCTTTGACTGTTGTTATAGATGTTAAACTAGTGATATTTGGTGGTGGTCTGTTTATAAAAAGTCCATTCTGTTTGACTTCCTATCCTAACATTGTTTGCTGCTCGGCTCCCACAAAAGCTAAGAGAATTACAGGTACTTACGTATTATTGCAACCAGATTCCAGACTCACTACCTGATATTCTAATTCTAGCAGGTGATTTCACTATATGCATGTGTCTTAAGTATAAAGCATGTCAAAATGTCTTCTGTAAATGTCTTTAGCCAAACTAATGTTATTTGTGGCTGATCAGACCCTCATATAATTTTGCCTCAGTGTTATGCTGTTAGGAGACATGTTTCACTTGCTTTCTTAAAGAATTTCATAGAGAGCCAAAAACAGTACAGGAGAAATGCCTCAAATGGGAGAGCGATTTTTAAACAGTGCCATTATAAACTTGGTGAAATAAAATGTTTGCAGTGACGTAAATGTCACAAATAATATAAATTAGGAACCTGAAAGACGTGTCATTCCTATGCTGACTGATGTCCTCAATTGTTTGGGCCAAAAATGCAGGTTATATGTGTGACACTGTGACAATACAGTAGCAAAGGCACACTTCAGGTTGTGCATGCTTGAGAAGCATTGTTAGCATGACAGATTTCACCACTGATTTAATGAACTGACGAGTCTGTTCTTTGTACAGAAATGCAAAAGTCTGTCTTACTGATATAAAAGGTGTTGGTTCAGACAGGTACCATCAATAAATGAGTAAAAGTCATTAGGGGGTTATGACACTCAGGTTCTATCTTTGCCTGACTACCCTCAGGAAAAACACAAAATCTATATGTTTTTTAATCAGCCAGAAAGGTAGAAAGCTCTAGTAAGGACTGTTATATTGTCGTCATTACAAACTTTTACTACTTTAATCGCCATGACTACAGCTTGGAAAAGAGCAATTACTCCTGTTTCAAATCTCTTTTCCAAGCTGTAGTCATGTCGATTAAAGTAGTAAAAGTTTGTAATGACGACAATATAACAGTCAGTTACTCCTGTTTCAAATCTACCCGTGGTGGTGGTGCTGCGGTAGCGTTGTCTCCTCACAGTAAGACGCTGTCCGGTTCGATTCTCAGCTAGAGTGTCTTCTGCATGGAGATATGTGTGAATGGGCATGCCTTCATTGAAGGTTGTGCATCAGGGCTGGTAACTCGGCACGTAAAAATCAACTACCAATCATTAGTAGACCGGAGTTCTGCTGTGGCGACCCCTAACCGGGAAAAGCCGAAAGACACAACACAACACTCCTGTTTCAAATCTGGTTGCAAAAATACGTAAATAACAAATTGCATTCCAAGAAACCTTGCTATAAAAATATCTGCCTTACTGTGTAGGTCTGTTCTTGAGACTTCCTCTGTGTCAGTAATTTGTTGAAACAGTTCACTGTTATCAGATTAGATTTTGTCAGGAGAGGGAGTGACCTTTCTTCTTCTAAAAGAAAAAAACTGCTGAAGAGACTCCATTCCCTACATTACTGTCTTCTTGCTGACTGGACAATACTGTTAGTGTAGATTTCTTAGTATCAGGTTTGCCATAGCATTTTCATATACTCGATTATCCCTTTCCATTTTTTTCTCCTAATTTTATAATAGTGTCAAGCCTCTCAACAGTGGGGGGAAAAGTTATATTTACCAGCAAAACAGGGAAGGTAATGTCTTAAGGTTTTTTAATGTCCTTTATGTTTGCCTAAACTAATGATGTCTTCTTCATTATGTTTAATAACAGACAATACAAATTCTCAGTCAGCCTTGTCTCAGTGATGTATACATTTTACTGTTTGTTTCAGTTAGGCCATCTATATAATATTAAACCTCCTAGCACTCTATTCACTTTGCTACACTGCTTGAAAGAATTGTCACAAATCAAAGATTTGTATTTTTAACAACTTTTTCTAACATTTTGATACTAACTACTAGAAAAAACAAGATTGACACTAGCTTCACCAGCGTCCACTGGATCATTAAATTGATTAAAAGAATAACCTAGCTTCTTCAAGAAAGCCTTTATGTCCATCTGTCTGTAGTCATCTCTCATATTATAACCACTGAGAGCCACAGACTTGCCATGACCTCTAAGTGTGGTTATAAAATTACATGCTGAATCAGGGACATACCACTTAAGGCTTCTCCATAGGAGTTGCCTTCACCCACGGTACCAAAGCACTCGCAAAATGCAGAAAGAAATCCACAGAAATGAGTAGTGAGGCCCAAGAAAGTGAAAACGCACTAAAGTGCACTCCAAAATATAAAACATAGGCAAACAAACTTCTTGACTTAAACTAGAATTTAATAAAAAATAACCTCACTTAAACACTTTTGTTCTAAACCTGGACTTCATCAGAACTTGAAAATACAAATAATTAAAGGCATTAAACACATAAAATTAGTTATATGATATAAATATGTTTAAAGGGAAAACAATTCTTGTTAAATTACATACAATATAAAACATTGTTGACGGAATAAAACTGTGAGTATTAAAAAGCAATGAAAAATAAGTGTGCTTGTAAATAAAAATCAGAGTAACGTCTATGTTCAAGGTAGGATTTAAGGGCACTCTTTATGCTCAAGTTTCCAGTTAAACCTGGTGAGAAGTCCGCTCTTAACTTACTTCTGTCACGTTTAACAAAGTGCTCAGATCTCCACCCTACCTTCATCTCCTCCTGAATTAATTACAAAAAATAAGACTCTCTTAAAAAGTTCATACAACTGTCTGAATGTTTGTACAATTCAGTGAAACTATTCTTTGTTCCAAAAACATGCAACTGTTCACTCACTTGCATACTGTGGGAAGAAATAGTCAGGGAACTGGTTAGGCTTGTATAGGCCCTAGGGCTGATAGCCTAGTACCAACCTATGATCTTTCTATATAGAAACTGGCACAGGTCATGACATTTAAACTAGAGTGAATGGAGGGACACTTGTGCAAGTGACTCATGCAGATGGTGCAACTATATGTACAACTGTACCTTGTTTTAGTTTAGTCATTAAGGTGTCAGCTACAAGGCACAACAGAGATACACTGTAATGTGTTCAAACAGATATTTGTGTTTCTGAATTTTCTTAGACAAACTATGAGTCAAGTAGAATTTTCCATATCAGTAAATATCTGCAATTTGTTGGCATACTGTTTTGGAGTCTTCACACATCTGCAAGAGTATATCCCGTTTTAACAGATGATATAATTTACATTGTTTTTTTTTCTTTGTGGCAGTATGCAAACACCTTAGTACAAATGAGACAGAGGGTACATTATACAGCTGTGAGATATGGAAAAGTAAATGTATTATGTATGTAATTGGACACTGTTTTTTGTCAGTTTTTGTAATTTAATTGGGACTACTGTATTTATTTACATTTTATGTGAACATATTTTTAAATCACTAGAGGTGGAGATTTTTTTTTTCTTATGCCATCTTTGCCTATCTGTAGGATTAACATGGAGACAGGTGTGTAGAGCAGAAACAGCAGATGGGGCAAACCAAAGATGAAATTAATACACATTCAGGGCTTCAAGTATGGAGAAAGCAATGCATATCTAAATAATTAGTCAATAAGTAACATAAATATTGGTGGAAATCTGAATTTGTTAATGGTGGTGAAGATCTGACTGTTCTGAGACAGAATATGGATTATCTGTGCATGTGTATCACTGCATGCATAAGGCATAAACATGTACAGTGCATGCTTTGAATGTGGGCTGGGTTCAGTATGAATTAATGTGAGCAGAAAGCCTTATGGTAATCCTTTTCAGCTCATAGACTGCCCTACTACTAAGGATTCCTGCTAACAAGAGCTTCAGCGTGGAGTGCATTGCTACTAGGGCAGATGCTAATGCTAATTAATCATGTACTTTATCCTGGAAATGCTATTGGTGAAAACATCCACAGGTGGAGGAAAAAGTTAGCACTGTCAAAAGACAGCAGCTAACAATTCACTACAATGGAAGCTGCCATCTAGAATTGGAGAAGGGTTGAGTGTATGTGTTTGTGTGTGTGTGTGTATATATATATATATATATATATATATATATATATATGTGTGTGTGTAGGTCTATAGGGGCATGAATGAAGATAGATGTGTGTGTGTTTGTATGTCTGTGACTGCCTGGGAGGTTGCAAAATGGGGGTCTGGCAAAGAATCAAAAGTCTGTGTGTTGGAGAGTGTGTGCAAGTACAATCTGCTGTGGGGGGCTTGTTTGATGTTGGTTAAATATGTGTGTGTGTGTGTGTGTATACAAGCACATGCGTGTACTTGTGTGAGACTGTGTATGTTTAAGAATGTCTGGTAGTGTGTGTGTTTATGTGTGGGTGACTGAATGTGTGTGTGCGCCTATGGATGGGTGGGTCTGCATGTATGTATGTGTGTGTATGTGTAAGGGGGTGCCATTGCCAACGCAAAGCATGGGCTGCAAGGTTGAACACTACTGTCATCATATGTATGAGGGTACTAGTGTTAAGGGTGATTCAGAGATTTGCTAATGTGCTGGTAATGAGGCCTTTTCCATTCCATTATATCTGTCTCTGTTTCACATTTTCTCACCATTGAATGCACTGATCTATTTATGATAATCAATTTATGGAAATGGTGCATATCTTTCTGAATCCTAGAGATGGTTTCTTCCACAAAATTAATTTTTATTATTTTGTGTGTGTATGCTGTTCTTGCTAGACTGGTGCATTTTTAGTAAAAAAAATTCTAGTGTTGAAATTCTAATTTTTTTTTTTGATAATTTAAAGGTGAACAGGGATGAGTTTTGCAACTTAAAACATTTAGATTATTTTTAACAGTTACAAGGGATAGGAAATGGAGGCTATAAATGTTTTCTTTCTTTAGTAGCTGCACTGATTTATATTTTAGTATGGCTGGTAATTTTCATCCCATGAGGGATGCTGGATTTACAAAGTACTCCCTGATTTTTTCCAGCTGGTGTTCATGATTTTGAATATTACTAAGTCTCATTCTACAATAAAATATTGATCATACACCAGCTATCACAGCTTGAGATAGAGAAGATATGTATCGAGTAATTGGATTAACCTGCCTACCAACACTGCATTGTGGAGATTGTGTACTCTACTGCCTTTGACTGAAGACTAGAAAAGCACATTTAGAGGTAGGCATTTAATGCTACACCCTTATTTGATATTACTTGGTTCTTTTAATGTTACATATTTATTATTTTTATTATGCTTGTTTAAGATCCTTAGAGGCAAGTCCAGATAAAATAGACATGAAACTTGAATGTTCATACCCAATCCAGAAACACTACAGCACAGATCCCTAAGGCAGTCTATGTCCTTACAACATCCACAACACAGCAGTAGTTGTGGGTGTGATGAACCGTGATACTGTCAGCACAGCTAGCTGGAATTTTGTAAATAATTGTCATTGGCGAATATTGAAATGATTTATACAAGATGCTTGTGTTACAAATGCATTAGAACTGTATGTCGTGTATATCAAACTGCTTGTACAGATGTGTATGTATTGAAAAGGTATTTGTAGAGTGCTGTGTTTAAAATGTAACCACAGTGTGCCTTACAGGAAGAAAACAGAAAGGTACATGCACTATTGTAACTGTTTAAATGTATATATTTTAATAGTGGAAATTTGAATACAGGAGGCCAACCTCAGTCTACCAAACTTTAGAAAAATATAAAAATTAAATTACTTTATAGGCTAGGCCATAAAATATGGTATTTCTCAGTACTCAATGCAGCAAGAGACATAAAGTCTGTGCTAGGAAGCTTTCTGTATTGTCATTAGGGTGAACTAATTACTAGTCTTGAAAGTATGAAGGAATGCAATTGTTGTATGCCAAAGATCTGAGCAAAGCCCTCTATGTATTTTTACAGGTAGATGCTAAATGCTACCAGTGACCATCAATGGATCAGGGTCAGATGACAAGAAGTGATGTAATTCTGCAAACTATCCCAGCAGTAATATTTTAGATATTATTTTGAGAAGTCTCTTAGTGAGACAGAGCATTCTGCATTCTGTCTTGGACCTGACAACAACAATAGGAACCATTCACCACATGTGCCTTGTTGTATTAGTAAGTTACTAGAGTATATTAATTCTCTTAGATACAGTCAGGAATATAGTAAAGCTTAGTTTAGATATTATATTTCTTTATTTGAGACTGTCCAATATTGTTTTAAATATTCCTGTAGTTTTGAACTCTGATGTCACTGTGACTTTATATTTACTATTGTCTTGTTCTTTTATTATTTATTGTTAAATATATTTAAACCTTTCATTGTGGCTGATCTGTGTAAAGATATTTAAGTTTTGAGAGTACTTGCATATTTATTTGGTGACACTGTGTGGGCCACTCCTAATTGCCTTGCTCTTAGTCAAACTACAATTTGTGTTAATATTAATATTACACAGTAAGATTGAACATGCTTTAAGGGCTTTAAAGTAGCTGATGTGTTCTGGTAGCAGTGGTAACTACCTTATAGTCTGGGCAGAAGGGGGCATAGCTAGTAAACCTGTGCCAGCCTTCCCCAGTTGTGTTTGTATGTAAAACAATCTCCAAGAGTGTGTGTGTCAACCACTTGGGCAGGGACATGAAGCACTGGTTGGACAGACAGTGTTGGAGGACATGGCTTGGAACCCTGCCTAAGGACTCAAATCTATAGCTGTGTCAGTGGGGAGTCCTACTGGAGATCTGGAGGAAGAGGGAGAAACAAGGGTACCAAACTGCCACATGAGGTTATATCCTATTTTAGTAGATGGGAAACAGGCCACTGGTAAGAGAGAGACAGCCTCTGACCTAACCATTGTGAAGCCTGCAGTGGTTAAAGAAGAGCGCTACTTGGTTGGATAGTCTACTCCAGTCAGAGCATTAAGAGGGACCCCATTCCAAATATCTTTGCTTAGGGTTCACCTTGACTGGGAGGGTGGAAAAGGAAGCAAACAAGTAGGTGTGTTTGAGGATATCCCTGCAGATGTCCTACTAGGGAATGATATTGATAATGCAGTATCACGTGTACATGCAGTTACATGCAGTCAAACTTGTTGACAATCATGTGGGTCTGATAGCCCTAGGGGAGGACCCAGACAGAACACACACTTGAAGCCAGGACTGATGAGGTGGCTACTTCAGGGAGAGAGCTACCCTGTAGCAGTGAAACTAAAGGTGAGTCACAGCTGCTTGTGGGTACTGATGTTCCTTTGTACAGAGTGACTGCAAGTGCAGAGGTAAGTAGTAGTAGCCAGGCTGACAGTGAGAGACAGCTGTCAGAGGATACCAGACTTTCTGTGGAAGGGGAGCTGGGAAGGGTTAAACAGAGAGAGTTGAGACAGGCTCAGCTCTCAGACCCTACATTACAAGGCTTGAGGGAGGTAGCCAGGGAGGCACTTGATTCTCAAGGAAAGGGAGAATCTGTATGCTGGGACAAAGGGTTACTGTATGGAGAGTGGACCCCTGAGGGAGGCCTAGAGGGTGAGAGAATACAGCAGCTAGTAGTGCACAGAGCCTACCATCTGGCAGTTCTAGCCATAGCCCATGACATTCCCTTTGCAAGTCATATGGGCATAAAGCGTACCAAGAGATGTATTATGTAGAACTTTTATTGGCCTGGGATTTCCAGGAATGTAACAGGGTACTGCAGAACCTGTAAGCAGTACCAAAAAGTAGGCAAGAGACAAGGTCAAATCTCCTCTGCTGTCTTTGCCTGTGATTGAGGAACCATTTTGGTGGGTAGCTATGGATATTGTGGAGCCTGTGATTACCCCAAGTTCCACAAGGAAGAATTATATCCTAGTGATAGTAGATTATGCTACCAGATGCCCTGAGGCAGTGGCTTTGTCCTCCATTGAGGCAGAAAAGATGGCAAATTCTTTGTTAGAGATTTTCAGCAGGGTAGGTTTCCCAAAAGAAATACTGACTGACAGAGGTGCCAATTTCATGTCAGACCTGTTGGCTTGTCTGTGGGAGCATTGTGGGGTGAAGCACCTAAAGACCACACCCTACCACCCCAGACTAACGGTCTGGTGGAGACAATACACTCTACACTAAGGACCATACTATGGGTATTTGCAGACTAGTTTAAGAGGGAGTGGGGCAAGTATTTGTCCCATCTGTTGTTTTCTTACAGACAGATGCCCCAGAAATCCACAGGTTTTTCACCCTTTGAGTTGCTGTGTGGGCATAGAGTGAGGGGACCTCTAGATTTGATTCATGATGAGTGGGAGGGTGAGTGTGAATCCCACAAGGAGTCTGTTGTGGCATATGTCCTAAACCTCAGGATAAGGCTCAGGGAGCTTATGAGCTTGGCCCAGGAGAATCTGGCAGAAGCCCAACAGCAGAAAAAGGTCTGGTATGACAGGAATGCTTGAGCTAGAGAGTATGCTGTGGGGCAGCAGGTTATGGTTCTCATTCTTGTCAGACAAAACAGGCTGCAGGCACTTTGGGAGGGACCCATTAAAGTAGTAAGGAAGGTCAGTGATGTTAAATACATGGTAGAACTGGTAGGTGGGAGGCAGAGGTACAACATTTACCATGTTAACCTGATGAAACCTAACCATGATAGGGAGGCCCTGGTGCCAAGTATTTGCAGTAGGAGGCAGGAGGAGTCTGAGGGGGATCTGTGGCTACAGGGAGCCAATCAGCAATATCCCAAGTTACTATGCTGGAGCCTAGGGTTGCAGCCATATGATATGACAGTGCAACACTGTAATGGAGTCAGCAGTGCAAAGGCAGCTGGGATCTCAAAACAGGGAATGGGGTAATGTATTCCCATATAGGCTCATTCCTCTCAAGCAATGTTTCTCAAGGGTCACTTGAAAAACTAGCTTGAGTCTTCAAAGGAGAGAAGAAGTGTGATGAAAGGAGATACTGCCAGCAGAGAGAGCTGGAATTTTGTAAATAATTATATGTCATTGGTGAATATCGAAATGATTTATACGAGATGCTTGTGTTACAAATGTATTAGAACTGTATGTCAGGTATATATCAAACTGCTTGTACAGATGTGTGTGTCAAAAAGGTATTTGTAGAGTGCTGTGTTTAAAATGTAACCACAGTGTGTCCTACTGGAAGAGAACAGAAATGTACATACACTGTTGTAACTGTTTAAATGTATATATTTTAACAGTGGAAACTGGAATACAAGAGGTTAACCTCAGTCCAGCAAACTTTAGAAAAATATCTGAAATTAAATTACTTTATAGGCTAGGCCATAAAAGATGGTACTCAATGCAGCAAGAGACATAAAGTTTGTGCTTAGAAGCTTTCTGTATTTCCTTTAGGGTGAACTAATTGCTAGTCTAGAAAGCAAGAAGGAATGCAATTGTTTCATGACTTCCAGCATCTGCCAGAGTTTTCAGCAAAGCTCTTGTCTATGTATTTTTACAGGTGCTAAATGCTACCAGTGGCCATCAGTGGTTGTTTTGCCTGGTAACTAGTGTCAGATGACAAAGAAATTATTATTCTGCAAGCTATTCCAGCAGTAATATTTTCGATATTATTTTGAGAAGTCTCTTAGTAAGACAGAGCATTCTGTCTTGGACCTGACAACAACAATAATATGAACCATTCACCACATCTTCCTTGTTGTATTAGTATGTTACTAGAGTATAGTAATTATCTTAGATACAGTCAGGAATATAGTAAAGCTTAGTTTAGATATTATTTTTCTTTATTTATTTGAATATGTGCTTCAGTGTTGTTTTAAGTATTTCCTGTGGTTTTGAACTCTGATATTACTGTGAGTATATATTTACCATTGTCTTGTTCTTTTATTTATTAAATATATTTAAACCTTTCATTGTGACAGATCTGTGTAGAGATATTTAAGTTTTGAGAGTACTTGCATATTTATTTGGTGACACTGTGTGGGCCATTCTTAATAGCCTTGCTCTTAGTCAAACTACCATTTGTGTCAATATTAATATTACACAGTAAGATTGGGCACCCTTTGTTAAGGGCCCTAAAGTAACTGATAAGAGGTTCCTGTGGTAGTGGTAACTACCTTATAGTCTGGGCAGAAGGGAGCATAGCTAGTAAACCTGTGCTAGCCTTTCCCAGGTGTGCGTGTGTGTTTGTAAAACAAATCTCCAAGAGTGTGTGTGTCAGCTACTTGGACAGGGACACAAAGCAATGGTTGGACAGAGAGAGTATTGGAGGACTTGGCTTGGAACTCTGGCTAAAGGTTCAACTCTATAGGTGTGCCAGCGGGAAGTCTTATTTGGGCTCTGGAGGAAGAGGTTGAAACCAGCCCCGGACTGACTGTGGTCTCTATGTGCTCTTAAGAAAAATTGCACTTTATGCATAGAGCTGCATCTGGAAATGCTGTGTATGCACTTGTCATCCTCTCAGTGAACACCCCCACTGTTACTATAGGTTCATAGGTAGGTACTAGGCTATCAGCCCAAGTGCATAAGTAAGCATAGCCAACAAGGTTCCCTGGCCTACGCCACCCAAAAAAGTTATTTTTTGTGCCCCTGTCGAGCAGAGCCACAGAAGTGATCCCTGGGGTGTATTTCCCATTCACTCATCAAGATGTTTTTGAAGAGTGCTAATGAGGAGTTTTGCTTGACATAGATGAGTAGCTTGTTCCAGAGTATGGTAAGTCACTGGGACAGGAATCTGTCCCTCCAGCATGTCCTATTTATTGTGGTGACAAGGTTTAGGTCCCTAGAGCATGTAGCTAGGAGGGATTGGGATTTCTTTAGGTGTAGCATGTCCAACAACTCTGGGTTTGACATAGCTTTATATGTTAGGCAGAGATCACCTCAGAGTAGGCGATATGCTACGGAGTAAAGCTGGAATTTTTTGAGATGGTCAGTGTAGGGGCATCTGTTTGATGCCAGTAATCCTCTTTGTGAGGTACTTCTGTGGCCTTTCCAGCTGCTGCAGATGTCTTGTGATGTACATTCCAAAAGGGGAGTTGTACTCTATAATGGGTCTAATGAGCGTCGAGTAGAGGGGGACAATGACCTCTTTTTTCCTGGATGAGAACCCTTTTATGATGGTGTGCCACGTAGAAGGACTTCCTGACTACTGTGGCGATGTGACTATCAAATGACAGACTACTGTCCACCTGGGTCCCAAGGTCTCTTATCACACATTCAGTGTTAAGTAGACTGCTGTCTATGTAGTAGTTCATGGGTACAGAGTTTTTACCAAAGGGGATGACCATGCACTCTTTGGCATTGAGCTTCAGGCCATGGCTCTGACACCAGGCATCTGTCTCATCGAGGCTCTTCAGTAGGATTTCCACATCATTTGGGGACTCGACTGTGGCTCCTAGTTTGCAGTCATCTGCGAACTTTGTTAGCCAGAGGCCTTCTGTGTTAGCCTGTACTTCAGAAAACTTCATAGCAAACTGGAGAGGTTTTAGGACTGAACCCTGTGGTACTCCACTTGTCACTGGTTTGAGGTCAGATTTGGAGTGTGCAACTTTTACAGTGTGGGTTCTGTCAGTGAGTCAGTTGGCAACCCATCTTGTGGCATGTAGTCACCATTGGTGAGGATTGAGGCTCCTTGATTACTGGTCCAGTGGAGGGTTGTCACAGTGGGTATAGTGGTATTCACTTCTTACCAGTAGAAGGCTAGGGCTGGCATTCAGAAACTGTTTCGAATTACACATGGGTACCTTGTGTGTCCTTATATGGTATGCAAGGGGAAGCAATGTAGGAATTTTCAAGATGCATGCAAAAATGTAAGTCTGTGGGTATTGCCTGTGAAAATTGACCACTTTGTATTATAGATGTCTCTACTGCTCCAGCAGATGAGTATTAGGGGAGATTATAAAAGTCCGTCATAGTCATTGTCCATTCAGAACATAAGTATTTGTGGCTAGTATACACCATTGACTTCTACGGGGAGTCTGGAGTGATCTACAGTGTGTTGCTAATAGAGCAGAGCAGACTTGTATCCTCATAGCTCAGTGATGCATGGCTACAGTCTGTTTTATGGGATATCCATCTAGAGTTGTTCCAACTACTCAGATGGCAATTCATAGACATTCGCGCATTTAATGAGATTCAGTGCCATGTTAATTATGCTTATTCCAAACAGGGCATTCTGATGGTGTGAGAGGACAGCTTTGCTCTACTCTGATGAACATCTGTGAATCCTGATGTCAGTGTTTCTGTCCAGTACTTTCATAGGAGTGAATGAATCAGTAAGTGAATGGAGGGTGGCACAAGCAGATGGGTTATGTAACCATTAAAGTTGTTTCTGATAACAGGCAAATGGTCAAACAGAGTTATGGGGACATCCCTGGGAAGAACTTACTGCTGATTAACTTACCACTTTCAACCAAACAATGCAGGTGCTAGAATCCTATCCAAGATCAGTTGCTCAACTCCCAAAGCACCATAGGGTATGCGGAAAACACTAGCCAAATCAACAGTGAGATAGAATTATACCAGTTTTTGTTACCAGTAGGAAGTACTGCAAACAAATAGCAAAAGTTCTTCAAGTAAAGGCTGAGTCTCAGTGAGACATCCAACAAGGCAACAAAAGAATAGCAGCACCAGTATGGAAAGCAGCCTCAGTCTTTGCTGCCTTCCGGAGACGTACTGTTTTAAAAGAGTGGCTACCAGCATCTGTTGAAAGGTCAAATGCTACTTTCAGACATCTGCAGTGCATATAGCCTAAGACAACAATCACACCTTCCTGTTTTACATGTTGGTGCGAAATCCTGTCACTAGCAGTTCACTGTTAAGGTTTCATTTCAAGAATCTACTTCCACACATGCACTCTGCTTTTTTGCCTGCAGATGTTTCTGTTAGAGCTTTTCTTGTCGTGAATATTACATTGTTTTACCTGCATGACTGTCATTATATTGCATCTTATTTACTTTCATTTGTTTACTTGTTTTTTTTTTTATATTATATACAAACATACTTAGTATCAGCTGCATCTGTTCCCTAGGAATTAGAGATAAAAGGTCTGTAATATTTTTAGTGCTGCCATTAGGTGGTACTCTCACTCTGTCTGTGTATCAGAAGGTTCATATATTACTTTGTGGAAATTATTTTATAGCTACATAAAAAGAGCCTTCTGTGCACAAGTTCTGTTGATACAGAGATCAGCTGAAGAGAAAGAAACTTTCTTTTTATCATTATTTTCCCCATGTTGATTTGAACTCATCAGGCTTTATAAATGCATTTATGTAATCAGCTTTGAATATTATCGCTGAGGAATGAGGTAGTGATGTTCAAATAAATATGAGGTATGAATACATAAAACAATGTTGCTACTTGCACACAAAATGTAGTTAAATATGATTCCAAATTAGAGGTAGACTGTAGTTATGCAGATTATCCTATCTTCAGAACAGTCACTTATTTTTTTTAAATACAAATATGATTTCTCTCCATTCTCTCTCCCTATCCCCCACACACGAGTTCCCCTCACTTGATTAATTGTTTACTTTTCTGAAATAATTTTGGGTATGCTATTTTTCCCAAACGTACTCTTTGTCAGGTGATCTGTGGGTCAAGTTAGAGTTGTCAAAAGGGCAATTGCAGGTATATAAAGAGAAGTGTGGGTGTTGTATGTCAATGCTGAAACCTTGATATGTCAAATACTGCAGCAATGGCAATAGGTCTGTTAGGGAATCGAGAGTCTGTGTGTTGGAGCGTAAGTCTGTGCATGTGTGTCTATGGTTAGAGTAAAGGCTAGATAATGGTATAGATGTTATGTTCTGTAAGCATCTGCAGGTAAAGGTGAGAGTAAGGGCTAGGTAAGCAGATAGAGTTAGTATTTGTGGGTAAGGGTTGGAGTAAGGACTAGGTTAAGGGATAGTTGCAGTGTTGTGTGTTTTTGTTTTTGAATGTAATACATGTCCAAGCTGTCATGCGTTGTGGTGGTTAACCAACACAAGTTCAGCACTTCCAATGAGACTAAGCTTAAACAAAGAAAAAAAAAACATTGACCCGATGCTTAATATCCAAAACATTATTAAAAGATTTAGCACTTTTGTCTTAGTCTGTTAACTGACACTTTTTCAGAATCTTCAACCTGGGTTCCTGTTCCTCACTAACCTGCTGCCTCTCTATTTATATTTTAATTTAGTGCACTTATGATGCTTCTTTTCTTGATTTGCTCTCTATTGGTTTTGAGAAATTCCATCTGTCTAACTTGTAAGGCCTGAAGGAACAGAGAGGCCTGGTTGTTGCCTGACCAGGTCATCACTGTGAATGATATTCTGGTCTGGTCATGTAAGGGATCCTTTGAAGCTGCAGATGGGTTACCTTTCTCCTCAAACAGCTCACAACCTACAGTTGGCTTTAAGCTGTGTTGTGGGAAATTTATTTCTAAGGTAAGGTGTATGGCTAGGTTTAGAATGTACCCAGTGCATTCTAACCCCAGGCCTGCCCCTACCCTAACTCTTTACCTTATCTTAGAAAAAACATCTCCATAGCAGTACTACTATTCAGACAAATTTAGTTTAAAGGTAGTTGTATGTTTTTGTAATAGGATTAGTGTCACAGTTAAATACTAGGCAATCAATCTGCAGACTATTACGTGCCAAACCAATAACCAGATAGTGACCAAAGTGGAGAATCAGACTCTCTACCTTGTATTTGTGAAGTAAACAACTTAATCATTATGCCATCCCCGACCAAATGAAACTGTTTTTCCTTTTGTGATTTTTTTTTAGTTATCTTATTTTAGTTTTTCCTGTTAGATTACTTTTCAGAATGTCAGCATCGATTAGTTGTGATTTGATGGTTGTGCATTTTAGTTATTAGGCATAAATAAGTGTATGGATGTGTGTGTTTAGAGAGAGAGAGAGAGAGGGAAACCCTCCCACACATGGACACACAATGGACCAGATTCCAAAAGACACGATGTGAGTGACTTACTCCACTGTAAGGCCTATCAACAAAGCAGGTTTAACAAGTAAACAAAAGAAAAGCTCCAGCAGGTAAAGATGTGCCTGTTCAGAAAAGCTCTGACAGAACTTCAGAAAGCCTGGCTCAAATCACCTCAGGAAAAACTTTTATTAACAAGATTTCACAATAATGCTTCTTCAGGTTAAAAAGCAGAAAACAGCCTCCATTTGGTTTATATAACTTTCAAAACCACATGACCTCAAACACAGTTACTCATTGGTCACCTTAATTTCATCAGCCTCCACTTTAAAACAGGTTGAATACTATTAAACAAATTCAAACCTGAGCTTGAGACTCTGCTTTTAGTTTAATAATACATATATCCTCTACATAGTCTGTTTGAATAACTATGTACCCCACTCCTATTATTCTCATACAATCTCTGTACAACAAAAAATGATGAGCCTGAGATGTATTTTTATATGCTTAAATAATACATTAGTTTCAATGCTTCTTATTAAAGACATATGATCACGTATTGTCTCCCGTAGATTTTTATTAGACTTGCCAGTATAAAATGCTGAACATTGTCTGCATTTGGCTAAATATACTGTATCTTTAGTGTCACAGGTGACATAGGTATCAAAATGAAATTTCTTTTGTGTAATTGGATGTGTGACTAAATTATCCCTGTTCGCCACAAACACATTCAAAGAACTACTCAACGGCTGCATATAAAAACAGTAGATTTATTGGTGAGCGCTTTTGTGGTGTTGAAACACCACTTCTTCAGACCTAATAATAACTAAACTGCACTCTACTTAAATACCACTCAATCACTGACACGCCCAAACCTTTTCACATGTCATCATTCAACTATATGCTAGTTAAACTCTCACTACCTAAAAGCAGAGTTATACTCAATAAGCATGTACATATTGACACAAAAATAAACTCAAAATAAAAATAAAAACACATCATAATAAATACATATCCAATGTGCAACATCTTTAAGAACATACAAAAATGTAAAAAAGACATTGTACTAACTTCATAAATGTGCACTGCAGAAAAAGACAAATGCATCAAGGCAGAACTCCCTGTATAAACAATGCTGACAAACCTACTAAAAAATGCAACATTATATTCATAACAGAATGTTATTTTCCTTAACAATATATAGTCATATACAAGAGTTCAAACAGCATGTTTACCTATGTAGCGGTCTGGACTTCAATATGGTTTTAAGGGGTACCTTTTCATTCAGCCCCCTCCCCTTGTCTGCTCGAAGCCTCAATATACACCTGCTCTCTGTTGTCTCAGTTAAATTCACTATATCACCACCTCGTTCATTAACATACACCATTTCTATTACCTGAAACCTAAAACTGTGACTGGCATCAGTCTTGTCAACATGCCTTGCCAATGCATTAGTGTTGTCTTTGTTTCTAATTTTCAATAAATGCTCTCTGATTCTATATCTCAGCTTTCTATTGGTTTTACCCACATAATAAGTGGAGCATGTGTTGCATACAGCCAAATAAACAATGTCGATACTATTGCAGTTTGCCTTTACCTTGAAAGAAACGTCTCTCCTAAGGTCAGGGTGTGAAAACACATTGCTTGTGTCAATATATTGACACTGATTACAGTTCAAACATGGGACCGTCCCCAACTTATCATGACTCTTGAACTCTCGTTTATCCTTAGAATAACACAACATCTGTTTCAAAGATTTCTTATTTTTGTATAGAAACAATGGTCTATCACCAACTATGGGTCCTATATGAGGATCCTGAGTGAGTATTGGCCAATATTTCCGAATGACATCAGTAACTACTCTGACATCACTGGAATATTCAACTGGCACTCTCACATACCTCTTTTTGAATTTTCCACCTTTCACGTGCTCAACATTGTTGATTACCTCCCTGTCAGAGAAATAAGGTTTCCCTCTATCACTCCTAAGCTCCCCGACGTTAGAAACTACATCAGAAACTTCTGTTTTGTTATATCCCCTATTAATAAACCTCTCTTCTAATACCTCCATCTCAGTATTAAATCTCCCTTCCTCTGTAGTCAACCTTGAGGTTCTTAATGCCTGTCCCTTAACCACATTACTGAAAACATGGTGGGGATGCATGCTAGTCCTATGCAATAGATGATTCCTATGACATTCTTTCCTATGTATCTTGGTAGAAAGTGTCCCTTTATCATCCCAATATGCACATACATCAAGGAAGTTAATTTCTTCATATGAAAAACTGACCTCAAATTCAAGGAAGCTTGTGGTACTGTTGATATATTCACAAAAAAAAGCAGAAAACAGCCTCCATTTGGTTTATATAACTTTCAAAACCACATGACCTCAAACACAGTTACTCATTGGTCACCTTAATTTCATCAGCCTCCACTTTAAAACAGGTTGAATACTATTAAACAAATTCAAACCTGAGCTTGAGACTCTGCTTTTAGTTTAATAATACATATATCCTCTACATAGTCTGTTTGAATAACTATGTACCCCACTCCTATTATTCTCATACAATCTCTGTACAACAAAAAATGATGAGCCTGAGATGTATTTTTATATGCTTAAATAATACATTAGCTTCAATGCTTCTTATTAAAGACATATGATCACGTATTGTCTCCCGTAGATTTTTATTAGACTTGCCAGTATAAAATGCTGAACATTGTCTGCATTTGGCTAAATATACTGTATCTTTAGTGTCACAGGTGACATAGGTATCAAAATGAAATTTCTTTTGTGTAATTGGATGTGTGACTAAATTATCCCTGTTCGCCACAAACACATTCAAAGAACTACTCAACGGCTGCATATAAAAACAGTAGATTTATTGGTGAGCGCTTTTGTGGTGTTGAAACACCACTTCTTCAGACCTAATAATAACTAAACTGCACTCTACTTAAATACCACTCAATCACTGACACGCCCAAACCTTTTCACATGTCATCATTCAACTATATGCTAGTTAAACTCTCACTACCTAAAAGCAGAGTTATACTCAATAAGCATGTACATATTGACACAAAAATAAACTCAAAATAAAAATAAAAACACATCATAATAAATACATATCCAATGTGCAACATCTTTAAGAACAAACAAAAATGTAAAAAAGACATTGTACTAACTTCATAAATGTGCACTGCAGAAAAAGACAAATGCATCAAGGCAGAACTCCCTGTATAAACAATGCTGACAAACCTACTAAAAAATGCAACATTATATTCATAACAGAATGTTATTTTCCTTAACAATATATAGTCATATACAAGAGTTCAAACAGCATGTTTACCTATGTAGCGGTCTGGACTTCAATATGGTTTTAAGGGGTACCTTTTCATTCAGCCCCCTCCCCTTGTCTGCTCGAAGCCTCAATATACACCTGCTCTCTGTTGTCTCAGTTAAATTCACTATATCACCACCTCGTTCATTAACATACACCATTTCTATTACCTGAAACCTAAAACTGTGACTGGCATCAGTCTTGTCAACATGCCTTGCCAATGCATTAGTGTTGTCTTTGTTTCTAATTTTCAATAAATGCTCTCTGATTCTATATCTCAGCTTTCTATTGGTTTTACCCACATAATAAGTGGAGCATGTGTTGCATACAGCCAAATAAACAATGTCGATACTATTGCAGTTTGCCTTTACCTTGAAAGAAACGTCTCTCCTAAGGTCAGGGTGTGAAAACACATTGCTTGTGTCAATATATTGACACTGATTACAGTTCAAACATGGGACCGTCCCCAACTTATCATGACTCTTGAACTCTCGTTTATCCTTAGAATAACACAACATCTGTTTCAAAGATTTCTTATTTTTGTATAGAAACAATGGTCTATCACCAACTATGGGTCCTATATGAGGATCCTGAGTGAGTATTGGCCAATATTTCCGAATGACATCAGTAACTACTCTGACATCACTGGAATATTCAACTGGCACTCTCACATACCTCTTTTTGAATTTTCCACCTTTCACGTGCTCAACATTGTTGATTACCTCCCTGTCAGAGAAATAAGGTTTCCCTCTATCACTCCTAAGCTCCCCGACGTTAGAAACTACATCAGAAACTTCTGTTTTGTTATATCCCCTATTAATAAACCTCTCTTCTAATACCTCCATCTCAGTATTAAATCTCCCTTCCTCTGTAGTCAACCTTGAGGTTCTTAATGCCTGTCCCTTAACCACATTACTGAAAACATGGTGGGGATGCATGCTAGTCCTATGCAATAGATGATTCCTATGACATTCTTTCCTATGTATCTTGGTAGAAAGTGTCCCTTTATCATCCCAATATACACATACATCAAGGAAGTTAATTTCTTCATATGAAAAACTGACCTCAAATTCAAGGAAGCTTGTGGTACTGTTGATATATTCACAAAAATTGTTCAATCCTGTTAAGTCACCATTCCATCAGATGAAGTGGTCATCTACAAAGCGTTTGTAAAAGATAATCTGACTCCACATACTATTCAACAATACAAACTGGTTCTCCCAACTAGCCATTACTAAGTTGACGTAGCTATTGGCACAAGACGTGCCCATAGCTACATCCTCTTTTTGCAAGTATAGCTTATGTTGGAACTTCAATGCATTATTATCCAAAATAATCAACATCAGCTGGGTAAGTAGGTCAATTTGTCTCCCATCATAGGTCCGATCAACAAGTAAATAATCTCTCAGCATTTCAGCACCCTGTCCATTAGGGATGCATGTGAACAGACTTTACGTCTAAAGTGACAAAAATCACTGTACCCTGCAATAATAGAACAGTCTTGTTGAACCTAAATAGATCTTCCAGAAACTGTTTGGAATCTCTGAGAATGTTCAGATTTTTATTGACCACTGGTCTCAACTTCTTCTCCACATAAATTGAGCTGGGCTCAGTAATCCAATTTCTCCCAGAGACAATGGGCCTCAGCGGGGGGGGGGGGGTGAGCTGCATTCTTGTGAACCTTGGGTAAACCATTTATCACCTGTACCATAGGTTTCTCTACTTTAAAATAATCATATAGATCTAAATCAATAATATGTTCGAACATCATATCATAAAACAGATGTTCTACCTTGGTGATCAGTTTCCTTACTTCAGTGAAACTAATCTGACTGTACACATTGTGATCTGATAACATTTGATACATGGTCTTGTTATATTAATCAATATCCATGATTACTATTGGGCCCCCCCTTATCTGCCAGTTTGATAACAATCTCAGCATCCTGTTGTAATTTAGTTAGAGCTTCCTCATCTGTTTTACTCATGTTAAAAAAAATCCTCCCTTTCTCTGTCCATTGAGCCTGTCAAATAACGCTGCTTCACATAACAGTGAGAAGGCCTCAACCGTTGTGTTAGTGGGTGGTATAAAGGTGCTCAGTTTCCTAACCTCATGTACAACCTCCCCTTCATCTTTAAACATAATCTTTAACAACACATTCCTATTAAACATTTTGAGATTGAACAAAGTTTCTGTTACCTCTGTCCTCCTGGACGATATAAACGATAGTCCTTTAATAGTAAACGCTACTTATTGTAGTCAGTAGTGGGATATCTAAATGCAACTTTAAGTTCTCATTCTGCCACGTGCGGCCTGGGTACTCCTGTGATGGTTTTCGTCTCATCCGGCTTTTGCTTCCATCTCTGGGAGTCAGGTCTTTGTCCAACTGGATGGGCAGCATTAGAAAAACCTGCTTCTCCTTGGGCGATCTTGTGTCTTGCAATACTGCTTCCTGTGTAGATGGTAGTTGCTCATTTCACTCCACTCGGCCATCTCTATCTAGGGATGCCTTCTAAGACAACAATAAGTAGCATTTCGTTCACAGAATTACAGAGTCCCAGTTTAGGAATTTCAGTTGATAATCCACAAGGAATAGATGTGAATGGGTGTCAACTGAAACGGACTACATGCAGTCCTATGGGAGTATTGGAAGACAATCTTGTTTGGAACATTTCACAGAAAACTTTGACTCATGCTCAGTGTGTACTATTAAACAAAGGACTATCGTTTATACCGTCCAGGAGGACAGAGGTAACAGAAACTTTGTTGAATCTCAAAATGTTTAATAGGAATGTGTTGTTAAAGATTATGTTTAAAGATGAAGGGGAGGTTGTACATGAGTTTAGGAAACTGAGCACCTTTATACCACCCACTAACACAACGGTTGAGGCCTTCTCACTGTTATGTGAAGCAGCGTTATTTGACAGGCTCAATGGACAGAGAAAGGGAGGATTTTTTAACATGAGTAAGACAGACGAGGAAGCTCTAACTAAATTACAACAGGATGCTGAGATTGTTATCAAACCGGCAGATAAGGGGGGCCCAATAGTAGTCATGGATATTGATTACTATAACAAGACCATGTATCAAATGTTATCAGATCACAATGTGTACAGTGAGATTAGTTTCACTGAAGTAAGGAAACTGATCACCAAGGTAGAACATCTGTTTTATGATATGATGTTCGAACATATTATTGATTTAGATCTATATGATTATTTTAAAGTAGAGAAACCTATGGTTCCGGTGATAAATGGTTTACCTAAGGTTCACAAGAATGCAGCTCACCCCCCGTTGAGGCCCATTGTCTCTGGGAGAAATTGGATTACTGAGCCCAGCTAAATTTATGTGGAGAAGAAGTTGAGACCAGTGGTCAATAAAAATCTGAACATTCTCAGAGATTCCAAACTGTTTCTGGAAGATCTGTTTAGATTCAACAAGACTGTTCTATTATTGCAGGGTACAGTGATTTTTGTCACTTTAGACGTAAAGTCTTTGTTCACATGCATCCCTAATGGACAGGGTGTTGAAATGCTGAGAGATTATTTACTTGATCAGACCTATGATGGAAGACAAATTGACCTACTTACCCAGCTGTCGATTATTTTGGATAATAATGCATTGAAGTTCCAACATAAGCTATACTTGCAAAAAGAGGGCGTAGCTATGGGCACGTCTTTGCCAATAGCTACGCCAACTTAGTAATGGCTAGTTGGGAGAACCAGTTTGTATTGTTGAATAGTATGTGGAGTCAGATTATCTTTTACAAATGCTTTGTAGATGATCTCTTCATCTTATGGAATGGTGACTTAACAGGATTGAACAATTTTTGTGAATATATCAACAGTACCACAAGCTTCCTTGAATTTGAGGTCAGTTTTTCATATGAAGAAATGAACTTCCTTGATGTATGTGTATATTGGGATGATAAAGGGACACTTTCTACCAAGATACATAGGAAAGAATGTCATAGGAATCATCTATTGCATAGGACTAGCATGCATCCCCACCATGTTTTCAGTAATGTGGTTAAGGGACAGGCATTAAGAACCTCAAGGTTGACTACAGAGGAAGGGAGATTTAATACTGAGATGGAGGTATTAGAAGAGAGGTTTATTAATAGGGGATATAACAAAGCAGAAGTTTCTGATGTAGTTTCTAACGTCAGGGAGCTTAGGAGTGATAGAGGGAAACCTTATTTCTCTGACAGGGAGGTAATCAACAATGTTGAGCACGTGAAAGGTGGAAAATTCAAGAAGAGGTATGTGAGAGTGCCAGTTGAATATTCCAGTGATGTCAGAGTAGTTACTGATGTCATTCGGAAATATTGGCCAATACTCACTCAGGATCCTCAGATAGGACCCATAGTTGGTGACAGACCATCGTTTCTATACAAAAATAAGAAATCTTTGAAACAGATGTTCTGTTATTCTAAGGATAAATGAGAGTTCAAGAGTCATGATAAGTTGGGGACGGTCCCATGTTTGAATTGTAATCAGTGTCAATATATCGACACAAGCAATGTGTTTTCACACCCTGACCTTAGGAGAGACGTTTCTTTCAAGGTAAAGGCAAACTGCAATAGTATCGACATTGTTTATTTGGCTGTATGCAACACATGCTCTGCTTATTATGTGGGTAAAACCAATAGAAAGCTGAGATATAGAATCAGAGAGCATTTATTGAAAATTAGAAACAAAGACAACACTAATGCATTGGCAAGGCATGTTGACAAGACTGATGCCAGTCACAGTTTTAGGTTTCAGGTAATAGAAATGGTGTATGGTAATGAATGAGGTGGTGATATAGTGAATTTGACTGAGACAACAGAGAGCAGGCGGATATTGAGGCTTCGAGCAGACAAGGGGAGGGGGCTGAATGAAAAAGTACCCCTCAAAATCATATTGAAGTCCAGACCGCTACATAGGTAAACATGCTGTTTGTTAGAAAAATATGTATTAATGTGTGTATTAGCAATATGCTTAGTGCATTTAGAAGCTTGAAAAGAGTTAACACATTTATTCTATTTCATACTGCATAAATCTGTACAAGCTGCAGTTGCTTTCTGACCTTGTACTGTTAGCTAAAATCTTGTTTGTGCCTTGGAAATTTACTGAGAAGCAGGTGATTTCTGTTTGCGTTAGGAAAATAATGAAAAGAACAATACTACTTGTATGAAACTTAGACAAGAAGTTCCGCTGTGCCATGAGAAAATACACAGCTGTAGAAGTTACAGATAATTAGTACAAAGCCTGCTTGAAAATATGAACTGCAATCAGTATTTGCTTGTATCTGTATTAGAAAAGTACCTTGAAAAGTAACACTGTACAATAGATGCTTGTAAACTGATTAATAGTCACCAAGGCCAGGTTGTTTTTCTGAAAAGTTTCTCACAAATCTAGTCATGTCAGCAGAACATCTGAAGTAACATCTGCTGTAGAACAATGCTAAAAGTTGTGTTTGATTACGTCAGCTTAGAAGGCCATGTCTTGTAAAATAGTATAAGAATGAACATACTTCCTGTTAGTAGTTAGACAAATCCTTGTATTTGCATGTTTTTGTCTCCTTACTGCAAGTAAATTAAAGTGCCTTAACTGAACCTTACATGTATTGGTCCTTGAAGTTTTTTCCTTTGACAGATTGGTCCTTCGGACCGGAAACCTTCACTTTGCCTCGGATCAGACAGGCCAGGTGGCTTGAAAACGTACGGGGAAGAAACCACATCGGTTCTTCTTATTTGAAAAGTCATCCGACTGAATTGTCGTACAAAAGAGGCCAGCCACTTTCTGATCTGCGACTGAAGGACGGGTTTACTCGAACCAGGTGATCAATCACGAAGGCTCAGGTAAAGTGAATCTACCTTCTTTTTCTGTTTTAGATCAGGGACTAGATTTGTATTTGTTCTGTTAAGACTTTATTTATAAGTCAGGGATAGAAAGATTACTGTCTTGTCATAGATCAGGGAAACAGAGCAGGTAGGCAGTCATTCTGAAGAGACTATAAAAACATCCGTGGTACCACGTTAAAAATAAGGTGTTACGTAACGATTAAAAGGGTAAAACAAAAATTGGTAATAATTGTACAAAAAAGGTCCCAAAATCCGCCGTTAACCGAAGATGCAAAATACATGCAGTCACAGCGTGCTGATAATATTAAATACTGCTCAAAATGGGTTAATAAGTATGAATTTGACAGTAAACTAGAAAATTCCTTACTTGTCAAACTTGTCAAACAGCTTAAAACCGACTCTAGAGGTCGGGTAAAAAAGCAACGTCAATTAGGAATTCCTCAGGCACACAGGTGGATTGAGGAAGTAAACCGAAGGGAACAAAAGAGTAATAATTCAAAAGCAATGTTTTTAGATAAGGAGGACAATAACTTAGTAATAGCGTCAGCCCCTCCACCTCCCTTACCAGAATATGAGGCAAGTGAACAAATTAGTCCACCCCTCGATATCCTACTGTCACTGTGAGTAGAGACACTACAAAAGTGAAACCGTTTGTTAGAGATCCCGTCGAGACCAGGTCTTGAACATGGGCAGGAAACTCAAAAGGGGACATTGAGTTATATCAAATGGGTAGAAATTCACGATTTATGAGTGAAGAAGAAATATGCCCACTTATAGAAGTGCCTAATCCTCAGACAGGGCAAGAAGGTCAGGACCCAACTATTCTAATGTATAGACCCTGGACTCTGGAAGACATCCGGAAAGCCACTGAGGGAATTCCCCATCCAAAAGTTAATTTTAGAAAGTTCTTAGAAGATTTGCAAGGAATGAGGCTGAGTTATAATCTAAACGGAGAATAGGTAGAAAAAGTAGTCAGACAAATTGTGGGACCAGATCGGCACATGATTAGTGACGACTGGAATCCCCGTGATATTGCGCTCAGGCCCCTCCCACATAGCAGCGCAGAGTTAGACAACAGAGTGAAAGGTCTTACAGACCGAATCTCTGAGAAATGGAAGCCTAGGGCAGATAGGACTTGCATTAATCAATGCATCCAACAGGAAGGTGAAACTGTTGACCAATATTATGCCAGACTATTAGAATGTTTTAATAACCATTGTGGAATGCAGGTTCCTGAAGATCAGACACACGATTCCCCATATGAGCAGCAGTTAAAGAATGCATTTTTGAAAGGCAGTATTGCACCTATAAGCAGCCTTATTACAAAACACATGGTAGATCATCGTACAAGCAGGTTACAGTCATTGCTTGAATATGCTAGACATGCCGAAAGGCATTTTAATAGCAAAAAGAAAGCCCAAGTATTTTCTGTAGAAGATGGAGCAGACGTATATGTAGTACAGTCCGGGAAAAAGGGCAAGAAAAATGCCCAGGGGAACAAACAATCTGATCAACAATCAGAGGACTTTGAAGGGTGAAAGAAAAGGGGTGAATGTTTTAAATGCAGTAAGAAAGGACACTTGGCAAGGGATTGCAAGAAAAACAAGAAGGCAACCACGGAAGATAAGGAGGGTGAGGACTGACTATATGATAGTCAGGAATCGCTAGAAGGGGATAGTGGAGAAAAGACAAATGAGTATGTGATAGAGGGAGTAGAGAATGTGACAGAAGAAATAGAGGAAGTGCAAGTCACGGATAGTGAAGAAAATGAAATATTGGATTTGGCTTTATTGAGCTTAGAGCTCTATTTAGCAGACACAAAACCAGAAGTTACACTCCTGGTAGAAGGGAGGGAAGTCAGATTCTTGTGTGACTCAGGGGCATCATGGACCCTGGTACATCCCTCCAAACTGCCAGAGAATTCAGAGTCACCTGATTACATATTAGTGAAAGCAGCTAATGGACAGCTATATTGGGAGCCCCTCTCCCATGATATTGTGATAACTGATCCTGTTTCAGGATTGACCCAGAAAAGCAAAATTGTTGTATCTGCAAAATGCCCAGTAAACCTCTTGGGCAGAGACCTTATGCAGTTATTTGGCATAGCAGTAGTTTTGACTATGCAGGGTATGGAAGCACAGTGACAAATTGATACCTTTGCAGTGCAATCGGAGGGTGAAATGTTTTATTGGTACAGCCAGGACTTGGTTACGACTGGTCCAGGGGCAGTGACCGAAGAGTTGATGAACGTAGCCATCAGCAAGTTCCCCTCCCTTGACATTGATAAACAGCATTTGTTGCACTGTACTCTGTATTATTGTAATACACTAGGACCTGATAAAGAATATGAGCAAGAATTATTTAGAAATCGTGCAAACAGATTGGTATTACGTAATCTGTACTGTGACACAGAAGGGAACAGTGTAGTCAGCTGTTCGTTGCCCCAGGAGTTCTTTGCACTTTATAAATCTAATCGATTACCACATGTTAGCTTAACTAAGGACAAGAATGTAAAATGGGTAGACTTAGGAGAGAAAGTCACAAGATGGGAACAACAGAGTTAGAACTGTCACAGCAAGGAATACAAATGCAGAAGCTGAATTGGATAACTCAGACCCACCCAGCTGTACACTTGAAGTCTAGCAAGGACAGCTGATTGGCACTCCTATTGAAGGAGGAAGAGAATGCCTTACAGAATATACCAGAAAATCTCTGGTTGACAGGAAAATCAGATGTAGGACTTATTCGTACAGCAGGACCAGTTACTATTATGCCAAAGTCAGCATTTAGACCACAAAAGAGACAGTATCCCTTAAGAAAAGATGCAGAGGTAGGAATCAAACCTATTATAGCAGCTTTACTTAAGGAAGGGGTGCTGGTGGAATCTCCTGATTCACCATGTAACACACCCTTATTTCCTGTTAAGAAAGCGAATGGAGAGTGGCGTATGGTCCAATATTTACAAGCTGTAAATGACTCAGTAATACCAAGGGCACCTACGGTGCCAGACCCACACACCCTGTTGAATGATTTAAAACCTCAACAAAAACATTTTTCTGTGGTAGATATCAGCAATGCCTTCTTTTCGATACCGATACACCCTGACAGCCAGCATTGGTTTGCATTCACATTTCAGGGGAAAAGGTATACATATACATGACTACCATAGGGGTATTGTGAAAGTCCAACAATATTCTCACAAGAAATGGCAAGCAACGTGGCGGGATTTACCCCGCCAAGAGGTAGTCAGATTTTGCTTTATGTTGATGATATCCTGCTGGCGTCCCCCACCCAGCAAGACTGTAAAGAAGATACCATAGCGCTATTACAATCTTTAGCCACTGAAGGACATAAAGTAAACAAAAATAAACTGCAGCTTTGGAAAAAACAAGTTAAATACCTAGGATATGTAATATCCAAGGAAGGTAGGACATTAGATGAGGACAGAAAAATAGCGATTTTACAAGCATCAAAACCCACTACCAAGAAGGAAATGATGTCCTTCCTGGGTACGACTAATTTTTGTCGGAGTTGGATTCCAAACTATGCCTTGGAATCTGCACCGTTGACTAACCTGATTTATAAAAAACCTATGGCAGCACAGGATTTTTTACAGTGGACACCAGAAGCAGAATCTGCTTTCTGCAAACTGAAATGGTTAATAGCGTCCTCATTAGTTTTGGGATTACCAAACTATCATAAACATTTTTCCAAACTGTAGATTGTAAGCAAGGTTATATGACATCAGTGTTAACACAGCAGCATGGGGACAAGCAATGCCCTATTGCTTATTATTCATCACAACTGGACCCAGTGGCATGGTCTTTACCTCACTGTGTACAAGCAGTAGTTGAAGCTGCAATGGCAGTACAGTCTTCGGCCTCAGTAGTGTTGTTCCACCCTCTCACATTGAGAGTGGCTCATGCAGTTGCGATTATTTTAATACAAGAAAAGGTAGCATATCTTTCCCCTGCTAGGCATCTTTCCTGTATGACTATATATTGTTGAGCCTACCTCATATGACAATTGAACGATGTAGGACTTTGAACCCTTCTACCTTGCTCCCAACCCCTACAGATAGCACACCACACAGCTGCCTTCAGGTGATTGAGCAAAAGGCACTGCCTAGAAAAGATTTTACGGATGTTCCCTTGGATGATGCCGAGGTGACATACTACGTGGATGGCTCATGCAAAAGGGGTCCTGCGGGACAGAACCTAGTAGGATATGCAGTAGTTTCTGATACTGACATTATAGAAGCGAAATCTTTACCACATAGTTTATCTGCACAGGCAGCAGAACTGATTGCCTTGACACGGGCATGTACCTTAGCAAAGGGTAAATGTGTAAACATTTTTACTGACAGCCAGTATGCTTTTTCTACTGTACATGTTTTTGCGCAACAGTGGAAAAATCGAGGAATGATAACATCTGCTGGCAAACCAATCAATCATGCACAGTTTATTTTAGATCTTTTAGAATCTATTCAGTTACCTCAGAAAGTAGCTATTTGTAAATGCACAGCTCATACCAAGCAACAGGACAGGATTTCAAAAGGTAATGCGAGAGCTGATACAGCTGCAAAGCAGGCAGCTTCAGAAGTATTTCTTTTGAATGAGGAACTACAACCCTCTGAGATTTTAGACTTAGAAATGTTAGACAATGCAAACACTTACTATGCAAACTGAAAAACAAAGATGGGTAAAATGAGGAGCAATTCTCGAAAAGGGGCTGTACATCTCTAAAGAAGAAAAACCGATATTGCCGTCTAATTTGTTTAGATATGCAGCTTTGTTGAGCCATGGGCATTGCCATGTCTCAAAGGGGGATGGTACAGCTGGTGAACCAAGTGTTCACGACGTACAGATTTACAAACTACTCTAAAAAATTTTGTTCGTTATGCCACATCTGTAATAAACATCATGCACAAGGGGCGTTAAAGCCCAAGCAAGGGAGTTTCCCTACACCACCGTATCTGTTTCATACTATCTGTATTGTTATTTTGTGTGTGGCAAAAAGGCATACAAATGGTTACCTGAGAATTGGTCCGGCAGTTGTTTTTTGGGTTACCTGGTTCCGGCCATACGACACACTGCAGTTTTGCCTCATGGGAAAATTCGAAATGTCCGAGAAGTCGTCAAGAAACCTGTAAATCCAGTGGGACAAATCGATGCACGTTGGAAAGACCATCACTCTCTAGGCAAAGGACTGACACACATGGACTTGAGTGATAGCGTTATATCATGGGCAGGTATATTACCAGCATATGGAGCAATGAAATCGATCTGGGAGCTGAGAAAACTGTCAAAACTTCTCGAAGTAATGAGCAATGCAACTTTTTCTGCTCTCGAATTGGTGACTGATGAACTGAATGCTATGAGAACTGTAGTGCTCCAAAACCGCATGGCTCTCGACTTCACCCTAGCGGCGAGAGGTGGTACGTGCGCTTTAATCCAAGAAGAATGCTGTTCGTATATTCCTGACCATAAACCCGAGATAGACAATCATCTTGAGGTAATTCAGCAAGTGTCGGCCATGACTAAACCAGGCCCAAACCCACTGATGGACTTTTTCCAGAAATGGTTTCGGGGGTGGGGTACCATCCTAATGAACATCCTGATTGCCATTTGTGTAGGTATGCTCCTACTGGGAGTATGTGTTTGTTGTGGTATCCCCTGTATGAAAAGACTGATTAAAGACCTTATAGACATGTCAGTTTTTGAAACCTTATATCAAAGTACTGAGTTTGAAGAACTGTTAAAAGACTAAATAGCTTTCATAAGTCTAAACTGAATGACTCTCTTAACTGCAAATCCTGAGTGGAAGAGGTTAGGAGAAGAAAACAAACTGTTTATGCTTATTTTGAAAGTAGAATAAAAGTATTAATAGGGGAGAAATATTAGAAAAATATGTATTAATGTGTGTGTTAGCAATATGCTTAGTGCATTTAGAAGCTTGAAAAGAGTTAACACATTTATTCTATTTCATACTGTATAAATCTGTACAAACTGCAGTTGCTTTCTGACCTTGTACTGTTAGCTAAAATCTTGCTTGTGCCTTGGAAATTTACTGAGAAGCAGGTGATTTCTGCTTGCGTTAGGAAAATAATGAATAGAACAATACTACTTGTATGAAATTTAGACAAGAAGTTCTGCTGTGCCATGAGAAAATACACAGCTGTAGAAGTTACAGATAATTAGTACAAAGCCTGCTTGAAAATATGAACTGCAATCAGTATTTGCTTGTATCTGTATTAGAAAAGTACATTGAAAAGTAACACTGTACAATAGATACTTGTAAACGGATTAATAGTCACCAAGGCCAGGTTGTTTTTCTGAAAAGTTTCTCACAAATCTAGTCATGTCAGCAGAAAATCTGAAGTAACATCTGCTGTAGAACAATGCTAAAAGTTGTGTTTGATTACGTCAGCTTAGAAGGCCATGTCTTGTAAAATAGTATAAGAATGAACATACTTCCTGTTAGTAGTTAGACAAATCCTTGTATTTGCATGTTTTTGTCTCCTTGCTGCAAGTAAATTAAAGTGCCTTAACTGAACCTTACGTGTTTTGGTCTTTGAAGTTTTTTCCTTTGACACTGTTTTAAACTCTTGTATATGACTATATATTGTTAAGGAAAATAACATTTTGTTATGAATATAATGTTGCATTTTTTAGCAGGTTTGTCAGCATTGCTTATACAGGGAGTTCTGCCTTGATACATTTGTCTTTTTCTGCAGTGCACATTAATGAAGTTAGTACAATGTCTTTTTTACATTTTTTGTATGTTCTTAAAGATGTTGCACATCGGATATGTATTTATTATGATGTGTTTTTATTTTTATTTTGTGTTTATTTTTGTGTCAATATGTACATGTTTATTGAGTATAACTCTGCTTTTAGGTAGTGTGAGTTTAACTAGCATATATTTGAATGATGACATGTGAAAAGGTTTGGGCGTGTCAATGATTGAATGGTATTTAAGTAGAGTGCAGTTTAGTTTTTATTAGGTCTGAAGAAGTGGTGTTTCAACACCACAAAAGCGCTCGCCAATAAATCTACTGTTTTTATATGCAGCCATTGAGTAGATCTTTGGATGTGTTTGTGGCGAATATTTTTGGAAATAGTGTCCAGAGACTACGTACTACTGACCATTACCTTGTTTGTGTTTAAATTATCCCTATGTCTTCTCTAACTTTCAGGCAGCATAATAAATTTTAGATACTTGGGAAAATGTGAAACTGAGGCAGTGAGCCCTCATGGTAGAGTGTAACAAGTAGAGGTTGTCAAGTCTAGGATTTCTGAAAAGCTAGAATCAAGCCAAAGGCCCAGCTTGGCTGTTAGAACCCGTTAAGAGCATACTATGATCCTTGAACAAAAAAAAAAAAAAAACCATTAGTACAAAGTACTCAAGCAAATTTGTTCGAAACTACACTGGTTAAACATCACTTAAAAAAAAAAAAAAACATTTTTGAAGGGGGCAAAGCCTAGTGTGCCCCCAGTAACTTATATATACAAACTCTGAGACTGTTCTGCAGTGGGGAAAAGAGCACAGTCCCAGTCCCCACTGTACCGCATTCTCACAATTGAAAAGACCATCAATTTATGATCTTTAAACATTGAAACACCTTTGCCATTCATTTCAGCGCTTGAACAACTGACAGTTTGAACACCTATATAATATAAGCCAAAGGGTAAAAAGGTCAGACAAACAAACCTTTCAGTAAAAACTGCAAGAAAGACCTAGCAAAACTAGAGTCTTCACTGTGTAATACCTTAAATCTTCTGTTGTAGTGGAGTTCTAAAGGATATATGCAAATGACCCCTTAAGGACATATCTATGTTTCAGCTACATGGCTTCTGAATGTGCGCATAAACACTTTTTAAGGCTTTATGGGTCTTAATGTCCACATAATGATTTAAGAACTATTCTCTGTCTCATATCGCCTACTTAGAGGCGATCTTTGCTTGACTTACAAAGCCATGTATGACCCAGCTCTGTTAGAAATGCTACATCTAAAGAAATCCCAATCCCTCCACACCACATGCTCCAGAGACCTCAACCTCATTACCACAATCAACAGAACATGGTGGAGGGACATGTTCATAACCCAGAGACTGCCCATGCTATGGAATAGACTTCCCGTACATGTCAAGGAGAGCACCTCACTGGCCCTGTTCAAGAGAAATCTTGATGAGTGGATGGGAAATAGAAAACTCACCCTAGGGATCACTCCAGTGGCTCTACTCGATAGATGCACTAGGAACTAAGGTTGGGTGACACAATGCCAGGGTAATCCTATGGGCTAGGCTTGTAAAGGCTCCAGGGCCATTAGTCTAGTACACACCTATGAACCTATAAGTAAAAAGTCATGGACTTTCAGAAGCCATGTAGCTAAAACACTGGTATGTTTTTAAAGGGTCATTTGAACATATCTAATTGGCCTCCACTGTAGGACATTTAAGGTATTACACACACACACATTCTTTGATCCTCAGAAACCAGCTTGTTGGTCAATTGCTTTCCCCACAAAGCTTCATCTAACGTATCTACTCCCCACTGTTAAGTCACTAATGGGGTGTTTTCTTCCAATACATTATATTTTCCAGACCAAGGGTTATGAGATAAGGCAGGGCTCCATCACTCCTTCCTTTTCTCTGACTGGTTCCTGCCATATCAGGCTTTTAAGGTAAAAGTTTATCATTCCTTTACCTTGTCAACTGGCTGCTGTCAAGCCATGACTGCAAAATGAACCTGGGTCATAGTTAGGTGCAATCTCTCTACAGTACTTAAACAGCAATTTTGTTCTGTTTGTTTATTTATTTATTTATATCAACTTGTGTGCTAAATTGTGATTCCTATTTATCTTAACACAATATGAACTATATATATTAATATCTAAGTCTACCTGAGTTGGCCACCAAAACATTTGCAATTTATTTGTACTTTAAAATAAGCCTGAGAATATCTCATTTCCATGGAGAAGTAAAGAAAAATGAACAATATTGTTACAAGTACTGATTCTTAAGCTGTATTTTTGTCACATCATTTTACCAGATTAAAATATTCTCATGTCTATTTACGGTATTGGTTTTGGCATAATTGTATCCTAGTACTTCTCACGGTTGCACAGTAGCAAGGCCCGCCTACCACCCAACTCCTGGTGATGTATATAAATAGTTAATGAATATTAATGGAGATGTTCTCACTAGCCTTATGAATATTCATCATGTGTTCAGTAGGTCAGTACAGCCTAACTGTAAGTGAATTACACAATTAAACATTAATGTTAATTACAAGTAAAACAGGTCTATAAAAATTGTATTTTTGAGCAGTTCTCTATTCATTGCTAGCAAGATTTTGTCTGTCAAGGTAAAGGTCCTGGTCCATATTGCTATCATTGTGCAAAAGTCTGACCATAAACCATGTTTGTGTGAGAGGAGTGTGCATTTGGCGATTAATAGTGAGAGGTGGAAGCCTGAGCTTTTGTATAACTTTTCCAAGGGTCAGAAGAATGGAAATCTTAATCTAATTATTTATTTATTTTATTTTACATTTGTTGACCGGGCTGGTCCAACTGGATATATGTCCATTTTCAGCAGAGGCCCGGGGAGAAAAGCTCCGAGTCAAAATATTAGTACACATTAAAAAAAAAACAGAGATACAGATTTAGCACAGAGAAAAATAATAATAGTATTAGCATATTTTTACAGTAACAGCAATAATTACAAATAGAGGGTGTTCAACTGGGGATGAATGCAGAAAAGTAAGTTTAAGAAAAATTTTATTCAGGATAAATGAAAGTAGTAGGAGCAAGTTGCAGATAGTCAAGGTTAGTACAGGGGCAGAGCCAGTGAGTCACGAGGTGAGTTTTGAGTTGGGATTTGAAAGAGGGAAGAGAAGAGATAGCAGTGAGGTTGTCAGGGAGGGAATTCCAGGCTTTTCTTTACTGAGTTAGAGAACAAGGAGTCACCTGCCAAGTTGTTGGATTTACAGGTTGATATAAGAAGTTTGTTAGAAGAACGTAGGCTTTTGAGGTTGCAATAAGGAGTAATAAGGGTAGTAAGTATAGGTGTGTTGGTAGGTTTGTAGAGGATTTTATGGGTTAAGGAGAGCTGGTGAAGTAAGATCAGATTTTGCAGCTCAAGCCATCCCAATTGTTTTAAGTTTAAGCAGTGGTGAGTTCTAAAGATAGAGCCAGAGGCAAATCTGGCAATATTGTTGTAGGCGACAGCCAGTTTGGTGAGGTTAGTTTTGGACAAATATGTGTAAATAGGGGAGGTGTAAAGGAGGGTAGAAATCAGATGGGAATGGGCAATGGTAGTTCTAGCAAGAGGTGTAAGAAATGGTTTAATTCTAAACAGGGAGCCTAGTTTTCTGTTAACTAATTTTATACTGTTGTTAATGTGAGAATCAAAGCATAGGTTGTTATCTATCTCTACTCCGAGGAGGCTGGTGGAAGGGTCAGGTGATATGTTGGTGCCATTACTAGAAAAGACAGAGAAGTCGAGTGGTGGGGATTTACAGGTGGGGGGAGAAAAGTAACAGTTTGGTTTTCTTTGCGTTTAATATTAAGCATTGTTTTAGAAACCATGTTTCAACGTTTTGGAAAGTCTGTTGGGTGATGAGTGCAGTTTGGAGGGGGATGAGGCACAACAAATCAAAGTAGAATCATCCGCATATTGTATACAGGTTGCAGAGGGAATACTGGCATGAAGATCATTAATAAAGATAAAGAACAGAAGGGGGCCAAGTATTGAACCTTGGGGGACTCCAAGGGTAATGAGAAGGAGGTTGGATAGGTTGTTTTGCCAACACACTGCCTGTTGTCTGTTATGAAGATATGACTCGAACCACTTTATAGTACTAGGGTCGATTGCAAAAGTTTTAAGCAAGTTTATCAGTATAGGTCAATAAAGAGAGCAGAGATGAGTATGTTATTATTATTCCAGTTTTTGTTTATGCAGTCAGTAAAGGAAAGGAGGGCTGAAGTGGTGCTATGGAAAGGCCTGAAGCCATGTTCACAATTGGCTAGTAGGTTGTAATTTAACAGGTGTTTAAGAAGTTGTTTTTGGATGCATTTTTCCATGATTTTAGCTAGGGGGGAAGAGTAAGGCTATGGGATGGTAGTTGGAGAGTTCTGTTGAGATCCCACCTTTATGCAGGGGAATGGTATGTGAGATTTTCCAGACTGAAGGAATGTAGCTTTCCACAAAGGTTCTGATAATCAGAATAGAAATGAGATAGGCTAATGGTTTGGCTGCAATTTTTAGATACTGAGCAGGAAGAAGGTCAGCAGAAGGAGAGGAGGTTTTAAACTTGTGGAGAAGAGAACAGATAAATGATGTGGGTACTGGTTGAAGTTGAAAAGTGGGAATAGAAGTGTAAGATGAGGAGGACTGAGAGGAGATAGTGGGGGCTAGTTTATTAGCTAGAGACTGGACAGTTTCAGAAAAGAAGGTATTGAAGGCATCAGCAGTTTGTTTTGGGTTGTTTTTGAAAGTGTCTGATGGGCATGGGGTTTCGGAGTGACCAGGCTTTAAGAGAGTATTTATTCCTGCTCAGAACATGAGAGGATTTTGTTGGTTAGCTTGTTGTAAATGGTAGAAGTATTTTCTTTTATCTAGAAGTACAGCATTTTTAGTGGAGTTTCTTATTTGACGAAAGTTAAGTTGGTCGGAAGGATCTTTAATTCTACAGAATTTGCTCCAGAGTTTATTTTTCAGGATAATTTTATGCCTTGTATCTTTTGCTAGCCGGGGGCAGGTTTTGAGCTAATTCTGATAGATCTTAAGGGAGCATGAGAGTCTAGAATAGAAAGGAACTATGAGTTGAAATATGCCACAGCATGATCCAGTGGTAGCTGTTTGAGAGGAGACCAATTGCAAGCTTTGAGTTTTGTTAGGAAGCTTTCAGGGTTAAAGCTTTTATTTGTTCTGACCATTTTGTATTTAGTTAGGTTGGGGGTTGCACTTTTATGTCTGGTTAAGTAAGTAAGTGCATGGTCACTTAAGTCATCAGGTGGTGTCCCTACTGTATAAGTATGGTGGTGACTATTTATCAGAATCCAGTCCAGTATGCTTTCTTTGTTAGTTTTTCTAGTTCTGGTGGGGGTTTGAATGGTTTGTGAGAAACCGTGAAGATTTAAGAGGGTGGGAGGGTCTACTGAGGTACAGGTTTTCCAGTCTATATTGACATCGCCCAGTACTATGGTTTCTTGTGGGAATTGAATGGAGAGCCAGCTAAGGATCACTTCTAGGGAACTGATATTATTTCCAGGGGGAAGATAGGTGCAGATTAAATAGATGGATTTGTGTGTGTTAAGCTGAAGTTTGGTGATAAGGATTTCGGCATTACTTATTGTGGGAGGTTTTTCATGTACGACAGTAATTTGCATACCTATTTTGTAAAGAATTGCTATCCCTCCACCTTTTTTGTCTTTGCGGTTTAGTCTGTAGATGTTGTAGCCGGGGGAGTGATCTCAATGTCTAGGGTTGCTAGTTTGAGCAGGATTTAAATAATAATAAAATGATTAAAATGCTTGAATACTACTCTCTCTCGTTATCCCTTCTGAAAACAAAATTCTACAAGTTATCCATCTTGCTAGTTCCATTTGGCCACAACTGCACCTTAATTTAAAGAGCAAAATGGCTTCCTGTCACCAAAAGGTCCACCTACCCATTCAATACACTCACCTTCAAACTGCTCCCCACTAGTGAACACATTTACAATACATGAATATACTTTTGCCCTCTGATGTTAATTCTGCCATCAAACTGAAGAGACAACATCTCTCTCTCTCCAGCTGTGTGTGAAAGAGAACATTGGTCCAAAAGGAGCTTGAAAAATCTACCTAATTAAATTGCTGCATTTGATATTCTCCAGTTCCTTAAGGAAAAGTTAAAGGCATGCCTAGCTCAAGAATATAATTGTGCCAACTTCAAGAATGTTGGTTTATCCTGTTATCTTTCCAATATGTCTCACTTTTATCATATATGTGTACCTGTCAGACTGTAACAACTGGCTGAGATTTGTAAACAATGTAAAAAAGATATGCTTTATGCAATTTCTTTTAGTTACTTCATATTTTGTATGTTGGCACCACATGCACTTTTTGCTGTAGTAAGGAAACTAAATATGTTGTATTTATTTATTTCTGTTGGAATTAACTTTTACTCATTTTAGGCTTAATGTAGTAAGATCTGTTCTAGGGTACCCAGCATATACATAATGTCACTGGCAAATTTACATGTTAGTTAATCATGCTTCATTTGCATATGACATCACAACCATTTGGCGTGTCAGAAACACAGACCACACTCACTTCTGTGCAGTCCAATCATGAGGGGGTACTAGGGTACAGTTATGCCTTTGTTTTGACTAATAAGTCTATTTTAAGCAAGTCTGATAGCTTGCAGCCTGCCCACTTCTCTAAAGTAAGCTGCAGGCTTAATTTTCTACCACTCACTACTGGCTCACCACCCTCCTACTTCTAAATTAAAAAAAAAAAGGCAGTTTAACCTGTAGCTTGATCACCTCTCTGATGTCAGGTGCAAGTTTTTAAATAAATGCCACTTACCTGCTATGATCCAGAAATCAAACAGTAGCAGTTCAAGCCACAACTCCACAAAATACATACAAACATATGGATATCTTGACCCGCTCCACACAGAATGAAACTTAGCTAATGGTCCTTGGGTTACTCCACATACTCAATGGACTAACAGAAGTTTCTTGCCATCGGGCAAAAATGCCAGAGATCAACAGCAAATGACAGATTCTTTGAGCATGTGTTCTGCTGTCCGCACTTCGTCTCCAACAAAATGATGAAAAAAAAGCAGGAATTTCTGTCAGGATATCGGCAATTTAAATTGTCTTCCTGCTAGCACTGTGTACCACCTCACTGTCTCATTGGTCAATCGTAATGCTTAATTTGCAGACTGGACCTAACAGACTGAAGTCAGAGCCTGCAGTTCTGGTTTGATGTTCAGTTAAGAAAAAAAAAAACAAAAAAACAGCTCAATGGAAGTGCCCTAAACCAGAACTTCAGCCATTTACTGTCTACTGCTATTACAGACTAAACGTGCAATTTGCAAGAGTTCTCATTTAGTTGTGCTCTCAAAACACGCACACACACACACACACACACACACACACACACACACACACACACACACACACACACACACACACACACACACACACACACTTGGCTTTGCTCATTCCTGGCTCTTCAGCTTGCCAGCCCGTGAATCAGAGCCACACTTACTGTCAGGCTTAAGCCCACACTGGCTTGATCTTCTGTAGTGGCAAAAGATTTGGTGCTGGGGGCAACATCACCATTTTGTGCCACTAGCCTTACCTTCAGCTTTGCATCTGATTGGCCCTGTGGTAATGAGTGCTGAAATACTGAAACTACTACTCTGATTTGAGCTTTGGCATTGTGGGGCCTGACTGGAGCTGTGATACTTTGCATTGCACTTTACAGTACAGAAGCATTAACATACACTGAAAAAAAAAAGCATCAATAGTCATGCATGCTGTTAGCAATACAGTACTGGAGGAATATAGCAGTGGAGATGCAAGATGTAGCCATTTAAAATGTTTTTCGAGATGAATATTTAACAATGCATTGTTGTATTAAAGAAAAAAAAGATGGGGCAGACATTGTTAGCAACAACGTGATATTGTGCACTGACAAGTCCTCTTTTGAAATGCCTGGTTAGAGTAGTGGTATCGATTTAAGATGTAGTATTTTGTATTGTAGATTATAGAAATGGAGAAGTAATATATGCTATCCAAAAAAAAAGGAAAATCATGAAACACACATTTTAAATACATAGTGCTTAGTGACTGGAGCTGTAACACAAAGTACGATTACCCGTGGAGGCCTACATTTTACACTCTACTGATAAATGAAAAACAGAAAGCTGTGCTGTGTGCTGGGTTAAAATGGCCTGCAGGGGTAACTAGCTAACTACTTACCTATAAACAAATAGTTAAATTTGTAAACAAGCTTCCTTACAGACAGCACCACTGTCAAGCATTAGAAAAGGTTGACTGGTTAGACCTGAAAAGCCATCTATCTCTTACACAGCTCAGAGCTGCTCACAGCATTATTTTAAAACATAACAAATATGCTGTACTGCTGTCTGGCTCTGTGGCCCAAGAAATGGATCTCCAGTTGAGTCCCAGATGACCAGGGTTTGAGCAGTAGCCCTGATTTGGAAGAGCCAGGTTAAGAGAGTAAAGAGTGAACTTGAATGGTCCACTTACCTCTGCCAGGGGTGAGGTAGGAGTTATATACTCTTGGGATACACTGGGTGGTGCTAATTTCTGGCTGGAGACCAGAAAGCTCACTACTCATAGGTTCATAGGTAGGTACTAGGCCATCAGCCCAAGGGCCTAAGTAAGCCTAGCCTACAAGGTTCACTGGCTTACACCACCCAAGAAAGTTAATTTCCTGTGCCCTTGTTGGGCAGAGCCACAGAAGTGATCCCCGGAAATAAATAAGCTGGTCTTGAACCCAGGAACCCTGTACTTTATAGTCACAGCAGTTAACCACTAAGCCATCGCAGCTGTGTATGTTTCGAGGTGGGACAGAGATGCCTGTAGGGAATGTCCCCTGTGGAAGTGAATGGATGTCCTCCACTGTCATTCTATTTTATACCCTTCACCTATGCTTTAGAGGGTATTTGTGACAGTGATGGGAAAACTAAGAATAAAAGTATGAAACCACCTCTGGTGGCTCTCTGAATGATGCAGTACATCTAGCCCCCACCCAAGATCAATACAACAGCGAATCTAGGTGACTTCCTTCTCCTGGGTGGGTGAGTTGGTATCAGCTACCTGGTCCCACCCTACCTCATCACCTCTTGTAGCACCTGGGTCACTAGTCGATCTCTGGTCATATGGGTCACAGTGAGGGCTTCATTGCTTGGTACCTGAAGCCTGCTGCCCAAAGGAAGGTCTCTGTTGTATTATACGTATAAATTTAAGATGCCTGAATAATACACTTAGTGTTAAAAAGGATTGTTAATACAGAGCTTATATGTGTATGCAGCTTTGTTTGGAATGATTGCTGAATGTGCTGTTTCAGGTATTCCTGCATGCAAGTATGGAGTACGAGGTACTGGAATGTTTCCTTGTTCAGGTACCCTACTGAATATTGTCTGGTATTATCTGACATCATGCACAGTTTCAGTGAAAAAAGCAAGTTTTCAGCAGTGGTTTCTATGTACCCATTTAATTTTTGCTTGACATGTAATGAATTGGCTATATGGTATCTTGTTTCCTTAACAAATTATTAAGCTGGACAAAAAAAAAATTAAGTGCTAAGTTAATACGAGTAGACATTTTTACCTGATACAATAGCATAAGGTTTCTGTGACAGATCCACTTGTATTTGCACCTCACTGCTATCAGGGAAAGTATAAATGGACACTGAGGCTGTGCACCAATGTATGGTCTAATTACTGTTGTCAATGGAAAAGGTAGAACAAATTCTGTTTAAGAAAGAAAGTGCCCACATATGGTGAGTGAAAGAAATACAAAATGGCTATCGATGCAGATATTAGGGGCAGTATAAAAATAGTGTAACAGTTGTCTTTTACATCAGGTCAGGTTGACCTCATCTTCTTTCAGTACCACTGATCACTGTAATCATTCCCCAAAATTCAAAAATTGCCATGTGCTGCATGGTATGTGCAAAAATGAGTTAAAGAGGAGAAATTGCTGGAAGAATGAACTCAGTTGATGTCACCCATTTTTAAAAAGTTAAACACTGTAAACTGTACTCTGTTGAAATCCAAAGGGGCCAGAAAAAATCCTCTACCGCATCACTATATTAGGAATTGTATATAGTTTAAAACGTCACTTAAAGAGGTATAGGATATGCACATACCTCTCAGGTGTACCCCATTACGAGGAATGCTCCTCATTTGGAGTCTTAAAACATTCATGTTCCTTGAAGTTCCACATTGAAAGAATCTGTCACACATTCAGTATTAGCACTTTTTTAACTGATATCCATGGTAAATAGAACTGAATCATAATAATTCATTAAAATAACTATTATATAATTAATAATATCCTATTTTACCCATCCCATGAGCTTCCTAGATGAAGTTGTTAGTAAGCTGTTAGCAAGCGTTCCACATTTGTCCATTTGTTCTACATTTTGAAAGGTAGTGTTCCTCATTTTGGAAATGGAAGGTTGTGAGCTGTGGATATACAGCTGACTGTCAGTAAATCAAACAGCACTCATGACTGAATAGTTTTATTTAACTTTCCCTTTGCTCCACAAGGTTTAACAAGCTTGGAATAAATAAGTTGGGTGCAAAGGGCACAGACTTCTGCATTTGGGGTGTGGCAGGCTTATTCCCCACAGAAAGTTTTTTTTAAGTGAATTTCAATACCAAACATTTCTTGGTGTACTGCTTGATGTATTACACATTGAACAAATATTTTAGATGTCTTGTATCTCAAGCAATTTTCCAGTAGGCAGTGCTCCCAGATACCCCAAGAAGCCTGAAATGTTGTGCCCTTTCAAGGTTTCTAACTACACAGTACCATTACAAAGGAAAAATGAGTGTCAATTTTAAAGTTAAGGGGAGCATCTTGGCATACTTTGTGATAAGGTTAAAAAGACATTTGCTTGCAAATTAATGTCATATTATTTTACTAAATAGCCTGCAGCACTCACTGAAGATGTAACTGCAGGAAGAGGCCGAGGCACCTTAGATGTTCACAGCTCTTTTGTGACATATTTTCTATAAACAGGCTTTCAGCGCCTGAACCCCTTCACCTGCAATATAGCCAAAAAGATGGACTATCTTAGAGGCATACACTGTGTGTAAGAATCTAGCTGAACTGCTACATGTCACACCTGGAGTTGACTGGCTCATAGCATAGTGCTCTGACCACTAAACCACACTGGATTCTTTCAACTGACAGTTTCAGTTATTCAGCCATATACACACTTCAAAAGCTTCATACACATGTTGACATTTACCAACCGAATAAAGCTTTCACTTTTGCCGGTGAGATCTTTTGTCAGGCTTTTCAATGTTATAGGATGCTGCTGCAAATTAGATGTTACTCAGTTTTTGATGTCTTTGAAAGTATGCAGAAAATCATTGAAACAACATGATGATAATATGACAGAATTCTTCTGAAAAAATACAGAGGTTTTGGTTCTTTTCTGAAATGAATGTAAACATGCAGTTTCTTGTGCCAGGTGATCAGATTCTAAACCTGATTTCAGATGAGTAAACACTATTAGTACATACTCAGATTCCTTAGGCTCCCATATCATCACTATATGTCCGATTTTCTTTATGTTTTATTTGAGTTTTCTTGTGAGAGAGTAATTTTGCTCACCACTCAGTCCATCTGATGGAAGGACAGGACTTCTTTCCTACCGTTTCTATGTTGCAATATGGGTTTGTAACAAAATCTGTTTCTTGTTCTGCAATGCCAGATTACACCATGCCCGTAAATTGTCTCACGATATCTGATGCATTCTTTCCAGGGCAGGTTGAGCAATGGACGATTGATAGATCATAGTGAACTACTGGACTGATACTTATTGTGAAAATTTAGCTCTTAGTCAGTGCAGTCAACAAGCCACCCAATATACCTGCATCTGTTTATGTACACAGAATAGGGACATACTCAGCTGTTTAATGGTTTATAAAAGTCTTACATTTATTTTAGAAACATTCCATCAAAATTGTGTTATATGTGAGCATAAAACATTACAGATATCATCAGATGTTCATGAAATTTTGACAAGCAAACAAATATAGATGTAGAGAAATGAAGCTCTGAGCCTAAAGGGAGAAACTAAGTAAAGACATTGATACTTATGAACTTTCTAGACATTATAACATGTGAAAGACTATTAACAAGTTGCTAAAATGAAATTTGAAGAATAATTCAATTTTAGCAATATCGCATGGTCATCTGGTTCCCTTTGCAGCCAGTCTTTAAGTTAAGTATTCAGTTTTATGCTTTCTGTCAGCTACTGCTGTCATTTCTGCCTGGTCAGGATCACCCTCAGATCGAAACTCAGCTCCAGAATGATCTCCTCTCGCTGAACAAAAGGCTTCTCCCACACAAAGTACTACTAAACCCTGCTACAACTAAGTCTGTGTCCTTTGGCACACATCAAAGAATCAGCCAAAGCCTCCCAAAAGTCAAGCTCTTAATCATAATCAATTTTCCCAGAGACCACTTCATCTTTTAAGTATGTTTTAATTTATTTAGACCCAAGTCTAAACTTCAAATGCCACACTGAAAAAACTGCCAGAAAATTAATTAATTCTCTGCTGTTTTGGGCCAGAAAGTTAACCACCTACTGAACAGCCCCAGCAAGGGCAGCCACTGAAAAGGCATATTACTAGCCCATTTAGAATAAGGATTACCAATCATAGCTGCAACCTCAAAGAACACAGTCACCCTGAAAACCATATCCAACAAAATGTGGCATTTCATTCTCAACTCCTTCAATAAGAAACATTACTGCCTTACACACACTAAACCCAAATGGCTCCCAATCAAATAAAGGCAGACCTTGTATTAGGCTTGCTGCTATACAAAACTTACACCCCAATATATTTTCCACACTGCACAACCCTTATCATAGAAACTAAGATACTGCACACAGCCTTAGGCATAGGCCATCTAGGCAGCCGCCTTGGGCACTGCTCTAACAGGGCACATTTCCAGCATTTATTTATTTCTTGTAGTAAAGAAATGGTTTCTTTAAAATACATTGAATGAATGCAAGAAAAACTGAAGAGTAAGACATACTGTGAGAAAAGGAAGAAAAAATTTAATCTGGATGGTGTAGGTAGGCTAGGATGGGGGCACTTTGTCGACTGGGGGGGGGACTGTGGAACTCTTTACTTAGGGCACCAGTTGACCAAAGGCTGGCCCTGCTGACAGTCCATCCCCAGTCTGTTCACACCAGCACATTAGCTCCTAAACACAATTTAGACCCCTGCTCAAAAAAAAGCCTGGTTTGTTCAAGCTAAATGCCAATGCCCTAAGACAGGACACAACTTAACAGCCAGGCTGTTACTGTTCTTTGTTACTCATCTTCTTGCTTTCAAAAAACCCATCTTATAGGTTCATAGGTTCATAGGTTCATACTAGGCTATCTGCCCGAGGGCATTTACAAGCCTAGCCCATAGTTTTGTGGCTTACGCCACCCCTTTAGTATGGGGAACTATACCCATTATTTTGCTGTGCCTCTGTTGAGCAGTGACACTGAGGTAATCCCTGGGGTATATCTGCGATCTCCCATCCATTGGTCAAGATTTCTCTTGAACAAGGCCAGCGAGGTGCTCTGCCTCACATATACCGGGATTTTATTCCACAGCATAGGGAGTCTTTGGGTGATGAATCTATCCCTCCAGCACGTCCTATTAATAGCCGTGTCGAGGTTTAAGTCTCCCGCCCTGCTAAAATGTTCTAGTAGTTCTTGCTAAAATGTTTCTAGTAGTTCCTCCCACTCCATTTCTTTTTCTTTTTCCACTCTTTCTAAGCTGCACAATGATTCTAAAGAAACACAAACTCATCTAGGAAATAACTGCTCATTATTATAGATTCCAAAGTATCTAATCTTTAAGTTTGTATCTTCTTTTGCATATAACTTGTCTTTGTATGATTCTCATATGTATGCCCTCTGTACGTAAAAAAAATATATTTTTTTACGTACATTTTGATAGGCTCACCCAGGCTATGCCTGTAATTGTTCCACTGTGATCAGTGCACTAGCCCAGTAAAGAAACTTAAATAAAATAAAAATAAAATTACATAAAATAAAATGGAAGGAAGTGCTGTCTTGGACACAACATTGCAGTGACATGATCAGGACCATTACCTATGTAGAAGCAAAGAGAGCAGGTGTCACAGTCTCTTTATTTGAACACAGATGAAAGTCAGTATACATCGCTCTACTTATTATTTATTTACATTTTTGCTCTTTTAAGTTACAGTAAACAGTAGTAGGACACAAGATCAGCCATTGCTCTAAAATTGAATTAATTAATTATGTTAGATCATTCTGGTTTGTACCTGTCATTTTCTGTCAAGTAATTCTAACTGTACTCTAAACTTCTATCATCTGCCTGTACTGCAAGACCCATTTTATGTCTATGTATGTATCTATTGGGCAGGAGGGGTTCTATTAAGGTGTGTGTGTGTGTGTGTGTGTGTGTGTGTGTGTGTGTGTGTGTGTGTGTGTGTGTGTGTGTGTGTGTGTGTGTGTGTGTGTGTGTGTGTGTGTGTGTGTGTGTGTCTGTGTGTGTGTGTGTGTGTCTGTGTGTGTGTCTGTGTGTGTGTCTGTGTGTGTGTCTGTGTGTCAGTGTCTGAACAAACTGCTGCAGCAAACAGGGCAGTCTAGGGTGATTGTGGAAAACAGAAATCCAGAGGCATATTAGCTGCAATTAAGAAAGACTCCGAATCACACAATGATTACTGCAAGTGCTAATAAGCACTTTACTGTGATGACCACCACTGCCAACCTTTGCATCATGCTGTCAAAGAGACCCCCACACATATGCAAAAAAATCCCCACTTATCTCTCAACTTCCCCTGATTTTACAGAATATGATTTTGCCCTGTTCATAGGTGTTTACTAGGCTAATGACCACAAGGACCTTTTTAAGCCTAACCATGTATCCCAAATCTCTGACAAGTTCTGATACCCTTGATAAGTGTAAGCATGGGCTTGGGAGGTGAAACATTTACAAGCTAGGGCTTGGGAGATGAGCCATGTACAGGTTGCCTGTGTCCATTACAGACATAGGTATCAAATCAGGGATGAAGTTCCTCTTCCCCATCCAGTTGTCCAAGTTGCACTTGAATTGGGTTAGGGAGGAACTCTGCTTAACATGGATGGGGAGCCTGTTCCAGAGACAGGGTAATCTCTGGGGTACATACCTGTCTCTTCAGTGGTCCTATTTATATCACAGGCAGGGTATAAGTATTTAGAACAGGTAATTCTGGTGCTGCTTGTTTTGTGGATATGCAGGATGTCCATCAAACTGGGATCTCACATTGTCCTGTATGTCAGGCATAGATCTCCCTTCAGAAGCCTGTAGGAGACAGAATACAGGGATAGAGCCTTGAGGCAGTCTGCATAGGACATTTTACTTAAGCCCTGTATTCTTTTAGTGTTGAACCTCTGTGGACTTTCCGATTATTGGATATGTCTGGTTTGGTACATATCAAAGGGGGCATTGTACTCAATGACAGGTCTGATGAATGATGAATACAGTAGAACCATGACTTCCTCGGACTTAGATGCCATAACTTTATTTATAAGTTGCGCAACATAGAGTGATTTCTTCCGTACTATAGACACGTGATGGTCAAAGGCTAGGTTACTATCTATGTGTGTCCTAAGTCCCTGAATATGGGTCAACTCTAAGGGGATATGTTGTCAATATGATAGTTACCAGGGGTGGATGATTCCTGAAGGATACTATTATGCATTTCTTGGCATTTAGTTTTAGTCCATGGCTCTAACACCAGTTGTTTGTCTGTGTTAGCCCCTCTTGTCCATTGTAACTCATGGAGCATTACAATCAATCAGTAATGCCAGAGTTTCATACTTCTATTTTTTCAGAATATGATTTGTGATGCAATATTTGTTGTTCAGTTAACTGTGTACATGACTTACAGTAATATTTGGAGAGAGTTCAAAAGCTGCTTTGTGCTGCAAAACTTATTGTTTTATTAACTTACAGTAATATATTTGTTTGTGTCTTTCGGCTTTTAGGGGTTGTCACAGCGGAACTCCGGTCCATATATAAAAGCATCTATTACCTATTGAACCCCCCCCTTGTATTATAGGCTTTGCTCATTAGTCTAGGTGGAGTTTAGAGGTATGGGAATCCCCTACACACGCACACACACACCTTTACTTTCTAGTCATGTATCTATTCTCTACTTGAGAACAAACATAACAGACAAAGTGGCCAAAATACTGCATTTCAACTTGTTTTAGTGAGGACCACACATATGCACTGTAACCTGGAAATCATATCAGTAATCATTCTCCCCAGCACTTACCTCTAACACATTCTCTCCCAATGTTAATAACAAGTGAATGAAGTCTTTTGGCTGAGTTAATTAATGTGACTTTTTGTTGTTGTTGTGCCTTTCGGCTGTTAGGGGTCGCCACAGCGGAACTCCGGTCCGCTAATGATTGGCAGTTGATTTTTACGTGCTGAGTTGCCAGCCCTAATGCACAACCTTCAACAAAGGTACGCCCATTCACGCATGTCTCCTCACAGAAGACGCTCTAGCTGAGAGTCGAACCGGTCAGCGTCTTACTGTGAGGCGACAATGCTACCGCAGCACCACCACCAGGAATATATTGTGTTAATTTACATAGCACACTGATTCTATGAATTGTTGGGCTGCAGAATTCCCTTCCTGCAGACATTTCCAGGGGAGAGTACATGACTCATTATCACATGCCGCTTCCACAGAATGCTTCATTAACATTGCAGAAAACCATAGGTACAGCACATTGTAGATCCTACACAGCATGTAAAATCACTGCGGTAGGGCTGTCTATAAATCGGAAAGGAGAGGGTACTGTCAGCAGAAAAATGGCCACATTAGTTTTAATTCTGGCAGTAATCTTTTGTAAATCTCAGAAACTCTATCATTTTTGAATAGAAAGCTAACCACCTATGTAATAGCCTCAGCAAGAGCAGAATAGTGTGCTGCTTGTACAATACAGTGTGAACAGGGATATGGCATTCAGGTAGACATACAGAGATACAAATTTCCATTTATACAGAAAGAAAACTGGGAGCACACCCATGTGTGTGTATGTGTGACTACATATAAGTATATAGGCACACACACACACACACACACACACACACACACACACACACACACACACACACACACACACACACACACACACACTTGCCCATTGTTATATGGGGCTTAGACTTGGTGTCAGCCATAACAGAAATGTATGTTTTTTTTACTCCTACATTTTGAACAAATATTACATAGCCATAAGTAAAAACCACATAATGTATATTGCCAGTGTGTGACAAACACAAAGTCCTGTAAGACACTATACTGTATATACAACCTCTATATATGAAGCTTTATGTCAGTTCCCCTATGTCATTTATTTTAATAAATAAATATGCATAACGTAACTTGACAGGCTGTCTCTTTGTAATGGTTATTTAGATCTATTCAAGGAGACTGTCAGTGTCTGTTTGCATCTGTGAAACAGTTATACTACTTTTGTAAAACATTTTGGAGCACGGATCTGATATTTGGTTAACATGCAGCTGTGTTATGTTTTTTTTAGGTTCTGAGGTAATAGAACAGCATCACATGGATGGTTGAGTGGCCACTCACACTTCCTGGTAGTATTACCCCTTTTAAAGGTATTTATTTTAATTCTGTAATAACATTTTAAATAGTGTTTTTTTATGTTATAAAAACAAGATATGGTTATGATTTTATACGTTACTTATTTACCATTACATCATGCATGCACATTAGTTGTGAAATCAATATAAACACATCTACTTTTAGAGGGCCCTCATTGTGTTTCTAGAAATACTACAAATGGTATCTTCAGATTCTTTCTTACATAACGTTCATGCAGACTCTGTCCCTTCTCTGAGGGTACACCATCTGTGACCCTGAGCAAGTCACAATGATAAAATGTCCACAGTAATTTTTTTCAGCTTCTTGTCCTCTGAGACATATACTGTCCCCTGCCCTAGCAAATAATCATTTGTGTGTTTTGCTTTTACACATAGCCTGCTTCTACGTCAAAATAAATAAATAAATACATACATAAATTAATAACTTAAAGTAATGAAATAAAAATTGTACTTTCTAGTCATATATCTATTCTCTACTTGAGAATAAATATAACAGACAAAGAGGCCAAAATACTGAATTTCAACTTGTTTTAGTGAGAACCACACACATGCACTGTAACCTGGAAGTGATATCAGTAATCATTCAAAACAGGTCATGTAACTGCCCTCTGCGTTAGAGAGAAAAAAATGAAACATAACTATCAACATAACTGATTCGTAACTGAATTCCGTCTCAAAACAATACAGACTACTAAAGTCCTAATAATTCTTCTCAATTCAAGATGGTTTTCCACTCATTCATGTCATTAAAATGCTAAAATGTAGCAGGAAATGGTACACTATCTGGAAGCACATTGGCATGCATCAGCGTAGTCACTATTGTAGTGCAGTCAGTTTAAAAGTATTTTTGGTACAGTTGTACAGTTTTTTTTTTAGTAACTGTGGGTGCATTTCTCAAGTGCAGCAGCTATATGCATTGCAAAATGTATGAATGTTTTTCCAGTGGTACATGTTTGTCTTTGCCAATGATCTGTAAGCAGTTTGTCACATGGTGGAGATATGTTGGTTCAGTAGTTTTACATTATATGCTAGAACAGTTTTGTGAGAACTGATGAGAATTAGTTTACAATGTGTTGGCCACCTCTGGCACAAGAAACGTAGGCTTGGATATGCATGTCAGTGTAAACTTGGGCCAGTTATCTATTCTGGTTTTCTAAAGTAATTATTTCGCTGGAGATACAGGTGTACAAATACTTGACTGAGGAAGCAGCTTACAGAAAGCTGTCCTTATGGAAAGTTAAGATTACTATAAAAGAGCAATGTATGTTTACCTGAGAACTTATTTAAGTATTTTACTTCCATTTTAAGCAAACATTTTCCTTCTGCTAAGCCTATGATAAATATACTAATGTCAAGTGTTTAAACTTACATGAACATATTCACCTGGTTTCACAGGCATCATGATGACATACAACGTAATGGCCCAGCGCTTGAAACATTTTAAGGTACAGTGTTTTATACATAAAGGGAAAGATAGTTATAAAAGACTGAATTTTCATAACATATCCACACCAACAATTACACAGGCAGAAAATAATTACAATGTAACATCTGGAGCTTAGTTAGGGAGGCACCTGTAAGACCATTTGTGTAGGGAAACAGAATAAATATAAATAATTTATTGCTCACTTCATTTTTCCAGCGTGGAAAAACGTGTTGCATATGTTGAACTGTATTTGCTAGCTACTGTAAATAAAATGTAAATGCTTCTAAAATGGCAGTATAGTTATTCAAAAGTTAGTCTATTACTTGACCAGTATACTTAAGGTGCCTTTTGCTCTGTGATTCAAAAATGTCTCTGAACTTCATGAACATCTGTGTACCCTTTGAAAGCTTTTTACGCAGCTGCATCCAGGATAGATTGATTTTTTCCCCAGAGCATACATATATGATTAGTTTGCAGCAGTGGTATCATCAGAAATGTTTGCTTTGTTCTCTAACCAAATATTGTTGTCTCCAGCCTACCTATCATTTAAAACAAGAACATCTCTTTAAAACAGTTGCCCCCCCCCTCATAGACTGAAGAAATGTGCACTTCATTTAGAACAAATGCCTACCCGTCTCTAGGAATACTGTGTTAAGACTTGCGGCACAGACATTACTTTAGATGTTGAAAATATTCAGAGGTCTTTCAGTCATAATGTTTAAGAGATGATTCGATTCTTTCAAGCACACTATGTGTCCAGCTTCAGCTTTGGTTTACATATAGTATCGGCTTACCATCTGACTATACTTTTTAATTCCGTGTATTTTTTTCGAAAGATTTTTATTGATTATAACAGCAAAAGTCACAAAACAAGCAAACACAACAAAAAATAAAGCAGTAATGCCAGCATTATACATATTTGGAAGTAATTTCATAGAACATTTCTTGGTATTATTTGCAGTTCTTGTTTAAGATTATAATACTACCATTTTTGCATAAAATCAGTTTACTATCGATTTACTAAATAACTATTAAAATATGTATATGTTCTCTATAAATATATTTATTCTATATAAAGCATAAAACCCTTCATTCATTAATCTGATATGGTGCCATTGTTGTGCATTCCAAAACTGCAGCTATTTTTGACCAGAATTTGACATGTTTTTCTTTTATTTTATTTTTATAGTTTGTTATTCCAGTTTATCAAGTACATTTTTGAAAGATAAGTAACACTTTTTTTCTGCCTTTTGGCTCCCCACAATTGACCTTCAGCTTCTCCCATTTCCACTTCTTGTCCACTGGATCAGCGTTAGCCTCTCATGTGTCTGGCAGGGCCAGTCAGGTGACTGAGGACCTTGGAAAAGCATCTCACAGCTGAGAGGGAATATTTTTCCTACTTGTTCCCCATCCTTCTACATGCTCAGTTACATCCTGGGACTTGGATATGCAATTGGCATTGGTGCTGGACTGTGCCTCACTTCAGCAGAACACAGTGCTCGCCCTCAGATAGAACTTCATGGTTATTTCTCAAGTCTCCACCAGGGAAATCAAATGCTGACAGTGTGCCCCTTGTGCATACTGTTACCCTGGATGGGCACCCCGATCCTCTAATAGCACCTTAACTAATTAAACTTCTGTTGCCTGGTTTATAGTCAGGACTTTATCCCTGTATCTTGAGGCACATACAGTACTTTATATGTTTTTATGCTGTATGCCTTATTAGTTTTGTGATTCTACCAATATTTTTGAATTTACTTGTATATCTGTGCCTTACCAGTATGTGTTCATGAGTCAAGAGATTCATAATATCACAAATCATTGATATCCTCATCAGACCTGTGTGGACCAATGATGCAGTGTTTCAGCCTGTTTAAGTAAATGTATTATTATATCATAGTTTTTACTGAAACAAAGTGCAGGAAGGATGATTTATTTATGACCAAGGTTGATTTTATTCTTAGATTAAAGTTGATGGTATCATGAAATTCATTACCCATAGTATAACCACAGGTGGAGTACAGAAATATCCTAGCATTGTCAGTCAGTGTGATATGTAAGATTTCACCATTTCTAGCTGCACTTATTTGTTTCAAACATTTTTGAATAACATAGTCAGTTAATATTTGGCCATATTTATTTTTATATTGAGTCGATTACCTATTCAGTGCAGTACACAGGCTATCAGTGTTAGCTACTACAGAAAAGTGCTGAGTTTTGCTTGTGGAATTTAAGGGAAGTTCAGAGACATGATAATTAGTCAATTAAGAGGTATTGCTTCATTGTGGCTAATGTGTCTCTGAATCACATTTTTCTGCATCAGGTAAGCAGCCCCTTTGGGCAGCAGTTCTTACCACCAGCAGTAGGATTCTTTTTGAATCCTTGCATAGTGTTTAACCATCTGTTATGCAGATTGCCAATTTGGACCATGCAGAACTCACTTTGCCAGTTCTTCTTCATATCCTTCTTTTATCTAGATTATGTAATGAAAGAAAATGGTCTCTCCACGATGCAATAGATGAAAAGATTCTCCAAACCAACCAATAAATCCACTAGAGTGTGTAGAAGAATAAAACCTTTTATTTTCAACAAGTGGGAAGATGAGCGCTTTCGCGTGGGTACAACCACGCTTCTTCAGATGTGTTTTTTCTTCTTTTATCTAGGTTTGATTTAATCCACTTGACTGTTGTTTCACCAACTTACGTTTATAAATAAAATGGATAGCAAAGCCAAAGACCTTGCTAAAATATACATATATTTAATTCAGTAATAATCTTTCATCTATAGGTTCTGTGTTGCATTTAAAGAAATAGTCTAGCTTCATTTGACAAAGTTTGCATCTGAGAAGTCATACAGGAATATTACAGTGCATTTCTAATCCACTAGGGAATTCTTTGACATTATCTATATCCACTTTCCAGTATTTTGCTTACTCTGTAGAATGTTTATTAGCTTGCAATCATGTGCATGTATTTTCTATCATTTTATAAAGACTGAACATTCTACTATAGATTTCAAGGCTTTTGGTACTGGACCTGTGGCCACTAAATCTTGAAGCAGTATAGCTATTGGTGTTATGTATTTCCTGAATGTTTTTAGCACAGATGGTACCACTTCATGAGGGCCTATGCTTTTTTCTTACATATGCTCCCCTACAGTTCATGTACAGTAGTGAACATCTGCATAGTGATATACTACCCATTATGAACATCTGCATTGTGATATACTATTATATTACTAGTGTATTCTGTGCTGGCTTACCATAATAATTTTATAGTAACTACTGCAGTTGAATAATTACCTGACAAACATGGATAAACTTTGCTTCATTCATGTTGATAATATTTGTATTTCTTCATGTGTGGATATTTCTATTTCATTATGAATGGTTTACATATTTAAAAACAGTGTTGAGTTTCAACTGTTGATAGTGAGCTAGTTTGCAGTTGGCCTTTTCTTTTCTTATTACTTCTTTTTAATTCCTATTAAAAATCTTGAATTTCTTAAATTTGTTGTATATCATTTTTCATTAATATATTACATAAAAAATTAGGTGTAAATTAATAGATTGCAGCTTTTTCTGCATTATGAACATTTTTTCCTGCATATTATATAGACAAGTGTCCTTAAAAATGTTAAGTTTTCTAATGGATTTACTTTAGTTAACCTTCATAACAAATCTGTAGTACACCTTCTGCCATAACTGTACTCTGAATTTAAGGAAAGGACAAATTTGTTAAGTCCCTCTCACTGTTGTTAAGCTCTAGCCTTGCTCTAGTCTAGATAATAATAGCAACCAGTGCTGGATACCACAAAACAGCATCGAAAGACTAAAATAGCTTTAAAACCTGATATTTCCCTGTCAGACATACAGACTCATACCCGTCCAGTGTGTGTGTCAAGAGTGAAGTGTCCAAGTTGTTCTTTTCTCAGAGGGGCACTTAGTTTCCAGCTGCTGTCTCTGTGGCAGTGGGTGTTTTATGGCTTTTAAAGCTATAAAGTACTTCTTACAAAAGTCCACTTTTACCAGTAACTATCAATACATCAGATAGCTAAGACTTCATTTACTACAAATAATATGTAAGATCAGGTCTTTTTGATCATAAACCAGATATTGTGTGTTTTTAGCACAGCTATCAAGAATCACCTCTTGGGCTTAACTTTGCTCTGCTCTTGAGATGAATTTATCGACATCCATGTTCTGAACAAGCAACAACTTGGTTATGGCTGAAGAATTACTTATAATTCTCTATATCTAACATGTTGTTCCCTCTGTTGGATTGAAGTAATACTGATTCACAGCAGGCTGTTTGTTTTCTAATGTGTGTTTGTCCCCATTAGTTTATGATTAGTAGTATTAAACCAAGGTTTTTATGGCATATTTAATTATGCAGCATAAATGTAGGATTTTTGTCTGTTAAACATCTGAGGTTCTTCAAAGTATTGTGCAATTTTTCCATGGTAGCATGGCCAAATACAGTAAAAATATACTGCTGTGACTTGAATAGCTTTTCTGAGATTTAAAAGGACAGGTAAATAGAGCTGTTTGAGATTTCTTTAACTGGTGTATATGTTTAACTCAAATATTTACCCCTCTGCCTTCATTATAATCTTTAGGAATGACTGTGATTTAATATCTTCTAGGAATGCTTGTATATGGGTTTATTTTATGGGTAGTTTCATTAACTGTTGTAATGTCCATTTCATATTTCTTAGGTTTTATCTCTGGCATATTTATTTTATTGCTCAGACTCTTGACATTTACAAAACCAAATGTTTGAACTCTAAGACATCCTTATTATTATTATCTTAGCTCCATTCTCTGACTGTGAAAAAAGAATATTTAGAACTGCCTGAAGCTTATTTTTGTTACAAGCACATTTCTGAAAAGTGAGATTCTAATGAATATTACAGAAAGGGGCTTGTTAAAGTATTAACCATGATACTTAATTATAGCACTAAAATAAGGTTATGTGAGCTGTATAACTTTCAACATAGAGTATCATCATGCACAGTGCTGGTTTATTCCTTTTCTCTGGAAGGCAGTGTTGTAATGTACTAATGATAAATCCTGCTAGTAATTAAAGGGATATGTTGTTGCCGGGGGACTCAGTAATTAGAGAACTGTCCTGGTAAAGGGTTTAAGCTTGTGGTACAGATCAGTATTGTTCCTGGTCTTAAATCTGATAGAAATCCTGAAAGTATTTAAAATAGTAATGGCTGACTCGCATTCAGTTTTTCTGTTTCAGTTAATGATCCCACAAGAGGAGACTGTTGAAATTCTAAAACAAAAAGGAACATAACATAAATGATGAGCTAATACCCTAGACTTTTTGGTGTTTTCATAGGCTTTACTAGTATCAAGCATGACTACATTAGTAAAAAGGATTGTGATATGTACTGCCTGCTTGGCTCAACAGACAGTTTTTGGGGTTGGAAAGAGAAGTCAAGTGAAGTCACACTGCATGTTCCTAATCAAATATTTCGAGTGCAAGATGTGCCCAGATGCTGAAGGGAAGTATCAGATTTGGCATTTTTAATTATTTCAGTAAATTGCTTTTATTGCATTTTTCTTTTGTGTGTATGCATATATGTATGTATGTGTGTCTATATACTATATTTATGTATTCTGTGTGCTTGCTTGTGTGTGTGTCTGTATATATAAAATATATATATATATATATATATATATATATGCATACATACAAATACATATGTTTGTGTGTGTGTGTGTGTGTGTGTGTGTGTATATATATATATATATATATATATATATATATATATATATATATATATATATATATATATATATATACCTATGGATTCACTTTAGATTATCGAATTACCAAAAACTCGAAACCCATATGGTCGAGACCATATGATCAAGTTTTTGGAAACTCGAAAATCTAAAGTCCATAAAAAAACCCCACACAAAACATAAAAACAACGTTTCTACAGGGGGGGGGCAAGCACCCCCCACCCCACCTACTTAAATATACCAACTCTGAGATCGCACTACAGTGAAGAAAAGGGAAATCTCCCATTCTGTGCTGTATGCAGAAACACAGAATGGGAGGTTTCCCATGTCCTCGCTGTAGTGCGATCTCGGAGTTCGTATATCTAAGTAAGAGATGGTGTGGGAGTGCAGGGGGGCTTGCCCCCCCTGCAGAAATTTTGTTTATATGTTTTGTGTGTTTTTTTAATGCACTTTAGATTTTCGAGTTTCCTAAAACTCGATCATATGGTCTCGACCATATGCGTTTCAAGTTTTTAGTAATTCGATAAGCTAAAGTAAACCCACATACATACATATATATATATATATATATATATATATATATATATATATATATATATGCAGTGTCATTCCTTGAGCTTCTACAGTGTTCCAAGACTATTCCTCAGAGCATACAAATTTTAAAACAGTGTTTTTGTGTGTGGGGGGGGCAAGCATCCCTACACCCCTTATTAATTATATATTCCAGCTCTAATAGTGCACAGTCCCTAGGGAAAGGGTACAGTCTCCAACCCAGGCGATAGCCTGTACTCACACAGCTAGGCTCATTGTGTAGCACATACATAACTGTGGTATTAAATGAGTTGTTATTCTATACTAGATGCATAATTCTGTACAAAAGAAACTACTTCAAGCTAAGAAGCATTAAACTCACCAATCACAAAAAAAAAAGAAAAAAAAAAAGAAAAAAATGAAAATGTTTTTGCAGGGCAGGACTAGTCTTCTATATCTCCACATCTTTGCTTCTTTAATTATACCATATTCAAGATCGCGCAGCAGTGGGGAAAAGGGCTGTTGCACAGTGACTTCTCATTAGTATTAAACAAAACATGCTGATTGGTCAGCCCAACCAATGTGCCCATTTTATATCGAACATAGACCAATAGAAAAAAAGTCTAGCCGCTGAAGTACTACTGATCAGCCAGACCAAGGACAGACCAAATACAAGAAAAATCAAGTACTTTCTGTAAAACTAAACAAACAAAAACATACCGAAGTTTTCTTGCATATCTGCTCTGGACTGGCAGACTGTTGTACTGCTGAACTGTCCAGATTTTCAGAAAATGTCCACATTCTTGCCTCATACCACATAAAAAAAAAAAATACAGAGATTTTTTTCTCTGCTGCTTCTGTTGAACAGCATCAATGTACTGTGCAAGCATGGAAACATAAGTCCCATATGCATGCGCAGTAATCAGACGATGCTGAAGAATGGGAAAACAATATGGAGGAGCACTACAGCATCATTATACAAAGACATTATTTAAGAAAGGTAAGCAATTTCTTTCTTAAATAATGTTATTGTATAATCGCAATAACCCACTCCTGGTTGTGGGTAATGCTGAATTTACCCACGGTTGTCTTTGTTTGATCACTCTGGCTTTGCCGTAGTGGTCAAACCACACCTGCCATGGGTGAATCCAGCATTACCCACACCCAGTCATGGGTTATTGCTTAAATATTATTACCTTACCATTTTGCCAAAAAGAGCGCATGCCATTGCTTAGCAGTATAAGTGAATGATTCAGCAGTTCATACTGACACACACAAGAATGATCTCTACTTCAGAGATGTAGTTCATTCATCAATATAATTTCATCCGATGTAATGAAGTACAAACTGAATTTGATAAAGTGCAGACTGATAAGCTCAGTGACTCCTTGTATATGCTTGACAAGCTGAGTGACTCCCTGTATATATGCGTGTGTGTGTATGTGAATACATGCACATGTAAATGAGCAGGATAAAAGTGTAATCTGATAACACGCACTTGACAAAAAGATATTACCTTGTGATCTGACAAAAAGACAGAGTATGATCTGACTTCAATAATTTAACTCCAATTAATCATTCCAATATTCACTAAAGCGTTTGTAATTTCTATACACCGTTATATTTTTGTAGACAAATGTTATTATGTACTCATACCCCTTTAAAATAAATTTCTTCAAAAGGTTACACAAAACCTGCTCATGCATCCTTCTGCCTTATCTATGCTGCTGTGCAAAATAATAGTTTGTACCACTCCTTTGCTTTTACTTATTCTGTCAGTTGATACCCATCTAAACCCTGGACTAACACAACTCCACATTGTAACTATGCATGCATGTAGTGTTGCTAACAAATGGCAACTTGTTGAGCTCTGGCTACAACAGCATAACCCCTCAGTGCTAGGCATCACTGAAAGATGGTTAAAATGTACTTCCCCCACATAGTTTCACAGAACTATGCAGTCTTTCACAATACTAGTTGGAATCCTGACCAGGTGGTGGAGTCCTCACTTTAGTAAGAAATAATAATCTATTATCAATAATGCTGTTCCTAAAAAGGAACCCTGAACCCTGAAGGACCCTGAACCCAACTGGTCACTTATACAAATCACACTTGCTGGTCACACTAAAATTAACATAGCCACAATCTAACTTTCACCATGTTAGATTCCATTACCAATATCAACAGAGACAACAAACTAATTGTTATGGGAGATCCTAACTGAGATTTCCTTGGTCCATCCAAACTCAATCTACACCAGGTACTGTCTTAAACAAACCTCTCTCAATTGCTTAGCACAGAACAAGATTAAATGTCTCTATCAGTAACGATGTTCTTTTGGACATTTGCATTACCAGTTTTCCAGAAAAATTCAAATAAAATAGCCCTAAACAAGCTCATTGACCACTGCCCAATCCAAACTAGTTGTCAGCTTAATTTGTTCAAGCTGCCATCAATATAAGTAATCACCAGATATGTCAATGTGATACCTCTGAAAAAGCTTTGTTGCAACAACTGGGCAACCTTGACAGGAATCCATTCTACTCTTCTGTCACCATAGAAGAAGCTCAAGATATTGTTTACTAATATTATGACTTCTACACAATATGATTTTACCCACTTACCACTAGAAGATTTAAATCTAGCAAATCCCTCTTGCCTACCGCAAATACTTCCAGATTACTGGAAACTGGGAAGTTGGTCTGGAAATAATAAAACAGAAAAGACCCAAATATCAGTTTCAAGCACCAACACTATTTAATCCTAAGCAAATCAACAAGGTTTAGCACCAACTCTGCAGAAATCTCTTACTACAGCAATCCCAAATACATGTCCTCAAACAGTTCTACAACACTGTTAAAAACCTAACCAGGTCCAGAACAAATGCCCAAAACTTAACAACTCAAACACTCCAGGACATGGGATCATAGGACGTTACTAGGCTATTGGCCCTGAGGTCCTTACAGGCCTAGCCAAGAGTTTAGCCCATGTTTAAATAAGTCAGCATCCAAAGCCCCTGTCCAGAAGGGACACAGGTGGAATCCCAGGGGTGTATTTTCTGTTTCCCATCCAGTTATCCAGGTTGTGCTTAAAAAGAGATAATGAGGTACTATGCTTGACGGGGAGAGAGAGTCTATTCCACTTATGGGGAGTCTCTGGGACACAAATCTGTCCCGCCAACAAGTTCTATTGATATCATAGACCAGGTTGAAGTTCTGTGTATGGATTTCTCGACTGGAGCTTGACTTGTGGATATGCATCAGTCCCATCAAGGCGGGGTCTGAGATTGCTTTATATGCCAAACAGAGGTCACCCCTAAGGAGTCTGTATGAAACTGAGTAGAGGGATAGGGCTTTTAGCCTATCTGTGTTGGGTAGATGTTTGAGGCCCTGGATTCTCCTGGTGAGGAACCTCTATGGTCTTTCCAGCTGCTGCATGTGCTTTGCAAGGTACATGCCGAAGGGGGTGTTGTACTCAATAATTGGCCTTATAAGCAAAGAATACAGGGATGTTATGACCTCTTTGTCCCTGGATGAGATACCCTTATTTATGAGGTGGGCCATGTAGAAATCCTTCTGTACAACTGAAGCAACATGGTGGTCAAAAGTCAGGTTGCTATCAACCTGGGTGCCCAAGACCCTCACTACTGATTGTGTACTTAGGACATTGTTATTAATGTGATAATATGTGGGGATGTCATTCTCCCAAAGGGGATGATGATGCATTTTTTTGGCATTCAGCTTGAGGCCATGTTTCTGGCACTAGTCATTTGTTTGGGTGAGACCCTCTTGGAGGATGTCCAGGGAATTGATGCCTGCACCCAGCTTGCAGTCATCTGCAAACCTGCTCAGCCATAGTCCACTGGTTTTGGCCTGCTCCTCAGAGAAGTATATCTTGAATAACAGGCACCCCAAGACCAATCCCTGGGGTATGCCGCTCATTATGGGTCAACTGCTTGAGGTGGCTTCCCCTATTTTGATTAGATCAATTCTATCAGTGAGCCAGTTTGCTACCCATATGATAACATGTAGATTGATGCCTAGTTGAGAGAGTTTATCTACTATGCCCAAGTGGGGAATAGTGTTGAAGGCGTTGGCCAGGTCAAGGTAGGCTGTGTGCACCATCTTCCACTAGTCCATGGCTTTGGTGACTATCTTAAGGAAGTCAACCAAATTTAACGGACATGACCTCCCCTTCATGAAGCCAAACTATGTGGGATTGATTGTTTGGAGGTTGCCAATGTCCCTGTTAATGAGGTCCATGACAATCCATTCCATGACCGTGCAGAGCAGGCTAGTTAGGCTGATGGGTCTATAATTTCCTGGATTGGTGGACGCTCCACCTTTGTGTAAAGGGATGACAGTGGCTGTCCTCCACTTGGCTGGGACAAAGCCAGCTTTAGTTGAATAGGGTGCCTAATGGTGCTGCAAGTTCATGCCTGAGTCCATGTAGGATGCAGCCAGGGGATGTTATTGGGTCCCATGGAGGCTGTATTTTTTGCCTTTGAGAGGGCAGTGATGACCTATTCCCTAGAGATAAGGGGTGGGGGGCAGGTACTGTGGATATCCCTGATTTACTACTGGGGGGGGAACAGAGGGGAGAAGTTTTCACTGAATCTGTCAGTCAGTACATTAGCTATATTTACAGCATTTGTGTATGTGGTGTCCTTGACCACCAGTTCTGAGCAGATCTGGGTGCTTTTTTTGAGATTTCAGACATAAGTGAAAAAGGCCTTATGATTGTCTCTAGTAGATGTGGCCAATTTGGACTCGAAGTTGGCTTTAGAGGATTTCACTAGTGCTCTTATTTGCTTGTTCAGGGTAAGGAGAGATTGCTTCCAGTTGGGCACCTGCTCCTTCTTGGTCCTTGACAGTATTTTTTCCTTTTGTTATATAGTTTATTTATTGCAGATGTCCACCAGACAGGTTTACTCTTCCTTGGCGGAGGATGATTTTGTCCTGTCAGGTATTCCTGATTCAATGCATCTATATAAATGCTCATATAGTACTTTGGTGTAGATTTGGACATTGGTGCCTGTTCCTACAGTGGGGGAGGGGGCACTGAAGCTGTTTATACCATCCCTCAGGAGGTTGTAATCAGTTTTGGAGAAGTTTTTTTGTTTGATCCTAGCTGTGGGGGGCGAGGGAGATGGTGACTTCAAAAGTGACCGATTTATGGTTGGATCTTACCAGGGAGGATGATACTATAGGGATGCTGCAGTGGTTACTCATGTTGGTTAATACCAAGTCCAAGATATTATCACCACCTGTGGAGGTATCGATTAGCTGTTACAAGGTATTTGCATTGATAAAATCGAGGAATCTCTGGGCATTTGTGTTCTGGAATGAGTAGTTTTTCCAATCTATGGTTGAGTAATTAAAGTCACCCAGGATCAGGGTAAAGGGTTGAATTTTGATAGATTTGAAGAGGTCCAGATAGGTGGAGTGGGCATCTTGAGTCAAATTTGGGGGCCTGTAGCTAGCTATAATTTGCATAGGGGTTTTGTCAATGGTTAACTGCACCTGGAATGTCTCCTGTGCGTCATACTGTATGACCAGCCTGGAGGTGTGTGTGTCTTTAATAAATATTGAACCTCCACCTCCTTTGGCTTTGCTGCCCACAGTTTGGGGTCTGAATGTGTGATAGGATGAGTAACCAGGTAAGGCTGGGTTGCTCTTTGCAGCTTTGAATGAGGTTTGTGTGACTGCACAAATGTCAGCATCTTCCAGAATGCTTGCAGTGAGTGCAGTTTCTTGTGTAGACTCCTAGCATTAAGCAGCATGACCTTTAATTTGTGTTTTGTTGAAATTTTTATGTTGGTAGTATTGACCTCATGACTTTTCCTAAAAAAGGCATTATGTGGGAGACAAGAGCCTTTGCCCAAAGGTTGAAGCCCAAGTGAGAAGATGCTGGCCATCTCTAGCAAAGCATCATGGTCTGTTGGTCATATCTTCACAGGCTGTCAGGTACTGGATCCCCCTGGAATGACACCAGAAACTAAGCCAATTGTTAAAGTCAATTGTTTTCTGTTTGTGTTGAGGCACCATTCTGGGTGATGGTAGAATGCTGTTTAAGGCTAGGGACATACCTGCCTGGGGCACATATTCAGCGAGTTCAGTCATGTCTCTCTTCATATAGTCCAGTGAGGTACGCCTCACGTCATTCACACCAACATGGACTATGACAGAGTCATAACAGTACCTGTTGTTGAGAGACCTGAGTGCATGTGTGATATGGTGGATTCTGGCACCTGACAAACAACTAACCGTGACTTTCTCCTTATCCAGCCTGGTGAGAGGCACATCTTCGTGTCTCACAATGGAGTCTGCTGTGACTAATATGTTGGGTTTATGGTTAGGCCTTTGTGGTTGTGAGACACTGGTGTGTGGACTATGCATGGCATGTGGTGTGGAAGGTTGTGGAGTTCTCATGTGTTTTTGTCTCTGTGGTCTTCTTTGTTTGTGTTTGTTTTTGTTGAGGACCTCTGCATATGTGGTGTGTGTTATGTAGTTGTGGGTGGTGTTTGAGGTTTAGTGATTGTACTGACAACCTTCTCAGTGCCAGATGTACTGGCTTGTGAGGGAGAGAGCACAGACTCTAGCTTCTTTATTAGTTGCATGTTCCTAGTTGGTAGTAGTAGATGGTTGTAGGTGTACGTGAGGCAGTTTCTACACTGTCTCATGATGTCCATATTGACCAGGCTGGCAGGAGAAATTGTAGGAAAATGTCCATCCATATTTGTCAGAATCTGAGGAAGACATGTAAGGGAGAACTAACGGGGTAGACGTAAAGCCCAAGTGCTTAAACCAAAACTAAGAGGCTTAGAATAACACTTAAAATTTAAACAGGCTAAAAACAACAGTAATAAATGCAGCAGAGAAGATGCAGTTGAACACTTTAGAGAACAAGTAGCAGAAAAAACAAGATGAAGTAATACAGTTGGAGGAGGAAACACAAATACTGTAAAAGCAGCAAGCAGATGAATAAAGTTTTTTTGTTTTGTTTTGTTTAAGTGGAAAGGGAGAAAGGAGGAACAGAAGATAATTCAAGGTTAAGAAACTAAGGGGGTTGGCCTTCTGAAATGTTCTGTGTATTAGGTAGAATGAGCTTATGACACTAGACTATAAGGAATGTCCCAGATCAAATTTACAGTAGGGATAGGCAACTGCAAAGCCACCATGTATAAGAACAAGACACCAGTAGGGAGGGAGGGTAGGAAACTATACTACAGCTACTAGCTACACGATTTTAGACAGAAAACACTACAGAAATGTTTATCACAGCAGAAAAAACAGCAGTGAGCCAATAAATGGAAGTTTTAAACAGATAAAGGAGCAAAGAGACTCTAGAGAATGCTTTGAACTGCAAACAAATTAGTTATATGATATACTCCTTGGCAGGAAATCAGAACAAACAAACAGATGCTTAACAAATGGAGAAAATTTCCAGTTAATATCTTTCACACAGTGAAACTAGCTAAAAAAGCTTTACAAATAATGTGAGAGCCCCATAGGGCAGACAATTTTAGTACAACCATGCAGATTAGTTTATATCAATAAAATACAGTAAAAAGTATGCAGCAGACAATAAAACAAGTGCTATAAATGGTTAGAATAAGCAATGACTAGTAAAAATAAGCAACCCCCCCCAGGGTACTTACTGTTATATATCACAGATCAGAGTTGTGGTCAGTGCTCCTCCTCTGCTCAGCTCAGTGTGTATAGACAAAAATCCTCTCAATTGTAGGGCTGAAATACCAGAAGGTGCAACCTGAAACAACTTAAAAAAAGCTCAAAAGAACCAATGAGTGCTTATTCCAAGCCCTAGACCAGCCAACCTTTACCAGCTAGTAGCCAGTCAGCAATAGTTACTCTCACTAAAGTGAAGAAAGGCTTCTGCTAAGCCAAGATGGCCTGGAACATGTGCTCAGAACAAACAAACGCTGCAAACAAACAACCAGGCCCCAGAGACAGCAAACCTGAACTGGGCTGTGCTACAGCTACTAGCTACACTATTTTAGGCAGAAAACACTACAGAAATGTTTATCATAGTAGAAAAACAGTAGTGAGTCACTAAATGAACGTTTTAAACAGATAAAAGAGCAAGGAGACTCTAGAGAATGCTTTTAACTGCAAACAAATCAGATATATGATACACTCCTTGGCAGGAAATCAGAGCAAACAAACGGATGCTTAACAAATGGAGAAAATTCCCAGTAAATACCTTTCACACAGTGAAACTAGCTAAAAAAAACTTTACAAACAGTGTGAGGGCCCTGTAGGGCAGACCATTTTAGTACAACCACGCAATTTAGTTTATATCAATAAAATACAGTAAAGAGTATGCAACAGACAATATAAAAGTGCTATAAATGATTAGAATAAGCAATAACTAGTAAAAATAAGCAGAAAAAAAAGCATACTTATTGTTATGTATCACAGATCAGAGTTGTGGTCAGTGCCCCTCCTCCGCTCAGCTCAGTTCAGTATTTGTCATTGTCACATACTACAACATAACTACCTAAACGCCCTTCCAACTGGTAATCATGCCCACACACACTGAACCTTTACAAACATACCTACTTTCCCTTCAGTGCTGTCACTAAAAAGAGATCAAGGACAAACTTACTAACATTCCTTCCAGCATTCTACTTCACTTATACACCATACACCAACATTCTTAAACCAGAAGGCAACCTGCTCACAGGATCTCTTGCTCACATTTTAATCTCTTACTTTGTAGGAAACAGTATCAAAAATTCTTCAAAAAACTTTGTAATGCCACTACCTAAAGCACAAGTTCCTAAGACAGCTGATGACTACAAACCAATCACCAATGTAGACCCCCCCCCCAGCTAAGCTGTTTGAGAAAATGATATACAATTAAATCCTTGAAACATCTCACAGTATGACATCCTCTCACATAGAAGCAGGATTTCCAACCTATGTACAGTATCCTTACAGCAATGTTTCTACTAATCAGTACCATCTTTCTGGAGCTTTATTGAAAGAAAGTTCACAGGAGCCTTGTTTATTGATGTCAAATAGCTGTTGAATTTGTTAAGCACTGCACACTACTACAAAAGCTCAAAAAGTGCTGCTACTTTGAAGAAATTTATACCTTCACACTAACTAATCTTCTCAGAGTTGAGTGTTGTACAATAGTTATTCATCCTGCTAGCTATTCCGTTGAGATTTGCCTTATTCTTTGATAAATCTGTATGACCTCCTTCTGAACCAAGTCTTAGTTAGACTTGGTAGAGCATTACCATATTGATATTTCCTGTTGAAACTTACTAGGTAGCTTATTGTAATATAAATATTTTTGCTCTGAAAATACTTCATATATCCTTTGTAATAGTATTATTTATTTTCCAAGCCACTGCTCCAGTTTTATGTTTATCATTGTGTACTGCATTGTCATGTATGCTAACATGTTGTAACTTGCTATTTATATATCTGTCTTTTGGCCTGGATCATGCCTGAAATGGGTCTTTAGACAACAGTGCCTACCTAATTAACAAATGTATGTATAAATAACTATATCTGATAGCATGTGCTTGGCAAACATATATTACAGTAAAAGAAAAGAAAATAAATTAAAAAGAGAGAGAGAGAAAAATGTTTGTTAGCACCTAAAATTGGATTCTTTTGAAATTATTGCATACATCTAAAACTGCCTTAATGCACAATAGCAGTTAATACTGAATATATTTTAAGGGCTTTATTGAAAGGTAGTTGGAGAACAAAGTTATATCTACAAGGGCACAGCAGATCCTGATTAAGACTTGATGTAAAATGAAATCAAAACAAAGACTGCTGTTCTATACAAACTCACAGTCAAAGGATTACCTGCTGACAGGGAACAGTTAATAGGTCTGGTTTTGCACCTGGTAAAAAACTGTTGTGGTACACAAGAATGTATTCAAATAGGCTCATAACACATATCCTCTCGAAAATTAGACTTTCTTGATTATGTTTGAGGATGCCAATAAAGTCTTCTTGAGATTCATCGTAGACCACATCCAACCCACATTATTGTAGGACTATTATTTGACCCCTGGCAACATAAAAACTGCCTCTGGGGTACTGCATTCCCTTGAAAACCCATGAAAATGAAAGCCAGATTTCTCACAATATCTACTGTGAGCATATAAATTACAATGCCTACTGTGAGTATATAAATTAAATTAGCACATATGAAATCAGCAAACCTTTGGAGGAAAAAAACTTACATTTTCTTTTTTTGTGTTGCTGTTTTGTATTTTAATGGACTGTCATGAGACGGTAGTGTACTTTTAAATAGAGTGCTCATTTTTTCTGTCAGTTTAAAAGTGATATAAACTAATTGAATTTTTTTTTTCTGTGGATAAATTGTATTTATTTCACTTTTCTGGAGCTGGCATATTGTTTTAAAGTGCCTTTTACTGTGTTTTTTTGTCAAAAAAGTAACTTTTGTAGACCAATAATGTTTACTGGTATTTGCTGCTGGTCTTCCCTAGGTAAGAGATAGCATTTTTGGATTGACCATAGAACAGACTACTGGTTTTACTGTCGGTCCTTCTTCCAGCCACAAAAAAAGAAAAAAAAAACTTGCCTTTGCCACCATACCAGTTTGCCTCAGCCATAGGTAGGTGAGACTGATGTGGCGATCTGTTGTACCTTAGACCACTGATTGTTTACCCCTGTCACTCTGGTGTAGCATGGGTCTATATTATAGGTTTACCTTTAATACTGCGAATCACAAATGGACGAGTGAGAGATAGTCGAACTACCATTTGCAAGATAGCCGGAATGCGAACTGAAAATGTGCGAATCAGTAAAGGTCGACTGTTGAGTGCTATTCGATAATTCCACATTTGCACAGATGCAGTACGACCTTAAATAATGTTGCATATGTAATAACGTATGTCCAGCATTCTGTAAAACATTTTCCTAGCACAGTTTCACGTGCATGTTGTTAGTGGCATTCACTAGTGCGGGAAAAAATCAGAACCGGACAAGCAGAGGACTATGGGGGTAACAATGTATACCATTTATTAGATGCAGCAAGTAAAATGATGTGGCTTATATCAACAATACTGTTTCAAATATGTGCAAGCTGTCTTCAGTATCATGATCAGTATATGTTCGCACTAAATGTACTTGCATTTATATGTAATTTTAGGTAGCCATACCATGTCAGACTAACAGTTTTCATAATCTTGTGATGTTACTATGGCATATGAAGTTGTAGAAAGTGTATGAAAGGTTGTGTTTGTACAGCGGAGGCGTTTACAGTTGTGAATGTTTATAACATGTGTTACAGGCTGAGGAAGGAACTTCGCAGGAATACGCACCAGGCACAGTTAATGCAGTATACAGCACAAGTAGGACTCAGAAGGGTCGGGAATTGTTGCTAGTTGATGGGTATCAGTATTATCAGGAGAAGGCTGTTGAGGTCAAGCAATATTGGTGTTGTACAAGAAAAAATAAACAAAGGTGTAAGGGTAGATGCATAACTGAAAGAGATGTAAATGGCTATAGGCTGATGAAAAGCATGCCACATTACCATGCCCCCGATGTAGTGCAAGAGGAGGAGATGAGAGTAAAAGAACAGTTGAAACGTCATGCTGAGCAATCTGTGGAGGATCCCTGTAAAATAGTTGCTGAAGTCCTAGCTGGTACATCAAGTGATGTTGTCAATGAGTTACCAAGTACAAGTGCCCTTAAACAAACCATTGGGAGGCAGAGGTATAGAAAGAAATTGGAACTGTGTAATGGCTTCCTTAATCTTAGGGGACTGAGTGCTGACATGCTACCTTTGAAGACCGGTTCCTTCATTATCGAACATAGTGCAGATAACGAAGCTGATACCAATGTTGTTGTCATAACCACCAGGGATAATCTGAATATGCTTTGTGAGTCAGAATACCTCATGGCAAATGGGACCTTACCTATTAGCACTACTGAATGTAAACAAGTGTATACATTACACTGCACACTGACAGGTGGAGTGAACAAAAAGGTGGTACCTGTTGTGTATGGGATATTGCCCAGCAAAAGTGAAATATGTTATGATATGTTTTGGAGAATCGTGTTGCAATTGTGCAGTGAAAATGAATTTAGATTGCTTCCCAATATGGTGTTAACTGATTTTGAAAGGGCTGCAGTGAATTCCATTCAGAAACATTTGCCTAACACATTAACCAAGGGCTGTTGGTTTCATTTGTGCCAAATTGTGTGGAGAAATATTCAACGTTTACATTTGGCAGGACACTTTGGTAGCAGTATCTCCTTTGCAATGCTGTGCAAGGAGATACCTGCATTAGTGTTTATTGACCCTGGGGACATATGTAACACTTTTCATGAAATTGAAGCTGACATGCCGGAGGAGGGGTAGGCCATTGTGTAACTTTTTTTAAGGAAACCTATATATATGGCAGGCCATGGCGCTATGGTATGAGGGGAAACAAGTGAACGTGTGCCTCCTTTATTTGATTGCACCTTTTGGAATCAATATGACACCTGTGGTATGGGCTACCCTCATAGCCAGAATGCAGTCGAGGGTTGGCACATTTGACTATATAGTTTGTTGGGTAAGAAGACACTCTATATGCTTGACATACTGCAAGCTGTACAGTTCGAACAAAATCATGTTGATGATTTGAGACGTAGAATTATGTTATGTCTGCCTTCCTCACCAAAACATAGGAGATTATTGGATAAAGAAGCATCTTTTACAAATCTATTGACAAAACGTACTGAGTTCACTCCTAGGGGATTCATTAAATTAGTTGCAAAATACTGCTCCTTCTTCTAATTGTATTCATCCTTGCACTAAATGATCTGGATCACATCACTTTATAAGTGAACACTGACAAATAAGGCAATTCAGGAAGTTATATATTGTTTACTGTAAACACGGGACTTTAATGTGGTACATTCATGGAATGAATCACTGTTTGGTTTGATTTTATGTTCATGGCATGATGGTGAACACACGAAGATGCATGCGGTGGTTATATGTCGAAAAAAAGTGAAAAAAATAATTCCACTATTTGTTTTTTGATATTTTCTTATTTTCGCGGTTTAATTTTTGGCTATTCAGGTCGTCGTTATGCATACACGCACATGTGCAATTCGACTATTTAAAGGTAAACCATATTATATCATCAAATGTTTAAAAAAGCAAATGATGAATAATTGACCCCATGTAAGCGAAAGCTTACAATCTCGATAGCTCAGAACAGCGATTTTTTTTCCAAGGGAAAACAATCTCTGTTCCAAAAAAAGAAAAAAATTGAAAGAATACATAAAGTGGTGGGCTTCTCTCCCCACACACCCCCACGTAAATATACCAACTCTGAGATCGCACTACACTGCTGAAAATGGGAAAATAACGGAAGCGGCCAAGTGAATTCTTTCCCTGGAAAAGAATTCACTTAAAAGCCTTTTCTCTATTTTGCCTTTTTGTTGTTTTAAGTTCGACCAAGACGCATTCGATAGAATGCGTCTTTGGTCATCTAATAGGAACCCGTGTAGCACCTACTGAGAAAATGGACCTGGGATTATCCACATCCTCTGTGGTCGTTGGGGTCCCCTCGGTGGACAAGTGAGAGCCACTCTTGTCAGTCCTGGAAGAACAAACAGGGAAGGTTTCCCTGTTGTGTTATAATGCTGTACCCATCATTGGGGAAGCTGCTGATGTCATTAGTAACAAGGCCTGCCCCATTTTTCCTGTTAAAAAGAAATAGAAAACCATGCGTGCATCTACTCCACCTCAAATTTCTTTGGATAGGAGTAATTTATTGGGTCTGGCTGAGGGTTTAATTTTTGCTGTTGATCCTTCTTGTAAACTAGTTTCTGGACAAAGAAAGAGGGATACATCTTTTTCTGAAGAGATTCAAGATTATGTGTCTGAGCAGGAAGGTACAGGGTTGAATACAGGGTTTTCCCCTTAGATTTCTGATTCAGACCCAGAGCAGATCTCACTTTGTTACTCTCCCTGTGGCATTTTTTTTCTTTCTCTGAGACTATTGGTAGAATGTGCCAGTGTTCTCACTAGGAGACCACTGAGGTTTCACAGTCCCTCAGAAAATACTATGAGTTGAGTGTTGTTACAGAAGGATTTTCCAGATCCTACACCAATTCCTCATGCTCTGTCTGCTTTAAAGGGAGTGTATATCACTGCTTGCAGTTTTCCTGATGGTCAGCCGCCTGTCCCTAAAAAGGAAGATAGAATGTTTAAAGTTCCTCAGTCTTTTAAATATTTATACACTATTCCCAAACCTGACCCGGCATCTATAGCTGCTAAGCACCTGGTCAATCCCAATCCTATTATTTCTGATAAGGATGGGAAAATTATAGATAGGTATGGGAAAACATGTATACGTATGCAAATTAGATCTTCCGAATTTTGAATTGTCAGGCTCATATGTTAAAGTTTTTGTGACTAATTGGGAATGTACGAGGAATGTTTTATCTGTAGTTTCTTTTTGGGAGAAAAATCTGCTTTAAATAACTTTGTTTCTTGTATTGCACTGGTTACAACTCATTGTTTACAGTGTGTGTATGACTCTGTTGATACTTCTTCCAGAGCTATGGCCACCACTGGTACTGTTTTGAGGAGATTTGCATGGCTGCATTCTCAGAACCTCCCAGATGATGATGAAAATGAGGTTTTAAATTCACTCTTGGAGAGAAATTTAGTGTTTGGTCCCTCTGCTCTAGAAGTGATCAAGCAGTGAGATGAAAGAGGCAAGCAGATCCATGGAATATATAAGATTTTTCAACACTCCTTTCCAAATCTTCCAAGGGATTTTCAACCTCTTCATCCAATTTTGGCAAAAACAGAATAAAAGATCTCAACAAAATGCAGGTAAACAGAACAGACCAAAGAAATGGTAAGAGGGTTAAAACAAGTCTCAAACCTCCAAAAATCAAGAATAGTCCATGGAGTCTGAATGATTATTCAAGAGACCATGCAAACCCCTCCCACCCTGGCCTTTGTTTTCTTCCAGAAAGTCTGAATTTCCACTTTTCTCTTTGGCAACTGATAGTTTCAGACAAATGGATTCTGAAAATCATTCATCAGGGTTGCATTTGGCAGTGGAAGGAAATTCTTGATTTCTAGCAGGTCATTACTTATCCTCCAGATCAGATTATTTTGTTTCAATTGGTTCTTTATCAGATGTTGTTCCAAGGAGTGATAGAACCAGTTCCTCATTTTCAGATAGGGAATGTTTTTTATTCAAGGATGTTCTTGGTGCCAAGAAAAGAAAATGCTTGGAGACCAGTTCTGGATCTTTCTCTCCTAAACCTGTTAGTGATAGTGCCCAAATTCAAAATGACATCACTTCACAGTGACTGCTCTTTTTTATCTATCAAGTTTTCTGGTAAAACTGGACTTAAAAGATGCTTATCATCACATCCATACTTCACATGTTTATTAAGGTTTTTGTGTGTCTGGATCACATTATCAGTTATCTGTTTTACCCTTTGGACTATCCACTGCACCAAGAGTGTTCACAAAGTGTCTAGCTCCATTTGTATCTAATTGCAGGTTACAGGGTATCCACTTTTTTCATATTTGTATGACTTGCATATCTTTGCAGAGTCTTTCTTCAAAGTGTTAGGAATCTCTTTTTTGGGTGAGAGATCTATTACATATGCAGAGATTCCAAGAAAACATTCAAAAGTCCTTCTTGACTCCTTCACCCAGGATTGTGTTCCTGGGATGTCAACTAGACAGCTTAGTTAAAAGAGCTTTTCTTCCACAAGGAAAAATAGATCTGTATCTATATATATTTCTAAGGTTTTCCACTCAGACATTGTCACTGTGAGAGAATATTTCAGTATTTTGGGTTCCATGGCATCTATGATTCTAATCATACCCCTATCAGGGCTCCACATGAGAAACATCCTTTATCTTTTCAAATCCCAGTGCTGTAGTTTGTTATAAAATAAATCAGATGTCCTTAATTCCAAGTCTGCCCTTCTCCCTCCCTGATGCAATGTAGTCAGTCACCACAGATGCTTCTGACTTTGCTTAGAGAGCAGTTTCAGGATGGATAAAAGTGCAGGGATATGGGACACCAAGGATGGACTCAAGCACATAAATATCAAAAAGATGCTTGACCTGATCAAGACACACAACTCTCTGAACTATCTTTGGTTCCTAGCACCTCTTCAAATGGTTGCAGACAATACCACTGTCATGTGGTACATCAACAAGCAAAGAGGAACCAGGTCATAAACCTTTGCAGACTAGCCATGTAAGCTTGGGATATAGCTTCACAGCATAATCTCATTCTACAGGTTTCCTATAGTCCACCAGAGCAAAATTATGTGGCAGACAAGCTGAGTAGAACTTGGGCAGATCCTCATAAATGGAAACTAGATTGGGGGTCTTCCAGGATTTGACCATCTGTGGGGAGTTCTCAAGTAGACCGCTTTGTTTCCTCTCTGAATAATCAACTGTCAAGATCCTGTTTCAGAACTGAATGCAAGAAGGCCTGGAAGGCAAATGACTTTTCTTTTCCTTGAAAAGGAACATTTCTGTATGCTTTTCCACCTTTTCTACTAATATCTAGAGTACTTCTGAAGATTCAGAATGAATCCCTAATGATCATTGTGGATTTCTTCCTTGAGGCCCAGGCAACTGTGGTTCTCTCTTCTTTTGGTAATAGTCAGAGGCAATTACCACAAGCTACCTCACAGACTGGATCTACTCACACAAGAACAGGGGCATTTGATATACTCGACATCAACCAACTTCACTTGATGCCTGGATGATAGGATCTTAATTCCTTTTAGGCACCTTTTTCTGAGGATGTACAACAGGTTTTAATGGAAACACCAAAAAGCCTCATGAACCAATGAAAACAAAAAGACGCCAAGGAAACAGTCTACCAAAGTCAGCTGTTGCACGTAATAAACACTCTGCCACAGTCAGCTTTTGCACGGTGTAAAAACTCTGCCAAAAGTAGCTGTTACACCAATATAAGCCAAAGCAGTAATCCAAATGTGAAACGGAGAGAAAGGCAAGCCACCAGACTTGAAAAATGACGTTAGAACTTTTATTATACCACAAGCACTTTCGGAAGGCTTCGTATCCTTCCTTCCTCAGACAAAATCCAAACACTAGTCTGAGGAAGGAAGGATACGAAGCCTTCCGAAAGTGCTTGTGGTATAATAAAAGTTCTAACGTCATTTTTCAAGTCTGGTGGCTTGCCTTTCTCTCCGTTTCACATTTGGATTACTGCTTTGGCTTATATTGGTGTAACAGCTACTTTTGGCAGAGTTTTTACACCGTGCAAAAGCTGACTGTGGCAGAGTGTTTATTACGTGCAACAGCTGACTTTGGTAGACTGTTTCCTTGGCGTCTTTAGGTTTTAATGGAAACAAGAAATCTTGCTACTAGAAAATCATTTATTAGCAAATGGAAAAGGTTTTCTAGTTGGTGCCAGCAACACAACCTGCACCCATTTAGGGCTAATTGTTCTCATGCTCTACAATATTTGCATTTGGTCTTTCCTATTCTGTCAAGGTTCATTTATCAGCTGTTTCAGCATGTCTGCCCATCCTCTCTTTCAATGCAGTTTCATGTTAAAATGTTCTTGAAAGGGGTTTTGCAGAAGAGAAATTCAAGAAAAATGGTGACCCCCCCTTGGGATATTAATTTTCTATTAGAGAAGTTACCAGTTGCTACATTTGAACCAGCTAACTTGACTGACTTGAGGTTCTTAACATGGCAAACAGTTTTATTGATTACTCTGACCTCTGCAAGTAGGTTATCTGAGTTGCAAGGTCTTATGGTGAGTTAACCCTAGCTCATTTTCCATATGAACAGGGTTTCTTTGAGAACTAATGCTTCTTTTATGCCTAAAGTGGTATCAGAGTTTACTTTAAGCCAATTATCCATCTCCCCTTATTGTTTCCTGAATCTGAAAATGAGGGAGAAAGATTACTCCACACCATGGATGTCCATAAACTACTCGGGTACTATCTTGACAAAACTAAAATTTTCAGATCTTTGGATCAATTGTTCATTACTTGTGAATGTAAGAAGAGAGGACAACCTGTGCCTAAACAGACTATTTCCAAATGGTTGTCTAAAGCTATTAACTTTTGTTTCACTCACCATAACAAAACTTTTCCAGGCAGGGTTAAGGCCCACTCTACAAGGACCGTGGCTTCATCTATGGCTTTTTAGAAAGGATTGGTTTCCAGAGTATTCTAGAAGGTGCTACTTGGTCCTCTGTACATATTTTTGCAAAGCGCTATAAGCCTGATTATTTCTCTAGGTCTAGATGAAGCTTTGTTAGCACTATTCTCTGGGGGCTCCAGTACTCTTTTCCTTTCACCTCCCAAATGTAATTATCCTGGGTAATCTACGCATATAGCTATGACTACTGCAACAGTGATCAATATGATGAACATAGTACAATTGTGTAAGTAAACTTACCTAAACAGTAGATGTTAGAATGATGAGGGCTGCAGTAGCCCCTATCTCCTTCCATCCTCCTCGTTTTTTGGTGTGCTTTTTATGCCAGGGTGTGGACAGTTATTTTTTTTCTGTCATTGTTTCAAGGCTCAGCCTCCCTCTCTCCATTAACAGGAAAGCTCTGATGGGCTTTGTGCCCAAATATCTTTTAGTCAGCTTGGCTGGAGCTGCTTGAGAGTTTGGATGCATGGAAGGTACCCTGAAGCTTTGGAAACTGTCTGGCTGTTATATCCTTTACAGGATATAACCTATATAGCTAAGGCTATTAGAGCTTTGATCATTAAAATATCTACTGCTTTGGTAAGTTTAATTTACACAACAGTACTTTCTCCAGACAGGTTCACTGCATTCAGTATATTGCTTTAACTGTGATGTGCAATAATCACAGGATGGATCATAATACATATAGAGGCAAAAATCTGAGGTCGTCTGTATGTGAGATATAAGGGATTTTCTCTATCAAAGAATATATTTTATGAATATTAACCAAAATCTGTGATAAACTGCTTTCCTTTATTCAGCATGGAATTCAGGAGCGGGACAGAGAAAGAGCGAGAGAAAGGGATTTCACTGAATTATACAGAACCATAGCTATAGTAATTTAGATACAAGGCCATTAAAAAGTCTTGAAACTAGTGGAAGACTACCGTGTCATATCTTTAGGTATTAGCTGTCAAATACTACTGACAGAGTTCTGTCTCACACTACAATTCTGCATTTGAAAATGAGCAGTTACAGTTTTCTAGTCTTTCAAGGCTTACATGCTGAACAACTAAAAATACTATTAGAAGATGGCCAATAATAAAATAAGTTGAAATTACTAAAAAAAGAATTAGAGGGTGGCCGTATCAAATACAGTCAATAAAGCAGGAAACCACAGTGGTTACAGTAAGCCAAAAAAAATCACCTCAAAAATTGCCACCAGTGTCTAAAACAGACATATTTATTTAGTGCTTTCGTCATTAACCGACTTGGTTATTCAGAATGTAAAAAAAGCATCAGTCACATTTATTCTTCCTATACAACCATTCAATTAAATGACATCATTATTTTAAGTTGACTTAATCATCAAAAAGCACAGTGAATTATTCATTAGTCAAATGATGATTAGCTAAAAACATTTAACATCAGTCATCACATTCAATCCTGGTATTTTTTCTATACCTAATCTCAGCTGCCAAAGTGCTTCTCTTATTTTAATCTTATTTTTCCTTTCCCTACTATCATGTTAAACGTGTTCTAAAATACTAAAGTAAAATGTATTACATTTTGTATTACCTTATAAATGCTTATATAAGGCATTTTCACATCTTTTTTTCTTTATTGTATAAGAATGCTCACTCATTGTTTTGCTTAATTTTCTAGTGGACACTCCTATATAAAAGGCATAACAATCTGAAGCTGTTGCTATATAAACTAAACCATCTGTCTTACAAGTTAAATTCCCTATAAAATTCCTCACAGTTGGTATTGTCCTATTTATATGTTGCAAATTTACAAATGGACTTTCTAAAATATAACAACACATTTTACGGCCTTCCACATTTGAACGTTCCATTGGGTGTACCAATCGTAGGTGGAAAGACTAAATAATTATCTTTAGATAACATCATTCTCAGACTCAATCTTTTTATAAATAAAGTTAGGTTCTTCTCCTATAACTGTCAACAGTTTACTACTACTTTTTAAAATGTTCCAATTATATATTTTATAGAAACACTGTCCAAAGATATAGCTAGACAGTTTTGTTGGTTATCGGGAAAGAACCTAACTTTACTATGGTTATTCACAAGTTTATACAGGTTGCAGAACTAGATATGGTTGCTAATTTCCCACCCCAGTCTTTATGTGCTTTGATTTCATTGGGTGGCTGCTTCATATTAAAAACCTCTAGGTCTACAGCAGTCCATACAAAATGTTTCTGCATGAAGATGCTAGCTTCTTATCAAAAGCGATTGGATTCTCCTGAAGTATGCTGTTAAAAAAAATGCAACTTGCGTATAACCAAGGATTGTTTGCATATGTATGGAGATCTGCAGTGCTGTATTTATTTTGTGTCAGAATTCATGATGTAGCAGCAATCTGGACTTTGTGGGTACATTGCATATAATAAGAATATAATGTTTCAAAAATCTTAAAATATTTTGCATCCAATTTAACACCCTCTTCACTTAGGGACAGAATCACAACTTTTGAAAGTGTAAGTGTTTTCATTAACACTCTGGAAAATGTGTTCTGAAGTTAAAAAAGTTAACCATAGATACGCATAATAAGGGACATCCTTTATTTTGGCTCAAAATGTTGCGGTCTTAAAACTGAAGAGTTTTTTAAGAAAAGGTAGTAGATGACTGTCAAAACAGAAGTAGCAGTCATTAAATATATTTTATTTCAGAAAATGCTAATTAATTAATCTGTTATTCATTCAACTTTCAAAGTCTGTAGTGCAAGCATGAAATTGTGTTTCTGATTTTGGGGCCTTTGCCCTTGGTGAGTTTTGTCTTTACTTAGATTCTGGGAATAAGTTGACAGCTATGGATGCAAGTTTTTTATTTTCTTGGGGAAAAAGTAAATGTCTATTATGACAAAAAGAACAATATTTATATGTGCTTGGGTAGAGAGACTTTATTAAAGGCATAAGGCTCAGATTATAAAAAATATCCATTTGTCTATTATGCTCAAGAAGTATTTTAATTCTGGCCAATCAGATGTTAGAATTTTTGAGTTTTATCAAGCCTGACGTATTTACTGCGGTGGTGGTGCTGCGGTAGCGTTGTCAGCTCACAGTAAGACGTTGTCCTGTTTGTTTCTCAGCTAGAGCATCTTCTGTGTGGAGACATGCGTGAATGGGCGTACCTTCTTTGAAGGTTCTGCGTTAGGGCTGGCAAACTCGGCATGTAAATATCTACTGCCAATCATTAGTGGATCGGAGTTCCGCTGTGGTGACCCCTAACCGGGAAAAGCCGAAAGACACAACATCAAGCCTGACGTATTGATAGACTGATTACCACTTTATATCCAGTACTTACAGATATCCCTTTTCCTTGTTTTGTGAATCATTTTGGCAATAGTCTTCCATGCATTCCGAATTACTAACTTTTTATTTTACTACTCTGATGATCATTAGAGGGCTCTGTATATCTTCTTAACTATTAAGTGTCTGTCGTTGTAAAAGGAGAAACAAGGAAGATTTTACAAAACAGAAAATAAATTTCCTGTCTGGACTTATTTCAGACTTTTGCTGTAGCACTTTTGTTGTTTTTAAATAGTTATGCGAACTGCTTAAAATTAATTCTATGTGTGCTGCAGTTTCATGCAAAATCACACCACAAGCATAAAGGTGACACTTTATAAGTGCTCATATGCACGTGAGAAATGGCTGAAAATGTGTGCAGCCTTGTGTCTCTGTGAAGCCATTGCTCTGATGCGGTTAAGCCAACAATGGCAGCATTTTGCTACATCTCTCTGTCTCTCTTTTTTTTAGCAAATATGTATTTCCTGTGCAGGTGCTAGTATGACAGGGGACTTATAGGAAATAAGGCAGAGTTAGTTGAAATATACTTTGAAGATGTGTTTCATGGCATTATCACATGAATAAATCAGAGGCTCAGAAGCTAAATCAGTTACTGTTTTAACTACATTTTATGACTTTCTTATTAACATTATTTGTTTGCATATTTTGAGAATGCAGGAGTTATATTACCAGCACACATCACCCCCCCTAAAAAAAAAAAAAAAAGAGAGTTTTTTTTCCTTATATAACGGATTTTTGAGAATAAAATAACCCTAGTAATAGGAACTTTATAAACCATGACCCAGTAAAACTAGCATGATATGCACAACTCATTAATGTTAGTAAAACTCAATAGCCTCCAGTGCTTCAGCTCTGTACTTGCAGAGGACCTGCTGACTGGATTAGTCTGTACAAGATGAGGTTGTGCTTCTGAAAGGACTTGGACTCCAAGATATGTGTATTCTTTTACATATGATTTTCATCATTTCACTATTAAAAGCATGAAGACATTGATTTTGATGACAGATTAGGGCAACATGGTCTACCTCCTCTGTCAATTTTGTACTAAATTAAGGCCTTACTTATATAACAAATTGTCTACCTTTCACAAGGATTCCCTTATGCCTGCTGCATTAATTCCTAAATCCTTTTATTCATTGTTTTTTTAACCTTACTTTTGCTTCACAAAAGCTGTTCTATTATATATTACCCTTTCAGTGACATTTTATTTCCTTGTACCAACTCTGAGCTACCTATCATCCTTATGTTCTGGTACTCTTTTGCCATACATCTTTTTCTATTTCTCTCTCTCCCTCCCTCTTTTTTTAAAAGATGACACACTCTTGCTCTTTAAGGATTTGCTTGAAATACCCTAAACGTTCCAACATGCATCCCACCTCTCGTTCCAAAGGCCATAAGTACTTGGTGGCATTAGGGGTGGTCTACTTTTTGTCAACTTGGGACGAGAAGATAGATAGATCCACTTACTACACAAAGCATGGCCTGTATTTCTTTTTCCATCACTTCTGCTTATTGTTTAAGGCCTTTGCCACCCCCATAGTACTTTTATTAGGCAGAGTCCAGCTACTGGACATTGTAACATAGCAGATAAAGTTGCAGCAAATTCCAGGTCATATTATATTAAGGTTGCTCTTCTCAATGCTATGAGTTTTAATAACAAATTGCCTGACCTAGAGGCATTCCTGCAACATGAGCACATCCATGTCTGGGTCATAACCGAGACTTGATTTAATTGTAAAGATAGCATTTCCTTCTTACATGGGACAAGTGTTTATAAGGTATTTTGACCCAAGAGAAACTGCAGGAGTGTTTCCATATTTGTCAGAAACCATGTTATCTCCAGACAGATTAACCAAGAACCTCAAGTAAAACTCATTGAACTTCAATTTACCCTCTAGAAACAAATTATCAGTTTATTGCTGCTTATAGGATGCCCTCTATGACTCTGTATGGCCATGAAAGTTTCCTGAATGTGCTTTCTGAAGCACCCATACCTTTTTGATATGTACGTATCTAACAGTAACTGGTATATCTATATCTCACAAGTTAGGTATGCTTACAATTTCCTGGACTTAATAAATGATTATTACATAGAACAATTAATTAACCAACTCACTTAGAAATAAAACATTCTAGACTGTGTTCTTAACAATATAGACCCCCAATGTACAGTGCCTATAATATTCCATCTTTGTTTAAATCCAAAAATAAGTTAGTTACTTTCTCCTTCAACGTCTCTAATACTCCCACATTGGACAAATTTTAATTTAAGCACTTGGAAAGCACAAATTTCTCAAACTTTGTGTGCAGATCTCAAAATTTACTTGCAGATTTACCAGCCTCTCAGCAGCTTCAGCTGCTACTTATGCAACAGAGTTTTATTCCCATTTGGAAAAGTGTTAAGGCTTGGCAGTTTCTACTAGAACCATATATACTAGGAAATTCAAAAAACAAGCCACCATGGTGGTCTTTGAGTATAAATAAACTCTATAATAAAAGGAAAAATATTCTAAATTTAAATCTTACCTGTGTTAATGATTCTATCAAAAGTATTAGGAAAGAACTGAAAGCTGTCATCAGGAAAAGCAAAACTAAATATATAATGGAACTAACAATTGAAGCCAAGTACAATTATGAATCCTTCTTTATTTCTTCAGAAAATTAAGACCCAACACCCAGCAATGTTCTGAACCAATCCAAAATGACATCACCCACTTGGACACAAAGGACATAATAAATATTCTTGTAGATATGTTTAGTACAAAGTTAAGTAAAAGCTATATGTATTTTGTAAAAACTATCTGTTTGCATTTTAAACCCTTCTGGGCCAAAGTCTTGTAGTAAAAATTATCTACTTGTTTGTATTTTAAACCCTGCTGGGCTGAAGTCTTGTAGTTTAATTCACAGTTGTGGCCAAACTGGGCACAAGTACCAGATTTGTGCCTCAATCATTTATTACTGTGTTTCCATAAACAGTGTTACTGGTAAATTTCTGCATAGTCTGGTACCTTAAACTGTAGTAGAAGGTCAATAGTAAGAGAGTTGTGTGCTGCAGTTTGTGCTTCAGTGCTTTTATATTCTGCTTGTAATTTACCTGCTTGATTCTGTGTCTGCCCATCCCCCACTAATACAGTAAGCTGAAGTTTCTGAAAGAGCTGCAGTATTGCTTTTATGTGATTGGATAGCTCTCTAGCTAGTTCCTGTTTCCAGACATTATGGAGCTTTCAGAATATGTGTCTCAGGCTAGTATCAGCCTGGCACTGAGCAGCATATCATCATCATAGAGGATGGTGACACAATATGAGAAGAAAATGATTGATTTTAAAATTGGCTGTCTTTCTGGTGTCATTTTAAGGGGATCCAATATTTGTCAGCTTGGGTGGACATGGTCAACAGACCACAATGCTTTGTCACGGATGGAATGTACCTTTCCCCTCTAGGCATTTGAGTACTGGCTAAGTCTTCCTCTGCCCCCAGAGTGCCTTTTTTAGGCAATGCCAAATTGACAAACCTATTGACATATCAAAATCAGCTGAATGAATCCTCAAGGAGCCTAAAAAAAAAAAAACCTACACTCCCTTCAAGCCCTCCACACACTAAAGAATATAGATGTATGTACAGTTACCAAAGACACGGTTTAAATTGGCAGAGAGTACCCCGGCAGTGCAAGATTTCAGTGCCTTCCACATTGTTGGACCAGTAGTTGCACAGATAAGGGGTGAAAGTGAAGGTGTCTCAATATGCATCAATAACAAGCATTCCTCTAGTGTGGTCAAACAGAAAAATGTGCTGAAATTCCTGCTCTTGCAGATTACCATAGACAAAATCTCGTACCATATCCTAGACAACTGTAGGTCACTCTCCATGACCAAAAAGCTCACAATGCATATTTGCACCTACCACAGGTACTTACCATCCAAATTAACACCCTAATCACGGGAGACTTAAATTATCCTGCTATAGATTAGGAATCTTACATGGCCTCAAATCTACAAGCATAGAAATTCCTGGACTTTGTAAATATAAACACCCTTGACATAATAATGTATATGCCCACTATGGAAAAACTCAGTTATTACTCCCCTTCACAAAGACTGTAACACCAGTTATCTAACTACCGGCCCATCTCCATACTTTCACCTCTATCTAAAATTTTAGAAAAGTGTATTCATTCTCAATTGCTAAAACATCTCACAGAAAATAACCTACTCGCACCCACCCAACATGTTTTTCGGCCAGTACACAGCACACTGCACAACAGCAGCCTTACTGTCATTTACCAACATTGTACACAAAGCTCTTGATGCAGGCCTACTAATATCAGTGATCCTAATAGACCTATCAAAAGCTTTTGATGCAGTGTCCCACTCAAAACTGCTTTTACAACTTGAATCCATAAACTGCTCCCCACATATGCTATCCTGGTTCCATACCTATCTACACAACAGAAAACAATATGTTAGATGGCAAAGTAAGCAATCCAGTTACCTACTCAACAACACAGGCATTCCCCAAGGGTCTGTTCTTGGGCCCTTGCTTTTTAACATATTAATTAATAATCTTCATAAAGCATCCCTGCAAAGTACACTCATTCAATACGCGGATGATTTGACAATAATTACATCCTCTAACAGCATCTCAGATCTCCTAAAGTTAACACAAAATACATTTACTTCCATCGAATCTTGGCTTAATGAAGCTCAACTGCTACTTAGTCCCAAAAAAACAAAACTTTTACTCTTCATAACCAAACGTCTAACTCTAGACTTTAAAATATTCTCTCAAAACAATACGGAAATTTAAATTGTAAAAACAGCCAAACTACTTGGCATCACAATTGATGACAAACTATCCTTTGAGAATCATATACTCAACTCAATCAAAAAGACCCATTTTAAGCTTGACAAACTCTATAGGCATAAACTCTATTTGGACAAGTCTACCAAGCTGAAACTAGCTAATAGTCTACTTCTACCCTTCCCCCTCTATGGTTGCTCCATTTTCACTAACCTACACACATCTCTCCTGAACAAACTGCAGTTGTTCTACTATAAAATAGCCAAGTTTAACTCCAACATGCCAACTCGCACATATCATTGCCTGGCCATTAAATCTATAAACAGGTTTGAGTTCCCCCATTACCTACATCACTCCCAACTTACTCTCACCCACAAACTAGTAAATAATCCAAACTACTACCCACCCCTTCAAACTATAATACAAACACACACCCCTACTCGGCATCTTAGGTCCTCTAACAAATAACTCTGAACCATAACTAAACCCAACAAAAGAGCTGGACAATGTCTCTGTTTCCCTGCCATTGCCAAACTTTGGAATGCACTTCCTCTCTCTCTCACTCAACTAGACTCTTTAAAAACATTTAAATTTGCACTAAAAGAACACTATCTCAATAACCTTTTCTGTTCTTGTAGTCATATAATTAAACCACCTTAAATGTTTTGGCCACTATAAACTACAAATACTTTTACTAACTTAATATAGTTGCAATTTACACTATCTGTCTTCATATCCAATCTCTCTTGCTTTCTTTATTTCTGTGGTTGAATAAACAGAATTGATTAAACAGTATTCTTACTTATGAGAATATACAAACAGAATTACTAAAAATCTAACACAGTGGGTTTATTTTCTTGTATTGTATACCTCTATAATATGTATTTGTCTTGTATATTTACTTCAATTTGTATTGTGTAAAAACTTTCATGACTTTCAAAGTTAAGCTGATGTTATGTAAACATTTCTGTGACTGTATGGAGCTTTTCTCCCTGGGCCTCCACTGAAAATGGGTCATTGGCCCAGTGGACTTTCTCAGTTAACAAATGTCAAAAAGTAAATAAGTAATAAATAATAGAGGCTCCAATATACTGGACCTTGTGCTCTCAAGCATGGGAGAATGCTGTACCCCCCCCCCCCAATATCTTGTCCTCCCTGTTAAGGTCCAATTATAAAACTGTCTCCTTTGAAATCAAAATCGACTCCACAATCCAATTAAAACCAGTAACAGGAACTATTCCAAGAAAAATTACCTGTTATTAAGTGATGGTTTGTCAATTTCAGTATCTGTCTAAACATCGAGAACACACCAGCCTATGCTGAATTTTTTTTCACAAACTCTGTTCAAGTGTGTCAGCGGCTGCATAAAGTCTGCTGTACCTACCAGAAGTAATCCCAAAACTAACTCCAGAAACAAACCATCCTGGCGGTATCCCAAATTAAACAGGCTATACAACAGAAGGAAAAACATTATGGCAAAAATTAGGAAGGGTATTTCCCAGAAAGATAAAAACTTTATCATCAAAGTAAATAGGCAATTAAGAGGGATAATTAAGTCAAGCAAAGTCAACTTTGAGGTTAAGATATCATTCTAGGTGAAAGATAACTATAAGTCCTTATACAACTATGTCAGAAACCTCAAAGGCAGCACACAGCAATGTGCTGAACTAGTGGTTAATGGCACCACATTCATCCAGCCTGGAGATTTAGCAAACCAGTTGGTGGACAAATTCATTTCCATCTTTACCCCCCCCCTCACTCCCAAAGATCCCCCAATAATCTGTCAAACGTAACCCACCCAAGCCAAGAACGTGGCCTCAATGGGCCCATTAACATCCCATGATGCCTCCTGAATAGCGTAAAATATGACTTATCAGTAACCCTAGAAGCTTTCTTTAAGTATTGCCATAAAAGAGGCTTTGTGCCATGTTAATGGAGGAGTGCAATGGTCATCTACCTTTATAGGGGAGGACCTTCAAGCAGATCCTGAAAACTACAATCCCATTAGCCTGACTAGTCTTATTTGCAAAGCAATAGAAACAATATCATGGAAATTATCAATAAGGACATAGAAGGGTTCCAGAAAGCGGATTAATCACAGTTTGGCTTTGTCAAAGGAAGGTCATGATTAATGAATCTGGTGGACTTCTTTGAAAAAGTCAGTAAGGCAATGGATGAGGGGAAAACTGTGCATACTGTCTACTTAGATCTGACTAAGGCATTTGGTACAATACCTCACTAATGCATTGTCAACAAATCTTTACAGAACTAGCTATAAACCCCTTTATAACATGCTGCATAGCTAGCTAGGTCACTGATAGGACTCGGAGGTTAGAATCGATAAGGCTGCCTCCACAAAATGGATGGTCACCAGTGGAGTCCCTTAGGGCTCTCTGCTAGGCACACTCCTCTTTGGGATGCCCTTCTCAGATGTCTAAGCCAATGTCAAAGGCACCTAGCTAAGCAAGTTCTCAGATGATTGCAAACTGGGAGCAGTCATTGAAACAAAATATGATGAGAACACTTTTCAGGAAGGTCTAATACTGACAAAAGCTTGGTGCCAAAACCATGGCTTAAAACTCAGTACCAAGAAATGCAATATTGTACATTTTGGGAAGTCTGCCACCCGGGATAACTGTGTCATCAATAAAACATGCTTAAAAGTGAATTCACTAGTCAGGGATCTGGGAACTAATGTAGATAATAACCAAGTCTTTTCAACATGTGTCAAAGGTAGAAAGGAAATCCTTCTATGTTTCTTAGCTTATAAATAAGGGACTAGCATCTAGGTCCAGAGAAGTCATCATCAGGTCCATCACAGAATATAATGCTCTCTTCAGTTCCTGACCAGACACATACAGCCACTGGAACATTCACAATGGTTCCTTACAAAAAGAATACAGGAAGTAAACATAATGACACATGCTGATTGCCTCAAAGCCCTGTTTCTTTAGTCAGTATCAAACATACTTCTGAGAAGTGGTCTTTGCCTGGCATAGATGCAAGGCATCCCATTGACTCTTTGATGAATCTTTTGCACATCCACAAAACAAAGAGTGCCATAACTACCAGATTAAAACACCTACATTTTGCTTGAAACATAAATAGGATACAGGGACAGGCAGATATGTTTCTCAGAGAATTTCTATTCTCTGGAACAGGCTCCCTATCCATGTGAAGCAGAGCTCTTCCCTATCCCTGTTTAAGCACAACTTGGACCAATGGATGGATAATTGCAAATTCACCCCTGACCTGGCTCCTCTGTCTCTGATGGGCAGAAGGAGTCAGTGAGTTACCCCCTATAAATCAAACGTAAATCAAATTTGTGGGTCACATTTGGGTTGCATGGCTAGGCTTTAAGAGCTCTAGTGGTTGTTAGCCTAGTATACACCTGTGAACAAACCATCCAGCAAACAGTAATCAAATTTCTCCAGATAACCAAAAAGAGCACAACGTTGCGGGTCCACAGAAAAGGTTTATTAACACAAAAACCACAAGTTAAGCACTTTCATCAAATAGTATGACTTCCTCAGTAATCAAATTTCTACAAATCTCTGAATCTCTGACACCAGCTGGAGCTGTATCTTGCTCATTCTGGTTCATTTTCCAGTTTTCAGACTGAAAAAAAGCTTTTCCTTCTCAAAAATGAAACAAACAGCTTGCTATATTTTATAACACACATGAAGTGCTAAAGTACTTCATTCTTGATCAGAAATGCATCATTGGTATTCATGTTAGTAAAGCAATGCTACACAATTGGCATTTCCTGATTGTGCTCCATAATACCTTGCACTTTGGATAGCTGCCTCCTTCACTCCAGCCATTGCCATGCTAGAGGCAATCACTTAACATCTTAAAAGACCATGTCCTAAATGTGCTCTCAAAAGCCAAAAATTCCACTTCCATGAGACCAGCCAACATATCTAGATGCCTTTTAAATAGTACCAAACATACCCACATGGAACCCCTCCTAAAAGTGTTAAATTTAGCTTGTGTCCTTGAAGTATTGAGAACTGCAGTGAAGGTGCCTCTTCATAAAGGAGCTCTACTACAGACCCATCAGTCTAACGAGTCTAAGCTACAAGGCTGTGGATCACATTATATTGGACTTCATAAACTGTGATATCAAAAATATACACCGAGACCCTCAGTAGTATGGGTTTTGTCAAAGGAAGATCATGTCTACTCAACTAGGAAAACTTTTTTGAGAGGGTCAAAGCAGATGTGGATAGTGGTCACTTGGTCCACAGACTATTTGGATCTGGAAAAGGCATTAGGTACCATCCCCCATTGTGGTATTGTTAAATAAACTAAAATAGATAAATGCAGACCTATATGTAGTAAGGTGTATAGCAAACAGTTTAAAAGATACAACCCACGTAGCTAATGTAATAGGTACCACTTCAGAAACTAGGGAAGTAGCTACCAATATAGCTTAGGGATTGGTGTTGGGACCCCTACTAGTTGGCATATATTTCTCTGACCTCTAGACAGTAAATTCAGCTCTGTGACTGATAATTGCAATTTGGGTGCTGTTGTCCAATCATCATTTGACATAGTCTCACTAATGCAGGAATTAATCCTTACTAACCAAAAGTGTACTGAAAAAAAACTAGAATCTAATGTATAAAAAGTATAGTATATTTGCATTTGTCAAAACCTTGTCATCTCGAGCTTACACTATAGCTTGCTCCCCACTCCAAGATAACATGGCAATCAGGGATCTTGTCACCTGAGTCAACAGCTCCTTCTTGCTTCCCACTTTTTATCATTAGTAGTCAGCAAATCCTTCTGTTTAGCACAACTGATATCTAAAGGCCTCATTTCACTGCATTCTCTTCTAATAAGACCATTTATAAGTAAAATGCCCCCACTGGTATGCTTCTTTCTAGATACATCAACCAAGAAAATTATTATTATTATTGGTCTAAAAACACTGAGCTATCAAGATAGACTTGAAGCCTTTGTCTATACTCAGTGTCTTATAAAGCCTTATGAGATGTGTCTTGCATTCTGTTCCATCAAGGATCAGACCCTGCTTGACTCTTACATCTCCAAAAGACAAACTAATCCAGTAACATCAAATCTATGGATTTGAATCTCCACTAACATATAAACAAAACATGTTGGAGGGACAGATTTATTACCTCATGTTTACGTCTAGAATAAACTGCTCTCATATGTTGGACAGAGTGACACCATTGCATTCTTCAGGACTAACCTTGATGATTGGATGGAATTTCACAAATTCAACTTGTGCCTGACTTGCTTTGTCCACTTGGAAGAAGGAGGTATATCATGAGGGTCGGTATTGGCAAGGTGAAAATGGTCTCATGACTTATTTGCATTGCAGTTCTCATGATATTTATTAGGCTCTCACAGAATGATTACATGCATCATTTTGTTACTCCTGGCCCCACTACTTATATCCTTCTTATGCACTTACATTTACAAGGTTCCCTGTATTGCATATGGCACTCAAGGTGTGGTCTTATCAACTATCTTTAAAGAGGAGTAATGTCATCTTGTTTTCTGTCAGTGTTCATCTTTTGGTGCATCCTGGTATTCCACTGGCCTTCATAGCTGCTTATTTGTACTACTTGCTTATCTTTAGGTTATTTTTGTCACTAACCTTAGTCCCTTACATATGTTCTTATTGCTACAGCTTTGCAGCCCAGTTGTCTATCCCAGTCCTAGATTTCTCTTCCCAGATCAACTGTTTTGTGTTTTTTTTAAGATGGATTAGTCATTCTTTCTAAGGCTTTTTTTTTTATCATTTCTAAACTTTCATTTATAAATGACATGTTGAGTAAGTTTGTGCCATCAACAGCAATGGAAACTTTTCATCACATGCCTTAAATGGGGTCAAGAATATCATTCTAAAGGACCAGCCCTCACTGCTGACTCTTGCAGTACCCAACTGGTTATCAGTCCTTTAATCTGAGTAAACTCCATTTACCAGTAACTTAATTTTCCTGTTGTATAGCTGTTGCTTTACATATACTTCCCAGTTTTATCATCCCAGGATCCACAACAGGCCTGTCTAAGTTACTTAGCGTTTCTTGAAATAACAAAATTAAAGACCTGATTAAAGTTAAAGTTAAAGTAGGCTTCATCCACTACCCCTTTTTGATGTAATCTCTTCACTGTCCAGTCAAAGACCTCTGCTGAATTTCTTTGACATGATCTCCATGTTGGGACTCCATGCGGATGTAGGCCTTATGCCCTACAAGTTTCTAGATATTGTATAGCACTTTCGTTCATCAGTGGTTGCGTCATTTTCCCTATATCTTAATTAAGGTGGAGTGGACAGGTTAATAATTTCCAGCTCTCATTATTGTTCTTATTCCTGTGAAAGAGAATTGCACCTGCCATCTCCCTGTCATCCATAACCTTTCCCTTCTTTGAATTATCAAAAACTTTTGTTAATGCTATTCTTTTCTCTAAAAAAAGATCTAGGGAGAAGTTCATCAGCCCCCTTTCAGTTGTATATTTTTAGTTTTTTTTTCTGAATGCTATTCTATTTGTAAAGACTGGATAAACTCTCTTATTTCAGCGGATTCTATTGGCTGGTTTAGTCAGTTTCCTGTTGTGTTTTTCATATTAATTGAAGAAAAGTATTCATTTGTGCATTTGTTTTTGCCATTTACTTAAATTCTGTCTATTTTATTTAGATTCACTTTCCTTCCATTTATTTTTCTTTGTCCCTTTTTCATCTATTTGTCTTTTTAGCTCCCTTCTTGAGATACCTGTGTTTTTTCCTTGTGGTTTGGCTACTGTTTTTTCATTATATTGCCTATTTCTATTATTTTAGTTATATATTTCCCTGTCTCTTTCCTCTTCCAATCAAGAACTGTATACTTTTCCATGCAACTTTGAATGCACATTTTAGATTTTTTGTTATTGTCATAGAAATGCGTGCAGCTCCTCTTCTATTTTGAGTCATTCAGAGTGTGCTATTACCTGTCTTTAGTTACCTTTTTTGCTGTAATCCCAGTGTTCTTTTATAGCACTTTTTTGATTCACTATTCCATTTTATAAATGTCCACTGTTCTAAAGTTCAAAAAAACAACGTTTGGCTGGTTCACATGTAGTTAACTTGAATATGAATGACCCAGGATGTGTTCATTTATTCCTGATTATTGGTCCACTTCCATATTTCAGATCTACTCTCTCTCCCCATACATATATATATATATATATATATATATATATATATATATACATACATACATACATTCATATCTGGAGTGGAAGAATCTCAGTAGAAGGTTGGTTAAGGAAGAGATAATGCCACTCCACTTTTAGGTGATGTGTTCTTTTGTAGGTACCTACCTCCCGGACTGCAGTGCTATAAAGTTAGCTGCATTTGTGCATCACCACAAGGATATGAATTAACTGAGAGAGGAGCTTGTTAGAAGTAAGGCTACTACCAAATAAATTAATAGGTTTAAGAGAAATTACTGCTCTTACTGGGAAAAAGTTCTGTCCCACTCTGCACATCTGGACAAAGCAGATAAATAGGGTTTACCCAGATTGGTTGAAAATTATGGCTAAAATGCTGAAGGGACTCTTACATCCTATGTTAATCCCAAAAAGCAAAATAATCTGGAGGAAGTTTTACTATAATCTACTAACTTTCATCTATTGTTATCTGTATTTCTCTAGCTGGTTTCCTTGGTGTTGTCATAGGAGTGCCAGATTAAATTATATGTATGGGTCTGTTCTGGAATTATAAATTTCTGTAAGAATATTTAAGGAAAATAGGTATGCTGCTTTGTTTGGGGCATACCATGATGTATTTCCAAGGGTCTACTCCAAGAGGGTAACTACATACTTTAATTTTTTAACATTCTCAGCCTAGTTAGCACACCTTTAGTGATGGAAGCAGGATCAGACAGCTATATGGCAGACTGAACGTATGAGCTAAGGTTTAACTCCAGGGTAGCTATCTGGCCTGTGTTGCAATCTGGACCTTTGCATGAGGCCATCTGCTGACATTCCTACAAAAGGTTACATCAGATGGTGCCATCAAGCTCCTTGGCAGACTTCTACTGTGGTTTGTGCTTTTAGTACCAGTATGACCCTTCTCCTTTTTCTTGCTTTCTGGAGGACTGTGTAATGAGACAAGCAGTGAGCAGTCAGTCACAATATAAGAATTGGTAGATTGTAATTCCTTGTTTTATTTATTATTGTTTGCATCTTTAGTAGTTTTGGGAGTGATTGGATGTCTATAAGTACTGTTTTGTTAGGTCTGGGATATATTTTGTTTGCTGTTTTGGTAGGTGGACATGTAATGTTTTAAGGTATCTGGTGTACTGTTTGGTAGGGGAATATAGTGGCTGGGTATTTGGTTAATTGACATACAATGGATTTGAGGTATTTGGTTTGCTGTTTTTGGTAGAGTGTTGTAATTGCTTGAGATATTTGTTTGCAGTTTTTGGTAGGTAGAAATGTAATGGTTTGGGGTATAAGTCTGTTTTTTTTTTCTTTTTTTTGGTAGGTTGACATTTTATTTTGCTTGGGTATTTGGTTAGCTGTTTTGGTTGGTTGCCACACAACAATTTGAGATATTTGGTTGGCTGATATGTTATGGTTTGGGGCATTTGGTTTTCTGGTTTTTCTAGGTTAACATATTAGTTGGTTATTTGGTTAGTGTTTTCAGTAGGTTCACATATTATGGTTTGGGGTATATAGTTGCTGATTTGGTAGGTGTATGTATTAGCTGGATATTTGATTAGTTGTTTTTAACTGGTTGGCTCAAAATGGTATGGAGCATTTGGTTTGCTGTTTTTGCTAGGTTAACATATAATAGTTTGGGGTATATGTTTTTTTTTTTTTGGTAGGCTGACATATTGTTTGGGTGTTTCTTTAATTTTTTTTTTGGTTGTCTGGCACATAATAAACTGAGATATTTGATTTGCTGTCACACTTAACAGTTTGGGGTATATGATTGCTGTTTTTGGTAGGTTGACGTTTTGCTTGGGTATTTGGTTAGTTGTTTGGACATGACAGATTGGGTAATTAATTTGCTGTTTTTGATAGGCTGACATGTAATGGTTTTGGGTATTTGGTTGCATTGTTTGGTAGTGTCACATGTAATACATGTGCAGCAACAATAATTATGCTTTCTGCAATGCGTATGTCAGTAAAGCATTTCAAGATGAAAAAAAAGAATGAAGACTGCCTTCCCAATGAAATTCTAGAAGTAGCTGTCTAACATCCACCTCTACATTTCTAGAGTGGCATCAGGAATAATCCTGTTTTTAGCTACAGCCAAGGCAAATAGAACCAGCTAAAGGTTTTCAACATTGCCAAATCAAGCCAGAAACAAGACCAGGAGCAGTCATCTTTCACGTTACTAAAGTTCATCAGTTTGTTTGGGTAATTCTGAAATGGCCCACAGATGAATGTTTATAATGATCATAAATGTTGTGAGTGAGGGGCCTAAAATGGTGATTTGAATACAGGACTGACGACTGATACGGAGTTGGAGGCTGGGTAGTAATTACATAATGAAAAGGTGGTAACAGCAAGGGACAGTAGTTAAATTATTAACAGGAAAGTCCTAGTCCCATTTGACACATTTATGTATAGCATTTTGGACAATAATTTTAGCCTGTTCCTTAACAATTCCAAGATGAATGTGGTGAAATCAGATAAAGTAATAACCTGTAAGATCTGGTTGGGATCAAAAACTGAGTGAGTATATAATAACTGCTATTTATGACAAAACTGTTTGAGATTACTTTCTTTTTCTTCCCCAAGCCATCATTTCTTGTATGCCATCAAAAGGACCATGAGCTGTTAGGCTGCACCATTTTTACCTTGTGTCCCTAGTACTATCCCCCAGGGTCTGGGAGAACACCAGTGGTGGATTGGGTAGGACAAGTGTAATGGAGCAGCTTGCAACATAATTCTCAGCTGTCCAGATTTTCACTGACTGTCCAGTTTTTTGCCTCATATTTTTGGTCTGTTCCGCATAAAATTTATTTTTTTCTGTCAAATCATTGAGAATCGAAGTCACTAATAATGACATATATTTGAGTTTCGGACTTCATAGCCTTCAAAAATGCATGCTGATGCATCCTGTTATTCTAACAACTTTCTAAATTTGTAAGAGCAATATTTAAAATCTTTCCCTATTTTGGGCCTTTGTCCCACCATTATTATAGGCTTTGCCCAGATTTCTTGAAATACGAGTTTGAGAAGTATGGTCACATGGCTGTCCCTGCCACAGGATTTTTTGGTAGGGCCTATGATGGTCCCTAATCTGGGCCAATAATCAAAAAGCCTCAGTCCTCACCACTGACACCAGTGAGGAATGGCCACTAGGAACAAAAATGGATACACACAGTATTTTTAGATGCAGCTCTCTCCACCAAGCACAATTTTCCTTAAGAAGCATACAGGGAGTGCACTCCAGACTTGGGGCTGGACTCTCTGTAAATGTCCAGGACCCAAACAAGACTCCACACTGACCACTCGAGTATAAGGTAATTATGTTGCTAACAATCAGATACTCTAAGGCACTTACAAGGGTATCCAATTATACTGAGTAAAATTAATACTAATACAAATGGTAGAGTTTGACCAATGCAGCAAGGCTTTCAGGAGCAGCCACAGTGTCACTAAAATAAGCACAAGTACTCCCAAGATGTTAAAATATTCGATAAAAGACCGCCCACAATGAAATGTTTAAATATATTTAATAGTAAATAATAAAAGGGCATGCAATACTAAATATCTATTTACAATAAACGCCAAAGTTTCAGTCACAGGAAATTTCAAAAATAACACAGATAGATTCACACAGATACAGAAAGAAATACTTAACTAATCTCGCTATATTTTCCTGATTGATCTAAAGAATTACTATTCCCTGGTTACTTACTAAAGCAAGTCAAGGTGAAGTGTTAAGCTGCTTAGTACAGCAAGGGAAGATGAGGTGTGTAATATTAAAGCCACTGAGCAGAGCCAACAGCACTATGTAAATCCAAAATTTAAACACTTTTATTGCACACGAGAAACAGGCACAAGTAAAAACAAGCGCTTTCGCTCGGATATTCCGAGCTTTATCAAGTTAACATTCCAGTGTGAAGCAACTACTTAAATAGTTGCACTAATAAATTAATCAATTAAATTAATCAATTAAATGCATTTGAATCAGTTAAAATCTTCCATAAACTCTTGTAGTTCTGACAAAACAAAATAACTAAAACTATTTGTTTTTGTTTTTAAAAATTCATGGTCATAATACATTAAAAATATCCTGAATATAAAATATAACTCTTGGCATTCACCAAGTGCAACATAACTAATGCAACACAATAAACCTAACATATTAAATGTTAAAAAACGCTTTTATAATGTTCTAAACTATTGTGCATAACACCTACAAATTAATAACATAAAAATTAAACTGTATTAAAAACCAATGTTGAGCCGTATGTTGTGAGGGAAAATAATGAAAAAAGAGGAGAAGGAAAGAAAAGATTGGCTGTGTATGAAACAAGTATGTGTGTAAATTACCAGTGTGATTTAAACGTCTCATAATCTTGCCCTTCTGAGTTTTAAAACTGGTTTAATACTAATTGTGAGAAATGAGAAAAAGAATGTACGAGCATTTTTATGAAATATCCAAAAACAAGGAATCAAATGCCTTATTCAGGCATTCCCTTTCATGTCCTAACTGTAATTTTAAATTCATGATTCTTGAACAGGTGAATCATGATGTGAGAGGTGGTGACTGGGAATCTACCCTTGAATATAGGGAGTTGGTGTGGCAATTGAGGTTGGATGCGGGAAATTGGCCTGGGCTGAATGACACAATTAGTATTAAACCAGTTTTAAAACTCAGAAGGGCAAGATTATGAGATGTTTAAATCACACCGGTAATTTACACACATACTTGTTTCATACACAGTCAATCTTTTCTTTCCTTCTCCCCTTTTTTCATTATTTTCCCTCACAACATACGGCTCAACATTGGTTTTTAATACAGTTTAATTTTTATGTTATTAATTTGTAGGTGTTATGCACAATAGTTTAGAACATTATAAAAGCGTTTTTTAACATTTAATATGTTAGGTTTATTTTGTTGCATTAGTTATGTTGCACTTGGTGAATGCCAAGAGTTATATTTTATATTCAGGATATTTTTAATGTATTATGACCATGAATTTTTAAAAACAAAAACAAATAGTTTTAGTTATTTTGTTTGGTCAGAACTACAAGAGTTTATGGAAGATTTTAACTGATTCAAATGCATTTAATTGATTAATTTAATTGACTGATTAATTTATTAGTGCAACTATTTAAGTAGTTGCTTCACACTGGAATGTTAACTTGATAAAGCTCGGAATATCCGAGCGAAAGCGCTTGTTTTTACTTGTGCCTGTTTCTCGTGTGCAATAAAAGTGTTTAAATTTTGGATTTACATAGTGCTGTTGGCTCTGCTCAGTGGCTTTAATATTATTCTTGGTCCGTTCTTGGCTCAATTGATTTGAAGATGAGGTGTGTAGTTGAGTGAGATATCTGAGAGAGATGTTTCCTGTCAGGTTCTAAAAAACAAGGTGCTGCTGTGAGAGTTCCATCATATCTCTCACTAATATCTAAAGAATCATTTCAGTGCTGGTTATAGAATGACATCACATCTGATCACCTGACTCTGGTATGATACATACCCAGAACTTTAAGATCCGCTGCAGCATCTCAAAGCTATAAAACAATTTCAAAAACTTCCATCCCTCCAAGGTAGCAATTAGTTTACCCCTAAGAACAATGCAGTAAGATTCCTAGTCCTGGTTTTCCCTGCCATTTTTGTCTCTGGCTGCAATCAGACCTGTAAGATAAAATCTTTATGGTCTAAATCAACCCATTTAATTTTCAGTGTATTTTTTTCAAAATTAGCTGGACTGACATTAACCTCTTCCCTTCCAGAATTCTCTGTTAAAACATACACATTTAATCATTTATAATAATACTGTCTGATATACATGTATATCTCCTTTCTGTCCTGCAGGACTAACTGTTACTGCATTTTTAACACAAGCAACTTTACAAATACATCTTTAACACCAGCATCTGTACAAATCAGTGTAATAGTCAAATAACAAAATTATTTACAAAATTCCATCTAGCTATGCTGGTATATGTTACACATGCACTGCCTTACTGTCCCTGGCACAGATGACAATACCTCATATCATCACATCTCTCTGCTTTTGAAGACTCAAGCTAGTTTTTCAAGTGGCCATGGAAAAATGTTGCTTGAGAGAAATGGGCCTGAGTACACATTAACCTATACCCAGTCTTGAGAGCCCTTCTGCATTGGCATTACTGACCCCACTGCCTGCAATCCTAAGCTTAATAAGTTGGCATTTTGCTGACTGGCTTGATGTAGCTGTGTTAAGGAACTGTAGGTTGTAACCACAGTGAATTTCCTTCCATATAGATAGGGCTGAAGTTTCTGCAGTGCTCATACTATGGCTAGACATTCTTTTTCTACAGCTGCATAACATTCCTCCTTGGGTTGGAGTCTACAGCTGAGATATACAACTGGGTACCCTTCTTCCTCTGAGGAAACCTGGCTGAGAACAGCCTCCACCCCATGGTTTGAAATATCCACCTGCGCAACAAATTCTTTGCTGTAATCTGGACTCACTAACACAGAGGTCCTCCCAAACCCCCTTTAAGTTTTTGGAATGCTTGCTCACAGGCTGGGGTCTACACTACCTTATCTGGCCTATTTTTCCTCATCAAGTCTGTGAGGGGAGCAGCTATTGTACTTTAATAGGGAACAACCTTTCTATAGTACCCCACTGTTCCCAAGAAAACTCTCACTTTTTTTTGGTAACTGGTGCAAGCCACACCTGAATAGCTTCCACTTTGGCAGGTTCTGGCCTGATCTTGCCACTTCCCACTCAATGGCCCAGGTAGGAGACCTCTGCCATGCCCACCTGACACTTACTGGGCTTAATGGTCAACCCTGCCCTTTGCAGTCTGCCCAGGACCTTCCAATCATGGTAAGGCGTCATCATGTTAACATGGTACAATTTGTGCCCCTGCCTCCTGTCTAGCAGGTTTACATGTAATTAACATCACCGACCTTCCTTACCACTTCTAAGGGCCATTTCAAGCTGCCTGAAGCTTATTGTGTCTGACAGGAATGAGCACCATAACCTGCCGTCCCACCGCATACTCTCGGGCTTGAGCATTCCTATCATACCAGACCCTTTTCTGTTGTTGGGCTCCTGCCAGGATCTTCTGTGTCAAACCCATGTGCTTCCTAAATCTTGTCCTGAGGTTTAGAATATATGCCACAATAGACTCCTTATGGGATTCACATTCACCCTCCCACTCATCACGAATCAAATCCGACCCCCTCACCCTATGCCCATACAGCAACTCAAACAGTGAAAAAACTGTGGGTTCCTAGGGTACCTCTCTGTATGCAGACAGCAGATGGGACAAATATTTGTCCCACTCTCTCTTAAAATGGTCTGAAAATGCCCAAAGCATGGTCTTTAGTACAGAGTTTAACCTCTCCACAAGACCATTAGTCTGGGGATGGTAGGAGTGGTCTTTAGGTGCTTCACCCCACAGCGCTTCCACAGACAAGCCAGCAAGTCTGACATGAAATTGGCACCTCTGTCAGTTAGTATTTCTCTTGGAAAATCTACCCTGCTGAAAATCTCTCGCAAAGCATTTGTCATCTTCTCTGCCTCAATGTTTGACAGAGCCACCGCCTCAGAGTATCTAGTAGCATGATTAATTTATTTTACATTTGTTGACCGGGAAAGTCTGACTGGATATATGTCCATTTTCAGTGGAGGCCTTGGGAAAAAAGCTCCAAATACAATAAAGAAATTTTATAAGAAGCTCCATCATCTTCTTTTGGCTGTTCGTGTTAGGGGTCGCCACAGCAGATCATCTGTTTCCATTTTTTCCTGTCCTCTGCATCTTGCTCTGTCACACCAACCACCTGCATGTCCTCTCTCACCCCATCCATAAACCTTATCTTAGGCCTTCTTCTTTTCCTGTTACCTGGTAGCTTCATCCTTAGCATATTTTTCCCAATATACTCAGCATCCCTCCTCAGCACATGTCCAAACCAATGTAATCTTGCCTCTCTGGCTTTGTCTCCGAACCTTCCAACCTGGGCTGACCCTGTAATATACTTATTCCTAATCCTGTCCATCCTTGTCATACTCAATGCAAATCTTAACATCTTTAACTCTGCTACATCCAGCTCTAACTCCTGCCTTTTTGTCAATGCCACTGTCTGCAACCCATATAACATAGCTGGTCTCACTACCCTCTTGTAGACCTTCCCTTTCACTCTTACTGGTACTTGTCTGTCACAAATCACTCCTGACACTCTTCTCTACCCACTCCATCCTGCCTGTACTCTCTTCTTCACCTCTCTTCCACACTCACCATTACTCTGAACTATTAATCCCAAGTATTTAAACTCATCCACCTTTGCTACCTCTACTCCTTGCATCCTCACCATTCAACTATCCTCCCTCTCATTCACACACATATAAAATTAGTCCTGCTGACCTTCATTCCTCTTCTCTCTAGAGCATATCTCCATCTCTCCAGGGTCTCCTCCACCTGTTCCCTACTCTCACTACAGATCACAATGTCATCTGCAAACATCATAGTCCACGGGGACTCCTGTATGATCTCGTCTGTCAACCTGTCCATCACCATTGCAAATAGGAAAGGGCTCAGAGCTGATCCTTGATGTAATCCCACCTACACCTTAAAAGCATCTGTCACTCCCACCGCAGACCTCACCACTGTCAAACTACCCTCGTACATATCCTGTACCACTCTTACATACTTCTCTGACACTCCCAACTTCCTCATACAATACCACAACTCCTCTCTAGGCACCCTGTCATATGCTTTCTCTAAGTCTACAAAAACACAATGGAACTCTTTCTGACCTTCTCTGTACTTCTACATCAACAGTCTCAGAGCAAACATCACATTTGTAGTGCTCTTTCCCAGCATGAAACCATACTGCTGATTAGTGATCATCATGTCCCTTCTTAACCTAGCTTCCACTACTCTTTCCCATAACTTCATGCTGTGACTGATCAGTTTAATCCTTCTGTAGTTACTACAGCTCTGCACATCACCCTTATTCTTAAAAATGGGTACCAAAACACTTTTTCTCCATTCCTCAGGCATCCTCTCACTTTCCAAAATTTCATTAAACAATCTGGTTAAAAACTCCACTACCATTTCACCTAAACTCCTCCATGCTTCCACAGGTATGTCATCTGGACCAACAGCCTTTCCATTCTTCATCCTCTTCATAGCTATCCTTACTTTCTCCTTGCTAATCCATTGTACTTCATGATTCACTATCCCCACATCATTCAACCTTCTCTGTCTCTCATTATCTTCATTCATCAACCCCTCAAAGTTCTCTTTCCATCTCCTCAGCACACTCTCCTCGCTTGTGAGTATGTTTCCCTCATTATCCTTTATCACCTTTACCTGCTGCACATCTTTCCTAGCCCAGTGCCTCTGTCTAGCCAATCGGTACAGGTCCTATTCTCCCTCCTTAGTGTCCAACCTTTCATACAACTCTTCATATGCCTTATCTTTAGCCTTCGCCACCTCTTTCTTTGCCATGCACCTCATCTCCTTGTACTCCTGTCTACTTTCTTCATCTCTCTGACAATCCCACTTCTTCTTTGCCAACCTCTTTCTTTGTATACTCTCCTGTGCTTCCTCATTCCACCACCATGTCTCCTTGTCGTCCTTCCTCTGTCCAGATGTCATACCAAGCACCTTTTTAGCCATCTCCCTTACTAGTTCTGCTGTAGTTACCCAGCTATTTGATAACGTTTCACTGCCACCCAGTGCCTGTCTTAACTCTTCCCTGAACTCCACCTCACAATTACCCTTTTTCAATTACCACCATTTGATTCTTGGTGCTGAACTCTTCATGTGCCTTATCTTTAGCCTTCGCCACCTCCCTCTTTGCCATGCATCTCATCTCCTTATACTCCTGTCTACTTTCTTCATCTCTCTGTCAATCCCACTTCTTCGTTGCTAACCTCTTTTGCTGTATACTCTCCTGTACTTTCTCATACCACCACCATGTCTCCTTGTTGTCCTTCCTCTGCCCAGATGCCATACCAAGCACCTTTCTAGCCATCTCCCTTACTAGTTCTGCTGTAGTTACCCAGCTATTTGATAACTTTTCACTGCCACCCAGTGCCTGTCTTAACTCTTCCCTGAACTCCACCTCACAACTACCCTTTTTCATTTTCCACCATTTGATCCTTGGTGCTGCCCTCACACTCCTCCTCCTTTTCTTGATCACCAACATCATCTTACAAATCACCATCCTTTGCTGCCTAACTCTACTTTCCCCAGTCACCACTTTACAGTCTCCAATCTCCTTCAAACTGGCCCTCCTACATAAGATGTAATTCACCTGTGTGCATCTTCCTCCACTCTTGTATGTCACCCTATGCTCCTCCCTCTTGTTAAAATACATATTCACCACAGCCATGTCCATTCTTTTCGCAAACTCCACTACCACCTGACCTTCTGCATTCCTTTGTTTAACACCATACCTACCCTACCTTCACCAACATGCCCATTGAAATCTGCTCCAATCACCACTCTCTCACCCTTGGGTACAGTCATCACCACTAACTCACTCCACAATTGTTCTTTCTCATCCATCGCACACCCAACTTGTGGAGCATATGCACTAACAACATTCATCATTACACCATCAATTTCCAGCTTCATAAACATGACTCTATCCGACGCTGTTTTCACCTCCAAAACACTCTTTGCATACTGTTCCTTCAGGATAACTCCTACGCCATTTCTCCTACCATCCACACCATGATAAAACAATTTGAACCCAATTCTGATACACCTAGCCTTACTCCCCTTCCACCTGATCTCTTGCACACACAATATACCACCCTTCCTTCTGTCCATCATATCAGCTAGCTCTCTCCCTATACCAGTCATACTGCCAACATTCTGACCCTCACTACCACAGTCCTAGCCTTTCTCCACTCTTCCTGCCTTCAGTCATGGCTTCCCCTCCTCTTCTCCTTTGGCCAACAGTAGCCCAATTTCCGCCAGCACCCTGTTGGCTAACAGTACTGGTGGTGGTCATTGTTAACCCGGACCTCGACCAATCCGGTATGCAAATATTTACTGGTGTCCGCATGAATGATTTGGCAAAGTTTTACAGCGGATGCCCTTCCTGACACAACCCTCCCCATTTATCCTGGCTTGGGACAGGCAGCACCAAATACAATAAAGAAATTTTATAAGAAGCTCCAATTACAATAAAAAACTTTTGTAAACAAATTGAACCAAAGATTAAAAAGAATATTAAAGTAATGATGCTCAGCTACACCATAAATGCACTTAAAAAACAAATTCATTACCAGTACAGTCATAATGCCAAAATATAGACATATTTAATAAACATTCTTTGCCAGAACAGTGATGATGCAGAATATAAACACAGATAGGGAGTTGTATCTTGGGTTAACAAATGTTGTTAAGAAAATAGTTTGAGAGAGAAAAAAGAACCATGCAGGAAGAATTCAGTAAGACAGCCTAAAAAGTGGTAAGCCGAAGGAGAATGGAGTCAGTCAGGACTACTACTAGGATCTACTATCACCAGCATATACTTCTTCCTTGTGGAACTTGGGGTACTCAGAGGCCCCACAATATCCATATCTACCCTCTGAAATGGCTCTTCAATCACAGGCAAATGTATCAAAGGTGCTTTGACCTTGTATCCTGCCTTGCCTACCTTTTGGCACTGCTCACAGGTCCTGCAGTACCCTGTTACATCCTTGCAATCCCAGGTCAATAAAGTTTTGCATAATATGTCTCTTGGTATGATTTATGTCCATATAACTTGCAAAAGAAATGTCATAGGCTATGGCTAGAAATGCCAGATGGTAGGCTCTGGGCACAACCAACTGCTGTATTATCTCACCATGTAGCCCTCCCTCAGGGGTCCACTCTCTGTACAGTAACCCTTTGTTCCAGTGTACACACTCCCCTTTTCCATGAGAATCAGGTGCCTCCTTAGCTACCTCCTACAAACTTCATAAGGTAGGGTCTGAAAGCTGAGCCTGTCTCAGCTGTACCTTTGTGACCCTTCCCAACTCCCTTTCCACAGGAAGCCTGGTATCATCTGACAGCAGTGCCTCACTATCAGCCTGGTTACTATCACTCACCTATGTCCTTGCAGTCACCCTGTCTAAGGGAACATCATTACCTACCAGAATCTGTCTCTCACCTTCAGGCTGTCTGCTACAGGGTAGCTCCCTCCCTGAAATAGCCATATTATCAGCCCCAGCTTCAGGTGTGGGGATCTGTCTGGTTCTCCCCCAGGTTACCAGAACCACATGCCTTTCTCCAAGCCTGACCGCATATAACTGCATGCACACAAGGTACTGCATTAACAAGATCATTTCCTATCAAGACATTTGCAGGGATATCCTCAAACACACCTACCTGCTTTCTTCCTTTTCTACACTCACAGTCAAGGTGAGCCCTGGCCAAAGGTATTTGGAACTGGGCTCCTCCTAAAGCTCTGACTGGAGTGGACTGCCCAAGCAAGTACTGCTCCTTTTTAACCACTGTAGGCTTCACATTGCTTATGTCAAAGGCTGTCTCTCTCTTAGCAGTAGCCTGTCTTCCATCCACTAAGATATGATACAATCTCTCATGACCCCGTTCTCTACAGACAACTTACCACTGGCATGCTGTTATTCCCACTTGCTGGCTCCCTCATCTTGCTTCAG